>NC_030426.2:2071198-2418698 GCF_001660625.3 Ictalurus punctatus | reverse complement strand
TATTCCAGTCCTTGTGGGAGTAATTTAGTGCCCACCACGATATAAATCACCAAACACACAAACACACACAAAGGAAGCTATACACTTCCCACAATATATGTTCTCATTAAGGTGAAAATGAATAATTTATGAGGTACATCTCGGGGTTTACTGAAAGCTCAGGTTACCGTGCCACAAAAATGAGCATGACTTTTCATGCTTTGTTGGAATAAAATCTGTCTAACTGTGCGGCCCATCATGGGGTTAACCGCTATTTAAACGGACCTGTTCTGACTGTATCAGGGTATGCCAATATCGGCCACTTGGACTTGGCGTCGCCTGAAGCTTACTCCATCACTCCTCCCGAGCCCTTGAGCGCAGAGAGTGGGCGGGGCCTGGCGCGCGCCGCTCCGACGCGCCAAACTGCGCTGAGCTGATGTGATGCACGCGACACCTCCTGCTTAGCGGTAGCGTTATTACGCAGTACTATGTAGACAAATTATATCCAGCAGCGCGAATAAGAGTTGCGGTAAGAGCGACCGCTTTGCTGTCAGATATTCCGGTGAATGAGACGAGTCCCGTTCAGCTTGGATTGCGAGAAGCTTCGCTTGGAGGAGGCGAGAACAGGACAGCTCATGTACCACAGTAAGTGCACTTGGTAGTTGTGGATTGCTCAGTAGTTTAAGAGAGAAGCTTTAAAGACGCTCGGGGTTAGGTTGTAACGGAGGGGTAGATACGCGATGTGCATGAGGAAACAAACCTCGTTTCAATCCGGTGATCATCTCATTTTTACATTTCCTTACTTCCTTTTCACTGGGTTGTTTTCTTTAATTCGAGTCAGGACAACTAGAGAGACAGAGCCGACAGGATCCAAGTGGCTTTATAATAACAACAACAACAACAACAACAACATACCAGGTCAATTTTAAATAGTAGGCCAGTTTTACACATCACTGCAAATAATATTATGCTTATTTATATTCTGTACCTACATAAGAGAGTTTCTAATTAGTTTGATATATATATATATATATATATATATATATATATATATATATATATATATATATATATATATAAAATCATATTCTAAAAATATTTGAAACACATAGAGGTAAAGAAATATAGTAGTGCACATGGATTATTTTTTAACACTCCACCCGTATGTGAACTATAATCCAGGCCACAATATAACTTCGTCTACAATATAACCTGCCCAAGGCCTTTCTCATTACATTGTTGGTAAAACCTTTCCAATTTGGGAGGAAAGCAACCAATCTGGCAACATGGTTCATATTCCACTTTCGCTTTCTTTAACATTAAATTCAGGATTGTCTCTGATTATAGCTGTCCGCTGATTCCTGTCATATAGCAGGTTAGTCTAGATATAACACACTCAAAAAATAAAAAAAAAAATAACTTGTTAGGAGCCATTGTAAAACTAATCCTCGTACATATAAATGGAAATCGCACCATGCTGTGTTTTGTGTATTTCCACTTCTTTTTTATTAATTTTTTTGCATATGCTTATTTTTTTTTACCCTCATCTGTAAGTGGTTCCTTTCACTGGACCATTTTTGACGTCGTTCACTGTCAGTCCAGAATAATTAGTGTAGCATACATTTGTGTTGAATAATTTTTTGAGTAATTTCATTTGACGTGCTTACTTGGTAATCTGCTCTTATTTTACAACAAGAAAGAAATAAATTATGGCTTTGGATTATAACAAAGCATAGCGGCTGATTTTCAAGATATTGGTCTAGGATTGTTGTAGCATTGTTACAACTGTGTTGTTAAATTCTGTGCTAAAGTTGTCTTAAAGAGATGAGAATTGTGTTTAACGACCTACTGGATATTCAGGAGTTACACAGAGTCACAGAGGGAATGAGAGGACAGCATTTTCCTGGGGAGCATGCTGCAACCTAGCTGCCTGCCAGAAGTGATTTAGTGTAAAAGTGACATTAAAAAGATTCCAGAGTAGTTACATTTAGAGACATGTCATAAAAATTTCATTGCATGGTCGCTTGCTGGCAGAATGTCATTGGTGGCATTTCTATTTTATGTGTATATTTTTCTAGGTATTTTATATGTATTTCTTCTCTCTGTTACGAGTTCTCCAAAAATTGTTACAGCACACCTAGACATAGAGTTCTGGTTGTTGTTTTTGTTTTTTAGTTGTGCCACTACAAACTATTTTATGTAGTCAGGACAGCCAATTAAATTTCTTACTGTCTTATCTCCTCTAAACACACACAAGTACACCTGTCTCACATTAGATGCAGTTTGCAGCCAAAAGAATATTTGTAGTCTCAGTTCTGGTCAGCCAGATAACATGCCTGTCTTCCCTGGATAAAGTTCCAACAATCTTTAGGAAATGTGCAAGTCTGGGATAAACTGCCATAAACCATTTCACAAATAAATATAGAAAAAAATAGGGAAAAATATAATTTGAACCATTTTTCACCATTTTACAAACTGTGATGTCTACTTCCTATCTTCAGTTGAGCTTATGTTTGATGACTGTGTGTATTTCTGCACTCCATTTCATTGTGGCTTGCACTGTGCAGTCTCCCTCCATCAGGGAAATGCTGAGCTTCTAAGGATCTCATTGCTACTTGCACAACTCTTGTGTGTGCAAAGTGTAAATCTCCTGGACAACTTAAGTGTCGAGAAACATGGTACTTACTCTGCGTACAAGTACATTTACATATAGAATAGGCCCGGCTGGGTGCTTATCAGAAATGTTATTTCTCCCACGATTTTCTGAAGTCTATTAGGCGGTGCTGTATGGCAGACCAAAGCCACACAAAGACAAATGCTCAGAGTCACACCCCTTATCTTGCTGCACTCTCATTTTGAAAAAGAAAAGTAAACACAGCAGAATCTTATTTTCCTTAGCATTAATATGTACAGGGAAACTGTGAGCCTGTGACACTCAGTTTTTGCCCCTATCCATAGTGAAGTGTTTTTCCCCTTCTCTTCTGAACTGCTTATCAAGAGACAGCGAGTGGGTTATGTCACATCACATGGGTTTGACATTAATCTTCCAGAGAACCGTGCTCATGGTTGATGTTACGCTGAATAGGGTCTAAATGAAATTGATGAAGGACTGGAGTGTATTATAACAGGATTGCAGTTACCAAGCCCTAACTGTAATTCAATTAGGTAACAAAAAATAAAAATAAAATGAGTAAAGTAAAATATCTGGTGAATTATTATCATTTTAATGCATAGTGGCAATCCTTGATAAATGGTGCATCGAATACAGAGTATCAGCTCACAACTGATGCCAAGAAAACCTTGCCACCAATGGGATATTAATGGTGTTCGTGCATAGTGGCTGTGGTGTCAGAGTTCAAGAAACAAATGTTTCTGATCATAAACAAAACGAGTTTGAATGAAGAATAGTGACCCTGGCTACTAGAAATGGTTACAGAAGATGAATGAATTAATGATGAATATAAAAACCTATGTTGGATGTCCTATGAATGAAGTTGTTGACTGCACCTCCATCTTTAACCTTAACATTTCATAACTTTATATACAAGAAGTTGCACTAGTAAACCCATGTTACTTTTAAATATGGACCCATTGGTTTACTAGTTATAACCATTTCTATTGTGTCATGTTTAATCCCTTGATTAAATAAGAGCTCAGCAGTTAAGCTTTTGAGCTCATGACTAGTAGGTTGTGAGTTCAAATCCCAGATGTGTCAGATACCCACTGTTGAGCTTTTAAGCAGGACATTTAATCCTGAACTTATCAGCTATATCTTTGCATTCAATTCTGCATCATTTGTAAGTCAGGTTTAGTCAAAGCAATTGCTGAATAAGTAAACATAAAATGTGAACTTGGTTAACCGGACAGGACATGTGTCAATATTGTGCTTTCACTTGGACTTGAAAGGGGGTATGTCTGAAAGAGAATGTTTAAGATATTTCTCTAAAGAAACACTTTGGTTTTGAAAAAGAGAATAAATACGTGGATGATGCACAATTGATACAGAGGACAGGGCATTAGCATTTGTTAAAGCAACTTGTGTGAAATCTCTTGTGCAGCATCTCATTATTTATTGGTAGAAAATTATAGGAGTGAGTTGGAGCTAAGTAACCAGATATGAGGGGTGCTTGAAAGATTTTCCCTTATTACACGATTTAAGCCTAGTTCACACTACACGACTTAACGGCGGCAGATCGCTGTGCTGTTCGCACTACACGACTTGCTGTCTTGTAATCGGGAGTCATGAAATCGTTGTGGTGTTCACACTACGTGATTGCTCGGCGACAGGGGGTCACACACTAAACGATCTGACAATGACTCTGTCACCCGATGACTCTATCTGGTGTCCAAACTACGTTTTATCACGAAAACACACGGGAGAAGTGACACGGATATATGCCACGAAAACCACATGCAAAACAGGAGTTGTTTATTTGAAGATGGACATAGGACAGAAACAAGCAGTGCAAGCTATTTGCACGATGACTCGTGCTGAAGAAACTCCAAAAAGGAAAAGACAAAGAAAATGGGTGAAAGAATGGATTATCAGGGGATTGTGTGTGTGCTACAGAGAGAGTCAGAATTGAGTAAAAAGGTTTCATGGGTTTCCCTTCCTCATGGTGACCTCACCCCATGCCTTGCTCTCTCATTGGCTGTAGCTTGTCGCCGCAATCGCTGCCAGTGGTGACTGTTGCTGCCAGTGGTGAGCTCTAGATATTTAGCATGCCAAATATCTGTCTGGAGTCACCAATGCCTTGGCGGTGTGTTTCGGCGAGCCTCTTTGACGCGCTATTGAGTAGTTCACACATAACGATCTACTGCTTATTGGCGAGCGCCGATTGCTCGCCAATTTGCCTCCAATCAAAGGCTTTTTGTCGCGAGCTCGGCGACTTGCAAATCAGGCTTAAAATTGTGTAGTGCGAACTAGGCTTTAGACAACATTATCTGTGGAAACACTTAAGTAATACTATTTGTAATCTTTTTTGGGGCCACTTTTAAAATGCTCTACTTGAAAGAGCTTAATATAAATATACTGCTTCAAACAGGTTGAATGTGATTTGTCAATCAAGTATAATTTATTTTGAGTAAACGATAATGCCTAATTTTATGTTTCATAAAACACCAAAAATATGACATAATTTTCACTTTCACCCAACACCCAACCAAGCCATCATGAAAAAGGTGGAAAATGTTATTAAATGGAGTGGGCGGTGTTGTGTACAGTATATAAGGTTATATCTCATTATACAAACTCTTGAGGAATTGTAATGGGCACATGTTAAATTATTAAAATAAATGTTTTTTATTAATAAATTTATAAGAACCCTTTCCCCATGCTTATCTTCAGCATTCGTATCTTTTCCGAAAGGCTGAGTCATGCAGGTTTGAGTTTGTAATTGTGAAGCCATGTGGTTTCATTTGAGAATCGATAATAATGTTTATAATAACTAAACCTGATGTCAAATCTGATGCCAAGAAAAGACTTGTGGCCAGTGGGATATCAAAGGTGTATTTATGGGCAGTAGCTGTGGTGACAGTTAAGGACAGGATTGCTTCTGAGGTATAAGAGCGCTCTCAACAATTGGATCATAGATAAAATTTGTATGATTTCTAATGAGTAAAAGTAAATTTGTTGGATTTCATACAGTGGATATTAAAAGTCTACACACCCTTGTTATAATGGCATGTTTTTTTTTTTTGATGGGGAAAAAATTAAACCAAGATAAATCAGAACTATTCCCATCCAATGTGAAATTACAACATAAATATGAAATAAGTTTCATTACCTGGTTGCATAAGTGTGCACACCCATTTATAATAGGAGATGTGGCTGTGTTCACAATGAACCAATCACATTCAATCTCATGCTCAAAAATAATTATCATACAGCTGTCATCAATGAAATTATTCTGATTAACCCCAAATAAAGAACAGCTGATTCTGTAGTGGGAAAATATTGCCTAGTCAAGATGTGCCATGCTGGTAGACTCTTACTGAAAAATCAAAAGGTGCTTCAAGAAAGTATTCATTTATGGGTATGTACACTTATGCAACTAAGTTATTGTAAGTTATTTTTCCCCTAAAAGGTTTCTGATTGCGTTTCACTTTATTTGTATACTTTGCAACTGGGAAAAGATCTGACATGATTTATCTTAGTGTCATTCTTTTACTTCACAAAAGCCTGCCATTTTAACAGGGGTGTGTAGACTTTTATATCCATTGTAGGGATGTCACGATACCAAAAATCTAGTAGTCGGTACCGATACCACCAAAAGTACACGATACTTGGTACCAAAGTCGATACCACGGTGTGGTTTAAATAAATAAATACATTTTAAAATAAATAAATAAATTAAATTAAAAACTCCTGGTGGACATCCTCCTCTGGCTAATGGCAAAAAGAGAGAGAGAGGGGAATATTTTAGTTATCAAACACTGTCTGACAGTGAATAATAAAACAGTGGAGGCTACAATTTGCTAAGGTGCACTCCTGAACACACATGCACACACACACACACACACACACACACACACACACACACACACACACACACACACACACACACCTTATACTCTGAATGTAAGCATTAGTTTAAATTCACTGATATAGTGGCAGGCCAAAAAGATTTATTGCGGGACATGGGCTGAATGGCGATGCATGGTGGCCCATTAGGAGGTAGTTTATAACATTGCAATGCGTTAGCATTGTTAACAAATAACTGGCTATCGCAGACCTTACACAGAGCATAACATTAGCTGGTTTCACGGCCACAATGCCAGCTCCCTCAAACAAACATAATATAGGGCCCGTCTTTCAGGTGCTTTGCCAAATTTGAGGTGCTTCCTCGTTTTTTTTAAATGAACGATAGCATCGGTTGCACACCAACTTCAGAGCATCAATTATATGTTTGTTGTCATCTGCCTTGAATGCAAAGCATTTCCATATTTGACTCTTACCACATTTCCTCTCAATGAGTCGGGGCAGAGCTAAACTTTAGTTTAAACTGTATTTTTTCCTGTGTGCTTGTAGGCGCTCTTCTTCTTCTTTACTACCTGTGGACCGACTAAAACACTTACGTGTATTTGCTTCCCCCATCAGTCCTGGAAGAATTGCAACCTCTGTACCTTCATTACCAACAGTACCTACACTACTGCAGAAAAAACAAGTATTGTCACGTTTTAAGAATTTTGGTACCGACTTGGTACCGAAGTATCAGTTCTCATGACATCCCTAATCCATTGCATATACAGAGCTGTAGGAGAAACTATGGATGTTAATTTATACCTTGTTTCAACCTTAACCTTTTGTGTGTTTGTTTTTTTTTGTGCAAATTATTGGATCATTAGACCAGGGAATATCATCAATAACCCTGTTAACTGTAAAATTAATTCCATGGAACACCTCAGCACAGAGTTATTTCATGAGCAAAAATATTTTGTCAATTTATTGGAACCATTTTTTCTTGAACATTTCACTGACAAAAGATATTAGTTCCAAACTGAAAATATTATGTGCCTAATTGTTTTGGATTTAAACCCAATCACTTCAATGGACCAGGCAAAAGGGACACAAAAGTATATTTTTTCTCTTGAAGTGTCTATATCTCAATGCTTTTGTCATTGTGAATTAAGGACTTTATTAAATGAACTGAGCACAAACACATGAAATATGGGGATTTAATACCCCCTTAAAGGTCATGAGGATTACTTAATGAATTTCATGCCCTACATCTGTGAAAATCCATGAAAGCTAAGCAAGTTGGAAAATACTAAGTAAATTTGCCCTTTATTATCTGTTACAGGGTGTGGGCACCAAAATCTCTTCATGCTGTTCATAAACAGATACATTTTATTTGATGTTAAGCTTCCTTTCCCATGAAAGTATTTTTTTTTCTTTGCAGGTCAGCATCATTTTTATGAGAAGCTGTCTTTTATTGTTTAACTCCCTCACTGCCTCACTTCATTTGAGGGTATACAAATAACACCATCATACATTTAATATTTTCACGATTTTCCCTTGAGACAGCGCCGCAGTTTGCAGTGTGCTCGGAAAGCCGAAGTGCATGCACGTGCACGAGCCAGGTGCGCGAGTGCTCAGCGAATGCACGCGTTTCGGTTTTTAATGACTGATTTTGTTTACTGTGGACACTTGTGTTTGTTATGATTATGTTCTGTCTCCGCCCCCGTTTATTCATTGGTTGTTTTCCGAAGGTGTGTCAATATTGGTTTCAGCTGTCTGTGTTTACCCACAATTACGTTATTCATTTAAACCCAGCGTGTCTCTGTGCAAATTGCGCAGTATTGAATTTAGTTCATTACCTAGTTGTTGTTTCCCGGTTCCCGGTTTCCGATTCTCGTTTCATGTTATTGACCTTGTTTCTCGTTTCGATTCCAGCCTAGCCCAGTTTATGCCCGTTTGCCTATAGCCTGACCCTTTGCCTGTTTTGATCACGTTTTGGATATGTGTGCCTGCCTCTCTCCTTAATAAACGTCTTCATCTGCATTTGCATCCGTACTCAACTCTATTACATCCCGGAACGTTACAAATATCACCATTAAGTTGTTAATTCACATTCTTCTTCTTATTCTCCTCCTTCTCCTGGATGTTCTTTACTGCGAATAGGTAAACAGACTTCATCCTGGACTTTGAACTTTTACATGCAGTATATGATCTCTTGTTAGACAAAATCATTTGCCTTATTTGCTTACATTTCCTAAAATGTAAGCAAATAAGGCAAATGATTCTCTTATCTTTTTAAGTGAGCTCTTGACCCATAGCCTATGATTTATATGTCTTGTGATAATCATACACAATAAACATGTATTCCTTTACTGTAATTTGTGAATCTTGTCTGAAAATCTTTCTTCAGATGTCAAAAAAATATGCTGTACAAAACTAGTGCAATGCCTCATACATTTTCATATAGTTAGGTTGTACCATAGAGAGGACAGAGCATGGTTGCCCCCTTTAACTGCTCTTTCTTAACTATTGTCTGTCATCCTCATGAATTGCTTATGCAATCCTGGTGCAACATGCTTCCACCTTTGGGGATGTGTCTAATTGTGGGCTTAATAGCAGCAGCGCAGCATGACAATCCACTTGTGGATCTCTCAGAGCAGAGGGAATGTTTTATTGTTAACCGTCAATGTGCTCCCTGATATTTTCCTCCATTGGAGAGTAACATTTACATAGAGACGGCTATGGATTAACCTACATAGACATTTCAAATGTACTACTGATATACTACTGATACCAGATGTTGGCAGTTAAAGGTGTACCTAAACAGTGGTGCTCGTTTGGAAAAGTGTACATTTATATTCCTTCACAGAGAAAAGTATTTAGCTAATGCCATTCCGTACGCTAATGCTGCATAAATGCTATATAAATATGGTGCCAACCTAGCTAAGATAATATGTATATATATATATATATATATATATATATATATATATATATATATATATATATATATGTATATATATATATGTATATATATAGCTTTGTAGTGCTTGATGACCTTGGTGATGACTATTAAGTAGTCATGTCTGTATGGGACAGCAACAGGGCTTGTGATTTACATTTATTCATTTAGCAGACTCTTTTATCCAAAGCAACGTACAAATGAGAACATACAAGTAAAGCGATATATCAAGCAGAGAACAATACAAGTAGTGGTACCATACAAGATCCATTAATTGATTTCCAGAAGAAGCAAAGTGCAAAGAGTAGGGGTGTAACTGCCAGAGTAATTTTTTTTTTTTTTTTTATGGGTTGGTTAGGTGTTCACGGAAGAGGTGGGTCTTTATGGGTGTCATCAGCATAGCAATGATATGAGAAGCCATGAGACTCAATCACCTGCCCTAGAGATGTAGTGTAGATAGAAAAGAGGAGTGGACCCAGACCTGACCCCTGTGGAATGCCAGTTGTGAGTTGCTGAGTTTCAGAAATACCTCCCTTCCATGATACCTTGAAGGATCTGTCTGAGAGATAGGATTCCACCCAGTGCAGAACCGTTCCGGTGATGCCCAGGCTGGAGAGAGTAGACAGGAGGATCTGATGGTTCACAGTGTTGAAAGCAGCAGAGAGGTCAAGTAGGATGAGGACAGATGATCTAGAGGTTGCTCTTGCTAGTCGTAAGGCTTCAGTGAAGGAAAGCTTAAGCATAAGTGATAAGTTTAAAGGATAACCAATTAATATTTCTGCTTTATTAAAAATACACTCTAACCTAAACTGTACTTCCCTCCACAACTAGTAGGCGTGTGCTACTTTTGCTTTTTCAAGCAAAACTTGTGTACCACTGATTCATCTGCATAACTTGTAGATAAAATGTCTGTATTTAATTATTCAGCCCCTTTGATCTTTTCCACATATTGTAGTGTTACAACCTGGAACTGAAATGGACTGGGATGATATGTTATGAATCTACACCAAAAAAATGCAAAAAATATTCTCTCCATTGCCATGAAACCCCTAAATTAGTTGCCGTCAGAAGTCACATAATTAGTTTAACACATGATAAATACATCTGTTCAGGAAATCCAGGTGTTTTGTTAAAGAACTAACCTTCCAGTGGGGTAATGGCCCTAAATATACCGTAAGAGTTTGAGAAATTTTGCCAAGAAGAGTAGGAAAAAATATTAGGATCCAGATGCAAAGCTGATGGAGACACATCTTTGAATACTTACTGCTGTAATGTCAGCAAATGTGGTGCTATCAATCATTTACCAAGGGGGTGAATACTTATGCAAACAGCAAATAACAAAGATATCTTTTTGGATAAACCTGTGTTGTGTTTGTAATTGTTTGATATCCATGACAGTAGAGTATTTTTGAGAATTTAGTAAAACAAAAGATCAAAAGTTTAAACAATAGAGACAATTTTTCACAGCCTTGTTTGCTCATATTTACCACGGGTGCCAATATTAACGGAGGGCACTGAACATAGATCATAACAAAAATAAATCGGAAACAAGGAAAAAGCAAAAAATGAAACAAATAAATGAGTAGTAAAAGGAATTATACATTGCATATATACATTGGGCAGTAGTGGCACAGTTAAAGGCTCTGGGTTACTGGTCATAAGGTTGGGAGCCCCCTTTAACCCTACCTGTTCCAGTGGTGCTGTATCATGTCTGACCCCAGCTTCCTAACAAGCAGGGATATGCAAAGGAAAGACTTTCACTGTAATGCATGTGGGACAAATAAAGGCTGTTGCTGCTTCTTCTTCTGATTCTTTAACAGATACTAATTTTTAGTGTATCAGAAACTGGATGTGCAAGTGTTGGAATTTGATTGCCATCTTTCTGTGTTTTTGCTTGTCAAGTGCACTAAAGAGCCCTTTGCCCATTGCCAAAAGCTGAAGATCTCCAGTGAAAACCGAGGCCTCTTGAGTGAGCCAATATAAAATTTTCAAGAGGTTCAAAAGCCCCCTACACCCTTATCATTACACAGATGACGATTTGCACCGCATTGCTCTCAAATAACATTCCCTGAATGCCTAAGGCAAATCACAAAATAATAATTTCCCAAAGACTCAGGCGTGGGCAGGTTTCGGCCATATTCACTCTCTGAATTTTAAAATGTTAGAAATTGTATTGCCAAGTTGTTATAATTCTACATGGTCAGAGGAAAATGGTCCATGCTATCATGTGCTAGAAGGGCAACATCATGAGCATGTCCTAGCCCTGTGTTCACTCCAGAACTTAAGAGACCTGAAATAAACACTTTTAATCAGTCTTAAGACCAAGTGACAGAAGAGTGTGATTTTGTGAGACACACTGTTTTGATAGGGTCCTCATATCATATCATATAACAGATTTGAGCACCTAGTAGACTTCTGAAGGATTTTGATATTTGTCATTTGTCTGGCCAGTCGAAAGAGATTCCAAAGAAGAAGCAAATGCCACCTTCATGGACCTGGAGGACTAAATAATAGACAACTGTTTGATTAGACATAAGCCTCGGTCTCGCTGAAAAGTACCAAATTGCTGATTCTATATATAGTGTGTGACCTTTTGGAGGTCCTGTACAATAACAAAGCCACAATACGTTGCTGATGTAACATAGCCTTAACATTATCCAATGATATTTACTCTATGAAATGACAGTCAGAGATCTGAACCTTATTCGATACACTGTAACAAAAATTATTTGCTTAATGGAGGTCTCCTAGATTGCTTGGTTAAATCAAACACAATGTGTTTCAAAGGTCTTACAACAAAGCTAACAAGGTACAATGGAGCAGGGGAATGGTGAGCTGTATTAGCATAGGCAAAAGGGCAGTGACTCTCTCGAACAAATCAGGAACTCTTATTGAAGCTCTCTCATAAGAAGAAAGAATGCTTTTAAGTGAAACAGATGCGACATTTTGTGGAGAATTCTGCAGGGATTCTTAAAGAAATGGGTCATTCAAAATGGAATATTGTTAAAGAAAGGAAGCAGTTACTCAAACTGCATAATGCTAGATTTCATTTATTATTAGCAACACTAGCTGTCTATGTATTCTCTTTTCTCTATTTTATTTCTTCGGATTTTTAGATTTTTAGCTTTTTTTTCAGATGGAGTTTTACACATTCCTCTATTACATCTAAATTCATGATAAAGGCATTTCAAAATGTATATGATTACACCATATGTTACATATCTTATTATAATATTAGGGCATGGAATGTGAATTTTGATTTGCTGGGGATCTTCAGAGCCTCTCTCCATCCCTTATTTCCTAAGAGGTTTATGTGAGTATGTTATGATACTTATCAGTTGTGCAGTCCAGTCCGAATAAGGGAGTATGATATGACTAGACCCCATCTACCTTTCTCACACACACACACACACACACACACACACACACACACACACACACACACACACACAAAAACACACACTCCTACCAAACCACATAACTACCAGTATGTATGGATTTGAAGTCCTTATATTTAGTGACTTACATTTACATATTCCTGGTTTGCGAATAACACATAGTGAATACAACATGCCAAATATCCCGTAGCTGAAATCAAGACAAAGAATATTAACCCTTGCAGATGGCTGAGATCAAAACTCTTTTATTGACCTTGACACTAGACTAAGTTCATGGTGTGACACCATGCTGTTCAAGTCATTTAGCTTCTGAATCCTGTGCCTGTAATCAAATCTCATTCCTCTAAACTTTAGAGTCTAAAGCCATGGTTCTTGAAGTGGTGTCTAGGGATCACAGCCTACAATCATATCCTACAATTATCTAATTAATCAAAGGACCAAAAAGTGACATCACAGTGAGTGCTTGGCTGCCACAAGCCAGTAATCACTGTGGTAACCAAAAGAGCCAGAAGGATCGTTATCAGCCTGCTTGACTGTTCACTAAATTTTGAGGAAAGACTTCAACCCTTCCTTGGCAACTTGGGGTCACGTAAACAGACTGCGATTTACAACACATGAAATGAACAGCTGGGCAATAATTATGATGGAGACATGATTAAAGGACAACATCCCAGATGCTGCAAGCCTGCGACTCTACTGTGCAGATAGAATTCTGAGCTCTAGTAAGAAAGCAGGAAGGGGCATTGGAATTTACATAAACAGCAATTGGTGTACAGATAAGAACAATATTGTAGAGACAACATTGAAGATATTCTTCTCCTAACCTGGAGTCAGGAGATGTTAAAGTTTAGACCTTTCATCCTGTTGATAGGATTAAGAGTGGATGTTATTATAGCAGTTATTACCTCCTCAAGATAATGTTAAGCTATGAAAATACTACATCAGAGCCCTGCAGACTGCCCATCCTGAGGTTCACTTTATTATTGTGGGAGATTTTGATCACACTGAAGACAGTGCTGCCTAAATTTTACAAAAATTTGGAACTTCCAATCGGGGAAATATCACACTGGCCCAATTCACAAATGTCCAACAGCTTACAAAGAAACACACTACCCCCACTTGGGACAGTCAGACCATGTATCCCTGTTTCTCATCAACCAGTGATCTACAGATACATGCCAACTATCATAACAGTGAAAATATGGACTGATAAATACAATTATAATATTTCTGCAAAGGATGCTGACCTGAGGAGCACACCTCCAGTGTTCTATTCACTTCCACACTGCCAGTGTCACATGCGATAATAACATTAAACCATTCCCAAATCATAAACAGGGCTCTACAATGAGGTGTCGAATCTACTCAGAATATGGGAGGCAGCTTTCAGAAATGGAGACTTACAAGCCCATACAGTAGCAAGGACAAACTTAAGGAAAAGCATTATAAATGCAAGGCAAAATTACAGGTTGAGGCTCACTTCAGCAACAACAACCCCCATTTTATATGGCAAGCCATAAAGTCTATTAGAAGCTACCAAAGCAACAGCTTCTCTCCTCTTTCCACAAAACATGCCTCACTATCAGCAGGCAAGCATGCAATGGCCCTCCATTGTATCTAAGGCAGACACTGCACAGGATCCATCAGCAGTCTTTGGATAAGTACTCAGAGTCTTTGCTGATAAACCAGTAGTTGCCTTTACACATATATTCGACCTTTCTCCGTCATACAATGTTTCCAACCAGCTTTAAATATGCCACCTGCAATCTCTATATCCATCCACACATCCCTAACCCATCTGGCCCAGCATATTGTCAGAGGGAAACTCCCAGATGAAAAACCCCAAAACAACAGTAAAAATAAAACAATAGTGACATCACCAATAACCTCCAGGGCAGAGGTGAAGGTATCACAATCCACCATTCAAAGAACATGTTGAGAGCAGAACTATAGAGGCCATACCACAACACTTTGCCCTTTCAGACGTCTACATAAACATTCCGTCTGCCAATTTACATTTAATTTGATAATCTAATTGCTAGGAGCTCAAAACACACTGCCAAGACAACAGAGGACTTCATCAGGTGAAAAAAGTTGAACATTTTAGACTGGACAAGTCAATCACCAGACCTTAACCTAATGAAGCATGCATTTCGCCACCTTGACTGAGGAACAGCTTCTGTCCCACATCTTTTCCCAGACTGTCTGATTCAACCCCCCCCACCCTTCATATCAGTGCCTTCCACCCTCAGCAAGTACCTGTCATCCCTAGTGCAATAGGACTCAAGGTGACAACACACCCTAGTCTCATTGTCAGTGTTTACATGACATTTCACATGAACTTTCCAACATGGACATTTGCAGTGCCCCTTCCTCTGTGTAACAAACTGGACTCAGGAGAAGGTTTAGGATCCATATGCAGAAAGGCTTTATTGAGAATACCAAAACACAGTCCTAAATCCAAAATGAAAGGGCAGACATGGGTCCAAATATGACCAGGCATTCAATTGACAGAACCTAAGGATAATCCAAACAGAGACAGTTTCTACACACATTCAAGTCTCTCAGGGATAAACAAGATGTCACGTTTTTATGACACAACAGGACCCGGAATCACTGCACTGTTTACAATAGAGGAAGAGGGACGCTGTAAACAAACTGAGACACATAGAACAATCTTTGTAACAAAGATGTCTGCAGATTTTTGTCCATTCTCATGTCAACACAACACGTATGCGTTGTGGTTCTCTCGTGAACGTGCATTGGAGATACGGATGTGGCCTTTAAGAATGCGCGTTTTTTCACACAGTATCAAGCGATTCAGCACGTGTGATCACACGGTACAGTGCAGTCACGGTTCTAAGAATTTTAATTCATTTGTTGTGCTTTACACAATTACCACCAGGTGGTGCATGGAACAACATACTGTAGCTGAACACAGAACAATAAAAATGGAATGTGTGGTTGAATGGTTCCCATAAAAATATTATGCTTCTCACCAAAACTTATGATAAACCTAATTTAAACAAGTTTCTAATTACAAGATTACATAAAATATAAAGTGAGTGTGAATGAGTCGCGTAGTACAGGTACAATAACTATAGCTTTTACATTAAGGTGGCTCTTGTATGTGTGCTAGGATAGTGCAGTGGTAGCATGCAGGCTTACTATGGCAGTGACTTGGGTTTGAGCCTCAGCTCAACTAAAGATTTTTTAAATGAGTGTTTTTTCACTGTAGAAAGTTCATCGAGGTAACATTGAATTAATTCCGCACAGCACTGACTGGAGGCCCATGCCAATTAGAAAGATTCAGGTTATGGACTATTAGCAAGTTCTTGTCATTCATTCGTATAGTTACAACAATTATTATGTTTTGTTTAACTATTTAGCTGTCTTTTTAAGGATCTATTTTAAGGATCTAATAAATTGCATATATAAAATTATTTTATTTACAAATGTCATTTTTGTGATTTTTAGATTATTGATTATTGTCATTTAGTACAGCTTGTGACCATCAAATCAAAACAGACTTGTGATTTGATGACATAATGCTTATTTGTTCAGAAACAGAAGTAACTAATACAAAAATGCTACTTTTGATTTAAACTACGACTGCATGCTTTCAATTGATGGATGCCCCATTTATATTTTTGATGAGCTGCAGTGATATTCAAGACAACTATATTATATATATTTTTATAAAATATATAAAATTGTTTTATTCACAAGTGTCGTGTTTGTGATTTTTATTCGTTATGTAGAATATTTAGATCAAGCAATGTCCAGAAATAGGTGCAGTTGTATAGCCTACCATTTAATTTTCCAGTTTAACTTTTTTTTTATCTGTAGATCAAAAAATAAAGGAATTCTTTGTAACATTATTTTACAATGACAGAAATCACTGCCAATTCCTAGTGCAATTTGACTTTTTCCATCTTCAGAACACTGAACGAATATTATTCATGCCAGGGCTTCACGATTATGGCCAAAATGATAATCACGATTATTTTGATCAATATTGAGATCACAATTATTTATCATGATTATTTATTGATTTTAGGGAGAACATATTTTTATTCCATTTTCATATTTAAATAAACAGACCGCTACTTTCACCTCCATGTTGTGCTACAATCCTGTTAATGTACAAATCTTTGCATCAAATTAGACTGATCCTTAAAGTGCATCATCTCATAGAAGCAAAATATAAATAAAATTGTACCCAAAATATAGGATAAGTAAAAATGCCATAAACCAAATGAAAATATGCAATCAAATATAACAATATGCAACCAAATGAAAACAATTCAAGCCTAAGTATAAAAGGCAATAACAGTGTTTACAGGAGGAGAGACACAGCCAAATCACCCAATAGAGTGGTGCAGGGATGACGTAATTTTGTACAAACAATTGGATTTCCCCATAGGCTTTTGGATTATCACAAAAAATAAGCTCTGTGATCAACAAAAGTTTACAATACTAACACATTTTGTCCATCAAGATAATTTTCACAAATGAACACAACTTTTATGAAGTTTGAAGCCTAAATACACACGCCAGAAATAACAAGCTAACCATATGCTTTAAACAAACTACACCATGGTCGCTTGACTTCAACGTCACCATCATCAAGCTTCTGACAACTTTTCCAAACTTGATTTTAAAACATTTTCCATAATACAGATTTACTCTGTGGATGAATCTTCATCCACATTTTTGGGGGGGAATTGTGCACAGCTGTGCACACCTGTTCGGCCTGATGACGTTTAATGTCCCCGACAACATCTGTAGTCTCATGTAGCAACATGTTAGCAATCGCCTTTTTCAATACACGTAAAAGCTTTAAAAAATCACGAGTGAGGTATTACTGGTGTACCTCATGTAATGGAATAAAACGTGAAATATTTTGAGCTTGTGTTCACCACAGACATTATTTCAGGCTTTTAACCAAAATCCCATTCAAACAATCCATTGATTTGGGATGATGGAACTGGAAGTGCTAAAATGCTAACTCATTTTCAGGTTTTGGCATAAAAAATGACATCATCCCTGCGCCACTCTATGGTAACTGGCTGTAAGTTTAGAAAGCGCTTGATTTGATATGCAGCTGAGTTTTCTTTGAGCAAAGGATGAACTTTAAATGTCAATATCTCAGTCTATCATGTTCATGTAATCGTGAGCAGTCAAAATCATAATTGAGGTCAATATTCAATTAATTGTGCAGCCCTAGTTCATGCTAGGGGAAAGATATGTTACTATATTGTTTGCAATTTTAAAATGGGTCTTATTGAGCAACTGATCATTTCCTACTATCCTATTTCACTGTCCCACCTGAGTTTTTTTTAAGTTAGTGAAAGTACCACTAGCTTTTTAAACCTTTTTTTAAGAAAAGGAATGCAGTTTGTTTAATTGGGCAATCCAATAGCTTGAATAGCTTTGGATTCGCGTGCAAATGTACTTGACGATTAATAAGCAGTTATCATCTTTAAGTAATCTTATCATCTTTTGGCTCATCAAATTGAAAGGGAGGAGCAGAAGTATAAAACATGGAGAGTCATATAAATTCTATCCAGGTCAAGTTATTTGTCTGTATTTGCAGTCTATGACATCGCAATGGAGGCAAAAGCATTTTACTCAAAGAGAAGTGCTGCTGAGAGGTGATAATAGTTGGGGGGAAGGGAAGATCCACGTGTCAGTAAGTAACTGGCGAAAAAGTTGCATTATTCTTCCTCTTCAATAACACAAAGAATTTCTTTGTTGCTGAACCCAATCCTACGGAAGCCCTAAGCGTCCATTCATTATTCTTTTTTTTCTTTTTTTCCCTTTGCCTATATCCTTCCTACAGTGAGTGTCCTGCATCTTGTTTTGTTTGAAATGAGAACATTTCTGATAAGCTTACATTTATTTATGATTAGGCTGCATATTTATTTTCCCTCATGTTTAATGTGTCTGCATTCAAAATGGGCAATACATATTGTTGAAATGTAGTACTTTGTGTATTAGCTACACATATACAAGAATGAAATATATCCCCAAATCACAGCGCATGTAAGACATTTGAATGGTTTGGGCCTTTGCGGGGGGGGGTTACCATGTGCGGAGTAACAGCATTTGCATTTGCACCTATAAATCTATTTTGTTGTCTTTGTGTTTTGTTAGGAGGATTTCTTCACTTGGATAGTCATAGTACATGATCACTAGACATGGACAGCTTGCAGAAGTACAGTTTCTGTAATAGAACACATACACAGGAGACTATTATATCAACCAGTGTAGCAAGCTCTTTCCTTGGGTAATGCAAAATGTTATCAAACTGAGATATTGGCAAGGTAGTATACATTACATATTTTAAACATTTACCATAAATGTAATATTATACTGTCGCTCAGCATATTCAAATGCAGTTTGCAGCCATTTGTCATTTTTAGCTATGTTTTGTTACTAAAACGTGTTGCCCAAGCAGCAGTACAGAGACAAGCGCATACCAATGTAAGTTACAAATACACTATATGACTAAAAATTTGTAGACGCCCAAACATCGCACCAAAATGAGGGCCTTCCCCAAAGCGTTGACACAAAGCTGGAAGCACAAAATTGTGTTAGATGTCTTTGCATGTTTCCACGAAGCATAGGGGTTATTATAACAGCAAAGGGGGGATGAAATTTGGAATGGGATGTTCACAAAGCACATATGAGTGCAGTGGTCAGAATTTTACAAACCTTTGGCCAAATAGTATACAAGAGATTATTGAACTGAGTCAACACTTTATTTTAAAGCAACATACCTTTTGATTTAGCTCATTTAGTTAAGGTTTAAAATAAATAAACTGAAATAAATATATAAAACACTTAAAAATATACAGACGTATATACAGGTTGTGTTACACTCTGAAACATTGCATAATATTACACATATTTTAAATATCCTATAAAGTCTCAATTGTGCTGTTTTGCTATACACTGAAGACATTCGTGTTTGAGATCAAAAGATGAATATGAGACAGATCAGAATGATCAGAATTTCAGCTTTCATTTCCTGATATATACATCATATAGATGTGTTATATTTACATTTTATAGATGTGCTAAACAACTTAGAATGTGGTACCTTTGGTTTGAACCCATGCAATTTTTAAGTGATCAAAAATATTGGAACATGTGTTGATAGGTGTTTCTTGTTGCCCAGGTGTGCCCTGTTAGATTGACTGTTTAAGCAATTAATAGCTCTGAAAATCTACTCTTAGTTTGAGTCCTGGGTTTCACCTCTGTAGACTGCATTATTTGTTAAAAAGGATAAACCAGCATGAAGAGTAGAGATCTGCCTATGAGAAGTGAGGGACAATTGATTAGAGCCATTGCACAAGCATTGGGCATAGCCAATACAACAATTTGGAATGTCTTGGAAAAGACTGAAACCTCTACAGGGCAGGGGTGAAGGTATCACAATCCACCGTTAAAAGAACACGTTAAGAGGCTAAACCATAAGATGCAAACCACTCATCAGCAGTAAGAATTAGAAGTCCAGATTGGAATTTGCAAAGAAATACAGAGAGGAGCCACAAATGTTGTGGAACCAAGATGAAAATCTACCAAGTAATGGAAAGGGCAAGGTGTTGCTCATGATCCAAAACATACAACCCCACCGGTCAATTATGGTAGAGTCATGGCTTAGGCTTACATGGCTGCTTATGGAACAGGCTCACTAATATTTACTGATAATCAATCTTTCATGATTGATTCAGACGTCTACAGAAAAATTATGTCTGCCAATTTATATTTAATTAGATAATGTAATTGGGAGGAACTCAAAACACACTGCCAAGACAACAAAGGACTCCACCAGGGGAAAAAAGTAGAATGTTTTAGACTGGCCAAGTCAATCACCAGACCTTAACCCAATTAAGCATGCATTTCACTTCCTAAAGAGGAGACAGCAGGGAGTAACCCCATAACCCCATGCTGGAAAAGCATCACCAAAAAGAATGCAACAGTTTGGTGACCGTGCCATATTTAACACATGTTTATACCAGGAAACAAAGATGAAATTCTGATACATCATCTCATATTCATGTTTTGATCTCGAAGCCTAATGTCTTCAGTGTGTAGCAAACACAATATAATTGATCTTGCCATTCCAGTACTTTCAGAGAGGACTGTGCATCCTATCACAACTGTGCACATATTGTATATACAGTATATACAATAGAGTCCACACCTTTGAAACCACATTGAAAATTTTGGAATTTTTTTTTTTTTTTTTTTAGTTAAAATTGGAAATAAATATAAGGTTTTAGAATTTTTAAACATTTAAAACAAAGAAAGTAAATGTTCAATATCAATAAAATATTCAAGATTCTGCATTATTTCTAGGTCCCTATTTAAATTCAAGCAAATTTGTAATACTGACCATGTTAACTACTTTGGACAAAAGGTCAGAGTTTCCTTATGCCTAATATCTTGTATTGAAGCACATGTTCAGACGACACCATGATGGATTTGATCTAAAATGGATCATAAAGTTTTGCACAATCATAAGGAGTCCATCCCAGCTTGAGTGCATTAAAGCAAAAAGGGGACAAACCAAATACTAAGAAACTCTGATATTCATGTAAATATTTAAAAGATTCTACTTTTCACTAATTGTCAATAATATAATTTGTATTGTAAATGGATGTATTGAATTAGAAACTGAATGTTCACTAGTGTTCTTAGTCTTTTGGATCCCACTTTATATATTTTGATAAATCTATAGAATTACTTCTTAGGACCTTATCCTGCCTAATTTAAGCAGATATACTGAATATACACTGTATACTGTATTACTATTATGTTGTGTTTTGGTAGGGTTGTGGCTAAATGAAATTTTTCACCTATTCCTTCCTGTCCTATTCCTTTAATGGTTGAAGAATGCTGTGAGTTAATCTTTTTTTTTTTTTTTATCATATCATTGAACATGTAAGTGTTAGCTAGTTAGTTAATGTCAGCTTGCTAACTTAATATTTAGTTAGCTACAAACCACAAAATATTCCATGTCTCAGACATTTGCCTGCATCTCCTGCATTTTACTGCTAGCTATAGGGTCTAACCAATTACTCCCAACTCATTTAAGAAACACCTAAAGTGGGGTTAAAAAGTCTGAGGGCACTAGTGAATCTATATAGGGCTTTTTGGAAATAAACACTAGAGGTGGTTTTGGTGCAGAGATGTAGCCATATGGAAAAGTACCTCATGCCCACCTCAGTTAAATATGGTGGTGGCTCTTTAATGTAAGATAAATATATTTTTTTATGAACCTGTGCAAACCTTGTTTGCAATTGTTTGATATCCATGAGAGTATTTTTGTGAATTTTTTTTTTTTAACAAAAGATCAAAAGATTAAACAATAAAGACAATTTTTCACAGCCTTCTTCGCTCATATTTACCAAGGACACCAATATTAGTGGAGGTCACTGTGCTGAGAAACACCCACTTTGTTCTGCATAGAAACTTTACTCAATAGATTTGCTGATTTAACAAAAAAAAAAAAAAAAAAAAACTTGCATTGTCATTTATGTATTTCCTGTAATTGGTTTGTTTTGCAGTGCTTGTATCTTGTTATGCAGCGGTTCTTTGTAGTTGATTAATAAATGCTGCTTTCAGATGTCATGAGAAATGAGTAATTAAGTGCTGTTTGTCCAATGCTGTTTTCTTTCCATGAAAGTTCTTGCTCGGCCATACTGGCATTAATATGACTTTCATAGTTGCTCTTATTACTCATATATCTTTGTACTTTAAAATGTATATTGTGTTTTAATGAGGGCCGAACAAGTGCGTCTACAATCAGACTGAGGTACTGCTTAGCTTGACAATTGGTTATTCTTTTCCAAATGATCTAGTTGAAAAGGAGATCCAGTTGATTCCCTGCATTCCTCATTTGACTAGAGATGCACCGATACTAAATCTCTCAAATGATACCGATAACCAATTATTCAGAGTGATATCGGCCGATACTGATAGTTCTGCCTTTTATGCCTTCTTTTAAATTAATAATAATTAATTACACAATTCTGAAAGAAATACAAATAAAATATATATATAAAATATATATATATTTATATATATATATATATATATATATATATATATATATATATATATATATATATATATATATAAACTCCTGTTAGCCTCACATTCACTCACCACAAACAAAAGCATTTCTACTTCATCATTGAACATCAAGCTGGTAATGTATAATATAAACTTTTTAAATAAATATATATTTTAACATTAACTGGATATGAAATATACTACTATAGGGCTGCATGATTATGGCCAAAATGATAATCCCGATTATTTTGATCAATATTGAGATCTCGATTATTTATTACAATTATTACTTGATTTTAGGGACAACATATTTTTATTGTACTTTCACATTTAAATAAACAGACCGCTGCTTTCACCTCCATGTTGTGCTACATTCCTGCTAATGTACAAATCTTTGCATCAAATTAGACTGATCCTTAAAGTGCATCATCTCATAGAAGCAAAACATAAATAAAATTGTACCCAAAATATAGGATGAGTAAAAATGCCATCAACCAAATGAAAATATGAATCAAATATAACAATATACAACCAAATGAAAACAATTCAGGTGTATGCAGAAAAGGCAATAACAGTGCTTACAGGAGGAGAGACCCAAGACAGTTTCTTTTAGGAGATTACAAAAATTTAGGAGCACAGTTGAAGTTTAGTGTTTTTAAAGAGATGTTAGCGTTAATATGCCACAGTATAACGGACAAGTAGGCATGAGAAAACTTGAGCTTGTCAATTATGACAGAATTTAGGAACGTAGTGTGTGATCAATAAAAGATGGCGGTTGTGAGATCGGGAAGTTGAGAGAAGCAGATGATGTTCAGTGTTACTCTTGTCATCATAATGGCTTCTCTGCAGTATTTCAACACTTGTTCGGTTGACGGTGATGAAAAGCAGTGTGAAAGTAACTGTTGCGCGGTGTAGATGCATTTTGGACTTCCTATAGTTTTTATTCCGATGGTATTTTACAACTCCGAACAGGTCACTCGCACCGGTGTGAATAAATATTTGTCACAGTCGCACAAAGTACTTAAGTCGCGAATGCGAGTGAAATGTTTGCGCTGTAGAGCCCTGAGTTTATCTGCAAAGTTTTTTCCCGTTCGGCGTGATGAGGTTTAATGTCCCCGACAACCTCTGTAGTGTCATTTAGCAACATGTTAGTGTCATTTCCCCTCGCGCAAGTGCTGGAGCTCGCAGAGAAACTGGCAGCTCGAGCGCTAAAATGGGTTTTGGCATTTCCGGGTTTTGGCACTACAAAATTAACGTCAACCCTGCGCCGCTCTGTGATTGGCTGTAAGTGTAGGAAGCGCTTGATTTGAGTGGAGAAAACAGCATAGTTTTCTATGAGTGGAGGACGAACTTTAAACGTCAATATCGCAGTCGAACATGTTCATTTAATCGTGGTCAGTCAAAATCGTAGTCACGATCGATATCCGATTAATTGTGCAGCCCTACAACAAAATTGATTTTTCTGTGCAATATATAATTTTTTGTCAACCCATCTTCATTTAAATCTTTCGACGGTGTGCTGGCGCTTTAATTCAGCGCGAGCAGCCCGGCAAAAAAATAAAAAATTGACTCAATGCCCTCTTTTGATTGAGAGGATATAATCGGCCCTGATCATCGGATGTTTCTAAACTGTTGGACGATAGCGTGAAAAATTGCCTTTATCGTTCGATACATATTATTGGCCGATACATCGGTGCATTTCTACATTTGACCTCGTTTTGATGTTGGTGCTTCACCGAAAGGGCAAGGCATTGTTATGTAAAGCTGAGCAGCTCCTCATCTTTGTAGCTGTGCTGTGCTGTGGAGACCTAAGGGCACAGTTTTTGTGAACTTGGTATGTGTTGCTAGTGAATATGTATGTATCTGTGTTCAGTAATGCTATGGATTTCAGTCAAAAAAAACAACAAAAAAACTCAAATTGCTGAGATTTGGGTATTTATTTGCTGGTCATATAAAATCCTGATTCTCATGAGTCTGAATGCAAACTTACACTAGAAAAAATGTATTCTTTAAAGCATCAGTCCTGTATTTTTTTTTAATGATTGGATATGGAATGCATTTTTCAGGTTACAGAATATTTTTCAATATTTTTTTTTTATCATCATGTTATTGTAACACTTTATTATGGAAGAATAAGCAGTTCATTTTTCATAGTGTCTGGGTGTTTGCGCTTTTTGTAATTTACAATAATTTGAATAATACAGTTTACATGGAATATTTTTCTTGCATTAATAGAAAGCAGACATACAGTCCAAAAAAAATTGACCTTCAGTTAGCAAACTGAGTCATTTCACAAAAATATTTAAATATTCAAAAATTAAGTGATATTAAATATCATTAAGTGATATTAAACTTAATCACAAGCTACTACAAATACTGTAAGATGAAAACATATTGCACAACAATTCATAAAAACAAAACCCCAGTGATTTCAGAATCTCTGAAGTTACTGATGTCAAATATGTCTTAAAGGGGAAGTTACCACAATAACAAAGGTTGGTACACCTTTAACAGATACACATATTTTGTGCATCATTGCAGTGTAACTGAGGAAAAAAATGTTTTAAAAAATTGTTAAAAAACAAATTTTTGCCTGTAACAAAGTATAGTCTAGTCTACTTTAATCACTTACTATGCTCATTGGAGATAATTTGGTAGGGCATGTGATATGCCAAAATCCTAATAAAATTGTTTACCCTTTCAGAATACCATTTAGAAAATTCACTGCTTTGGATAATTTCAAGCTAATTAAAGGTACTAAAATGCACCATATATGAATATTTAGGGCCACTGTAAGGAATCACTTCATTTAATTATTTTTTTCTCAGATTCTATTTAATTAAATATTACAACACTATATTATACTTTTTTTCATAAAATATAAAGAAATAAATAAAAGGAGACTATAATCATATTTATATTTATATACTTATATTTATGTCTTATATATTAGACCTTATTAGTGTGTGTGTGTGTGTGTGTGTGTGTGTGTGTGTGTGTGTGTGTGTGTGTGTGTGTGTTTATAGGCCTACAGAACAGCTGCTGATTGGAATAGCTGTTATTTTGTTTGGTAAATATGCACATGCACTGATTAAGTTGGAGTAACAACACTAATTTGGCGTAGTCTACCTGTTTATTTGAATAATAGATAGATAAATATTTTTGCTAGTATTATATTGTTATAATATTAATATAATAATATGTAATATAATTTGCGTATTATTATAAGAATTATTGTAACACTTGTGAGTATGTGGATACATAGACAGTGTCTTTGTTTTCTTTTATCTAAATATTCCCATGTGAAATGGATTTGTTTTGAAGTGGTGGTTGTTAACTGAGCTCACGAGTGAATAGCTAACACCAAATCGATCTAAACTACTAACACACTGGTAAAAAAAAAAATCAGTAACCAATACAGTTTAGCATTTAGCGTTTAGCCACCTTACAGCTCCACAGTCGCTGATTTGATCCTGAGCTCTGTTTACTGTTTATTTTACATGTTTATCCTTATAACTCTGGATTTTCTTTGAGCTCCAAGTTTCCGAACAGGGGGCGTATCAGTAAGGAAACATGGTGGAATCAGTGGATGCAACGTCTGCAGTTGACATTAAATTTGTTGAAGCTGATTCAATTACCATGTGTGTGGTGTATGCAACAAATAATCATCAGACTTTTTTATTTACAATAAAACAAGCTAAGTGCCTGCACAAAATATGATAGCATTGTACAATTACAATATGTAACGATAAAGTTTACAGTGGATTCATAAATTAATTAAAAACATAAAAAAGCAAAACACACCTGATGCCCATTCTTAGTTCTTCATTTTCTAGAAGTAGAGGTGGAAAACCTTGCTGTATTTTTTGTAGTTAATTAAGAGATCTTGCATCTTCTTCTGACCAAAGTGAAGCAACTTTTACACACAATATATTCATTCTGTTTATACCATATAGAAAAAAGCAGTTTTTTATTATGCCACCATCTCAGCCTCAGCTGATGGTGCTGCGGCAATATTAATCATTCTGGTAAGGAGGGCCCGTATCCAGATCCTGCTTAGTGGCAGAAATAATCCTGTACAAGGCACTCAGACCTGCAACCTTTCCATGTCCTTGTAGAAGTAATATTTTTAAATGGAGGCTGTTAATATGTTTATAAAAGGTTTAGTGAAAATATTATTGGTCCCAAAGCAGTGGCGAGACTGGCGAGCTGTGTTTGTACTTGTGCCGTTTTCACTCAATAATCTTTAGGCTGAGGAGATTGAAAACAGAATGCATCAAAACTATGTTTGGAATGATGGACAAAGCCAGGCAGTAGTGGTCAGGCCCCAACAGCAGCATTGCTATGATATGTATTGCTTCCACATCGAAGGTAATAAGGATGAGCCAGTAGTATCCAAACACATGGAGCAGGGTCTGATGGTCCAACAGGGCAGAAAATGATGGCTCCATATAAGATGCTCTCAGCCAATAATATAAGCATGTCAGATGGTATGAGACAAATAGCTGGAAACCTCTATTTGTGAGGACCTGCCACATCATTCTGGACACTGATTAGTACAAGAGAGGGGGCTGCTGGGGGCTTGCCTCAGATACTATTTCATCTCATCCTTCATCTGAGGACTTGATAGTATGATTATGTAGAGTCTTTACAACATCTTTTTGTGAAACTGTTTACTCTTGCGTAGTATTATATCTATGATTAATACTCTTTCATTGAAAAATTATAATTTTTTTTTAACTGTATATACTTGTTACAGAACAGTACAGTAGCATGATGTTGTTTTAGATGGAGGTTATTATTCTCGGTAACACTTTATTTTAGGGTTGGGTAATAAACTTTAAATCCTACTTATGTAGTTTATTCACTAAAGATTAATGATTAATTAATGATAGATTAACAGACATGTTTTAAATACAGTTTGTATAATTTATAGGTATCCTAAACCTTTTTTCATACAGAATAATAAGGATTTTATTTTAATTTATTAATAAATGACTTTTTTAGACATCAACCCCAGTCCTTGAGACCCACCGTTTTGCATAGTTGCAAGCTTCCTCTTGCAACAGTCCTCAGCATCTGATCGTGAGCTGAGGAGCCGTTCAGGAGCTTGATCAGATGTGTTAGGAAAGGAAAAACAACTGAATCTTTATAACGCAGTGGACTGGAGTTCATAATCTCTGTCATTCTTTCAAATATTTGTTTTCAAATTGATTAATTAATGTATTTACTTATATTTAATAATACAGATCCAATAATATAAATACAGATATTGAAGCAATCATTAATTACTAAACTATGCATTACTCTCATATATAATATAGAATAGTTTTTTACTTAACTGTAAATTAGTGTTACTTAATTATTTTTTGTAATCCAATTCTATTATTATTCTCCCTCGATAAACTCTTTATTATTGTCACAGAATTATGTCTGCCACTTTCTTATCAGTTGTAATGACCATGACAAATACATACCAAAAATATATTCTTAATAAATCTCCATGCAGACAGATATTGATTGTATCAGTGCACAATACGGCAGACTTTCAGACACCACAGACCAAGCAAAAGCAGCCCGGTTGTATATCAGATGAAAGACAATATCTGACAAATAAAGGTAAAAAGAACCAGAACCTTGGTCCTCTGGGGAAAGAGATTAAGGTGTGGGAAGGGCCAGTAATGATTGAAATAGAGATAGGGTATTAAATGTGATCTGCTCTGACAAATCCTTTGCTTTTAAGAGAAACTTGTTTTCACAGGTTATAATCCAGTGTCCCATCTGGAGTAACCACTCACAAGTGGAGCTTCAGTGTTTCTTGAGAATTCATGGTTCTATAATTTCCTAAATTTGAAAAAACAAATTCACATTAGTCATCTGAGAAGTTATAAATGTTTTATGCTAGGGCAGGTTTAGTGGTTGTAGCTGTTATTATGACTTTTCAAAAATCTATAAAGTTTGTGTCAGATTTATTTTATAAAGTAGTAGATGAATGTCAGTCACTGATAATTGCAGCTTAACAGCTCCTACAGTGCTGCAACAAAACACTTCATTTGGACCTCAGAACTCCTCCAAACACAACAGAGTTTGGCTTTTCTTGAGGCAACTTCTAATATTTTCTCCCTTACTGTTTGCTGGTTGTAGAGCAATCTACATAAATCCTTCACACGCCCCTGCACTGAGCCCTATTTACACCCATCCATCTTTCTCTATATTGCAGCTTAGAACCAAATGGCCCACATATTCACCTTCTCTGACAGCAAGGATGAAGAGGAATCTCTTATACTGAACTGAGGAACCAGTACCTGTGCAGCATCGCTGGTGTCCTGTTTAAAGATCCATATTTAGGTCTGGATATTGAGACAGTGTATGCTCAAATGAAAGACTTTTGTTATTGGGACCAGGCTTTGAAATGGTGTACTAGCTGTTCTAGTCACTTGGCAGTGGGTGTTCTTTGACCTTAGCCTCAATTCTAACAATTCTTTTATTATTAGTTTTTTTTTTAAAACAATACAACAATTAATTAAACAATTTTGTGTCAGTTCTTCAGCAGAGTCAACTGCAGGTACTGAAGTCTATACCAATTTTGAAACAGTAGAGTTCAAAATAAAATGAAGTCCCTCTTAGATCAAACATGAAATGATAAAACAGCATCAAGCATGTGGTTGCATAATTTGTCGACTGAACTTCCATCACCATTAGAACACTATGTCACTATATCAAATTATGGGAAACATTTTATTCTGGATGATAACTAAGCTTTTCACTACCTCTGCTTTGTCATTTGCAACTACCTCACATTGGGTTGTATTCAGAGTTTTATCAGGATTTAATATTGAAATTGCACACGTAATTATTTGAACCTCAGTTACTCAAGACTTAAGCGCTATTCCGAAGTTGCGTGAGAGTTGTGAACATGGGGTGGATTTTGAGGTTACACATGATTCTAAGCTTGAACTAAAGCATATTTTTCTTGCACCAATATTGGCTTGAGCAAAATGCTCCAGGGCTGAAATGTATGTTTTGTGTATTAGAAATACGTTGAGAAAAACTATGGAATGTCATTTGAGGTCAAGATTAAATACATAAATTAGATTAATTACTATTAATTCATAAATTTTATAATCCATTTAAAGAGCCATTTTTTCCCCATTGAGGACAGTGGAGGAAACAGCATCTTAATCAGAAATATTGCTTATCTTTAAGACTAAATTTTTTATGCACAACATAACACTTAAAGTGATAACAACAGTTAGCTGTGATTTAAGACTAGGACTATTCAGACAACACTAAATTGTCAATGTACTAAACACCTATTGGATTATTATTTGAATGCTTGCTATTTTTCTTTTTTTGGCCTCTAGCATTTATGTTACATTATTTAATAATACATTTGACAGGATAGAAAAAGAAAATGTTATCTGCTTATTCAGTCTGCATTTTATATATCCCAAGCAAGTGCTTGTGTTTAAAGACAGTGGTCTATATGCTATTGCGAAACCCCATCTTAGTGTCATGAATCAGGCCTCTGTGGTTCCTCCTGCTCACCAACGGAGAGCACCATCACCTGAGTACTGACTGCCTCCCGGACAAATCACACACACACACACACACACACACACACACACACACACACACACACACACACACACACACATATACGTTTCTCATTTCCATGGATACTGTGAAGTCTTGTTTTGCCTTGCTGACATTACTGAGCGTTATTCATCGTGGTTTATTTTTGTCTGTGTATGACCCTGGACTGTTTACATTGTTTTGAACCTTAGCTGCCTACTCTGACCGTGTGCCTCTTCTATTACTATGTCATGACCCTGGACTGTTTACGCTATTTCGAACCTTCGCTGCCTGCCCTGACCATGTGCCTGTTATATTACTATGTCTCTGCTCAGCCTAAGGTCTCAGCTCAAGCGGGAGTGTTAGTAGTATACCAACAACAACTGGAGCAGCTGATATCGCTATCAGAGGAACTGGTAAAGGCTATGCAATGTCTCCACTTAACCATGCCAAGCTGGCAGTTCTAGCAGTTAGTTCTGCTAACACTCTCCACTCCTGCTAACACCATAATCACTAATCCACACCTTGCTTCCCTGGAGAAGTTCAACGGATTACTGGACAAATGTAAGGGCTTTTTACTGCAATGCTATTTGTGAATTAACAACCCCCCTTATATCCCAGAGAACAAAGCCATATCTCCTTTGTCTGCTCATTGCTCACCAGAAGAGCCTTGTATTGGGCAATCATGGTGTGGAATAATGGTCATTAGACCTTTTCCTCATTCAGTGACTTCCTTTCGTGAGGTGTTCGAACACCCCAAGGGAGGCAGAGAGGCCGGTGACCAGCTACTTTCTCTCCGGCAGGGGAGAGAGAGACTGTGGCGGATTATGTGCTCACTTTCCGCACACTTGCTGCTCAAACCAGGTGGAAGGAGGACACTCTGAAATTGCTCTTTTGCAATGGACGGTGCCTGGAGCTCCAATTAGAACTGGCTTGCTGTGATGAGGAGAGGACCCTAGATCAGTTCATTGAGCTAGCCATTTGCATCAAAAACCTCCTTTGTGCCCAAAGACCAATCAATGTGGAAGCATCCAGCTCAGTTGCGTCTTTCAACATGAGTGAACAGGAGCCCATGTAAATTGGATACACTCACCTTTCCGCTGAGGAGAGAGACCGTCACTTCAGACAACATCTCTGCCTGAATTGTGGTCGAGCGGGACACCTAAGGTGCCCTCAGCAGCGAGTCACCACGGTGAGTGCATTTAGATCATTATTACACTCTGCTTCATGTCTTGAATTACCAGTTAATATGTTCTGGGAGATTGGTAAATACCACACCCATGCTTGACTCTGGGGAGGTGGGAAACTTTATTAATGAGGGATTTGGCATGGCTCAGGTCATACCTTTAAGAGTCTGTAACTCTCTTTTGGCAGTGGCAGCATTAGACGGACACCCCCTGGGTGTCGGCCATGTTCATCATACCACCCAAGACATCCTGCTACAAGTCGGAGCACTACATTGACCTATATGTTACCATACCATTGACCTATATGTTATCCAGTCACCTCACCATCCACTAATCCTAGGCTTGCCCTGGCTGCAGAGACATAACCCCCAATTTTCCTGGAAGGAGGGAGAGATTACTCAGTGGGACAAGTTCTGCATCTCCACCTGCCTAAAGCCTATATCTCAGAGGATCCTCCAAGCTGCCGCGGTGCAAGTAGAGACTCCTGTAATTCCCAGCCTGCCTCCAGAGTACTCAGACCTAAGTGAAGCCTTCAGCGAGGTGAAAGCCTTGTAACTTCCTCCTCATCATCCCGGTGATTTTGCCATAGAGTTGATTCCAGGTGCCACGCCTCATCGAGACGTGGAGTCGTACATTGAAGAGGAACTCTCCAAAGGCTTCATCAGATCCTCTACCTCACCAGCATCATCTGGGTTCTTCTTTGTAAACAAGAAAAATGGAGGGCTCCGCCCATCTGTCGATTATTGTGGGCTTAACAAAGTCACAGTCAAGTATTGTTACCCCCTACCTCTGGTGCCAGAGGCCCTGAAACAACTATGAAAGGCCAGGTTCTACACAAAGATTGACCATTGCAGCACATACAACCTGATTCGGATTTATGAGGGAGATGAGTGAAAGACGGCATTCTCCATAAGCACAGGGCACTATGAATACCTCGTCATGCTGTTCAGACTGGCCAATAGTCCCTCATTTTTACAAGCCTTCATTAACGCTACCTTCTATGACATGTTAAACATGTCCCCAGCAGCCATCCAAGCCTTCAGAGACTTCAAAACTCGCTTTACCACTGCATCCATCGTCCACCATCATGACCCTGATAAGCCATTCATTGTTGAAGTGGACACTTCCAATACTGGCATCAGAGCCATGCTCTCGCAGCATCACGGCACTCCTCTCAAGCTCTTTCCCTGCACCTACTTCTCTCACAAGCTCTGCGCTGCCGAACAGAATTATGACGTCGGGAACTGAGAATTATTAGCCATGAAGGCTGCATTCAAGGAGTGGCACCACTGGCTGGAGGGATCAAAATACCAATTTCTAGTGCTCACGGACCATCGGAACCTAGAGTATCTACACGCCACTTAGAGACTCAACCCTAGACAGGTTAGATGGGCCCCGTTCTTTACTTGCTTCCACTTCACAGTCACCTACCGTCCCGGTTCAAAGAATATCAAAGCCGATGCCCTCTCCCGCCAACATGAACAGTCCAAGCAATTTCAGACCGAGGAATCCATTATATCACCCATGATAATCGTCGCTCCTGTACAATAGGACTTCATGACAGAAATAACCCATGTTCAGACTCATGACCCACCACCCTCTGAATGCCCTCCTAACAGTACTTACGTCCCACTCACACTCTGCAAAAAGGTCACCCAATGGGTCCACTCCTCAATCAGCTCTGGTCATCCCGGAATCACTGCCGCTCTCCAATTACTGCATAATCGGTTTTGGTGGCCCACCATGCAGGCAGACACCATAATGTATGTACAGAACTGTTCTGCTTGCAACATTAGTAAATCATCTAAACAACTCCCGGCCGGGTTGCTACACCTGCTGCCCATACTGTAGCGTCCTCGGTCCCATAAAGCCATAGATTTCGTCACAGACCTTTCCCGTTCCCAGGGTCACACTGCAATACTGACTGTCATAAACTTCTTTTCCAAAGCCTGCATCTCATCCCGTTACCCAAACTGCCCACCGCCTTTGAAACGGCAGAGCACCTATGTAACTATGTATTCTGATCCCACGGCCTACCAGAAGACATTATCGTCAACCTGGAACCAGGATCACGTTCCCCTCCAACGATCTCTTAGAAGACAGAAGGAACAAGCCAACCACCAGAGGGCACCATCACCTGAGTTCTGACTTCCTTCCGGACTCAATTTCTATAAATTACCTGGAACTAATCTCTCGCACACCCACACACACACACACCCAGACCTGTTTCTCATCTCCATGGACTATCTAAGATTCACTCAAATTCTCCTTCACTGCGAAGTCTTGTTTTGCCTTGCTGACATTACTGAGCATTATTCTTTGTGGTTTATTTTTACCTGTGTATAACCCTGGACTGTTTATGCTATTTTGAACCTTCACTGCCTGCCTTGACCATGTGCCTGTTCTATTACTACATCTCTGCTCTGCCTAAGACATTTAATAAAGCTGCACATGGATCCTCACTCCGTTGACCCCTAATTACACTCAGGCATCTCTACTTAAGAAAATCTGCCAACCTTGGAGATGTGAGCGACACACAAGTAATTTTAATAATCTGAGTGGGCCACCTAGAAAATCAACCTAAGCACCTGCAAAGCTGACTCTGAATACAGATAACTATCACTGTGTAAATATTGATGTAATATTTGAACTTAAGTTGTTGACTCTGAATAAATCCCAGAGTCAATTTTCACCCAAAAATACTGAAAAATACTAAATAAGAAATTGCTATGCTAAAAATGAATGAAAATTAAAATAACTAACTATGTTATACCATTTTGTAACACTTTCTCATTCTTTAAAACAACAAATTAAAAAGATACGATTTAAAAATTGTGGATATGAAAGAGTGGCTATTCTCAAAGCACTTCTAAGACACTGTTATAAGACGCTGTGACCTTATAACATAACAATGATTTTCTTACACTTCCATTCAGTGCTATGCTTTTGCTATGTGAAAAGGCCCCTGGTTCTTGCATAATTTCTCTCCTTCTGACACACAATGTCAGGCTTTGAGTCCTGCCACTGTTTCTGTGGTGATGCCACTGGGACCTCCTCTGCAGAGAAAAACAGTTTGCTTCCTCTCCTCTTCACTCACACAACAAACATCTTCAGACTATCTTCCAGCCCTCCTGAGCACCCAGGAGATGGGGGAGTGCTGAAACTAAGGACTTTGGTTAATGAAACTGGGCTTTGAATTTCTATAGGAGCTGTTTAACTCTTATACACTGTTCACTTGGCAATAGATTTATTGTTGACCTCAGCCTTTTGTTTTTAGCAATACAGCAATAATTTTTTGAAAACACATTCATACACCCCAAGTGCATGCTTGGGGAGCATCATGACGGCAGGTGTGTTTGTACAGTTGGGAGTACTTTTGAATAATAACAACAGTGCTTTGATTAAGGAAACAGGTTTACTTATCATGCTCGTTGACATTTAACCTGGAAAACTGGGGCATTGTCAGTGTGTCTCATATTGAATGTACTTCTATAATTACTGGCCCAGACAGACTAATATAACACATGTGCAGATTTGTAAATAAACTTGCACTTAATCTGAAAGTTTCCTAATATAAAAAAAACCCCAATATGTGATTATTAAACCTATTTCTATTCCTTTTTACTAATTTGAAGCTTGAAATATTCTTGTCCTATTGACAGATTTTTAATTTTTTAACCATTTCTAAAAAGAATTTAGAAGAATTTATCCTACACAGGGTTCGGGGAGCCTGGAGCCTATTCGAGGGTACTCAGGGCACAAGGCTGGGGAACCCTGGACAGGCTGTCAACCTGTCACAGGGCCCAATCTCACACACTCACAGACTACAGACAATTTAGAGATGCCAATTAGTCTACAACACATGCCTTTGGATTGGGGGAGCAAACCAGAGTACCCGGAGGAAACCCCCAAAGCACGGGGAGAACATACACACTTTGCACACACAGGGTGCTAACCACTAAGCCACAGTGATATATGAAAAATCTTGAATGGTTAAAGTCGGGGAGAAAGGCATGTTCAGTGTTAGTTTTGCATACAACTTTATTCATCTCAAACCCAGTGAAATTGTAAGTCTGTGTTGGACAATGTGGTGCTGTCATATTCAATAAATGAAAGTTGTTGTGTGATTAAAATTAGTCACACTGCATATTCAACTTTTCTCACTTCAAAAAATCCATTCTTCAGAACACATTAAAATTTCCATTTCCTTTTTGTTTTGGCCAGAGTGAAGCACAAAGAAGGTTCAGCTGGAATTCCATACGTACGCGATCGGATGTAAGTCATCTTTAACCCACGAAACCTGAAGATGAAGTTGCTATGGAAACTACTGGTGCTGCAGTCATTCATGGGGTATCTCGCAGGTAATAGGATCTTATTAAGAATTTTTTTTTGATGCATACCAGCTACTCTTTGTGAAGTCACCTTATTCATATGTATTTAGGACAGGTTTACTGTACAAAGAGGCAGAGCTGAAACTGGAATTAACACTTTCAAACACTCCCAATTGGCAAACATTCATCACATTTTTATAATGAGATACAAATAATGCGTTTGAGGGATTTAATTAATAGGCTAAAATAACAGGATCTGAGAGGACAGGACAGAGATTAAGGGTCAGCTGCTAGTGAGAATATTGTTTTGAATGTAAATGAGGACATTAAGCAGGAAATTAAGATTAAAACAATTTATTCATTTGAATGTATTTATAGCTGAGACCAGGTGGATTAATAATTGTCTTTTTTTTCTACTCTACTATTATATACTGTATCTCTCTGAGATTAGTGATTTTTTTAAACTAAACTTCAAAAAGATCTTATCACATAAAGATGTCAAGGAAAATATATCTAATATTTCTCATTATGAGATTATTATATAACAAATATAAGACCACTATGCCTATTTACAGATATATTTACTAATTTCAAGCTTGAAATTGTAGATCATTGCAGATCATTTTGCTTCTTTATAGAAATAAACAGTTTAAAGAAGCAAAATTATCTGCCAATAGAATAAGACAATTTCAAGCTTGACATGAGTAAAATATCTATAAATAGGTTTAATAATCATACAATTGTTTAAAAAACTATCTAATAAAGAAAAATATTTGTTGAATTTGCCTATATTTAAGATATTATTACTTGCTGAGATGTGATTTTCTTTCTTCAATGTAAGCTAAGAAAAGGACTCTTTTATGTATGTTATAAAAACCCAGACTTTTACATTTATATGGCCTAAATATAAGCTTAAAAGTTCAAAGTAGATTTTTCTAAACATTTTTAATACAGTCATGTGACAAATAAGTACACCTCATGGAAATTGTTGGCTTTTTTGACATATACGGACAAAAAAATATTTGATCATCTTTGAAACAGTGCCTATTAATGAAGTTGATATGCTTGAACAAAACCAGGAAAATTAGCTTTTTCAATAATTTATTCAACAGAAATATCAATAGATGTGATATTCTTCTGTGGAAAAATAAGTACACCCTTGGTCTCAGAAGCTAGTATTTCCCCCTTTAGCAGAAATAATGTCTTGTAAGCGTTTTGCATAATTGTCCACCAGGCTTGCTGGATTTTTAACCACTCTTCCATGCAATATTCTTCAAGTTGCAAGAAGTTTGAGGGTTCCCTTTCAAAGGGAACTTCGACGTTGCGTTTAGCATAACAGTATGGGAGCGCCCTTGCGCACGTGACAGGTATCTGAAGCTTGTGTAAAATCATGCCTCTACTTATAGGCCTGCCATGATCAGGTGACGTGGCAATTAAGCGCATCGCATGATATATATATATATATATATATGGCACCTGTGAACACGCCGCCAGCCTTATTATCTTCAGCGAGACTGCATGTCTGTTGTTTGTGTGACAAAGACGCTTCATTTCGACTCTTATTTTCTCAAAATCTCTAAACTTTTCTATCCCTTTTTGAAAAGAAAAGAAAAAAGAAAGAAAGAATGAGAGAGAAAGGATTCAGGAAGTGTGTTACGCCTTGCTCCCATTTCATCACGGGAGGAGACGGACACGCTTTCTGTGTGAAGTGTTTGGGCATGGAGCATGCAACAGCAACCCTCGAGGGGTCTGTCTCTCAGCATTCTGAACATTTCACAATTAGGCAGCTCCGCTCTCGGCTCGCTCTCTTCTCGTCCGAAGGGAGTTGTGTTTCAGAGCCTCGCGGACCTTGGCCAGCCGCTGCTGAGGCAGCCAGCTGGCTACGCTCGTGGGGGTTCCCATATGGATTTGAAAGAGGAGCCGGAGACAAACGCTGCTCTATCTCTTGCTCTGACTTCCGGGTCCGGCTCTCCGCCTGACTTTGGAGCTCGGGTCACGACTCCTCCTTCTACTATGGAAAGCCAAAACACCCTCGCTGACTCCGAGGAGTTGGTAGAGGTGCCATTGCACCAAAAACCGACAGCAGCTCTTAAGCTTATAAAGAGCTGCTTGAGGTGATTACTAGGGCAGTTGAAAAGTTGAATATAGACCCGCAGAGAGCCAGGGGGACTGGGTGGCCACAGCCACTGCCTGCTAACAGGCCTGATCTAAGAATGATCATGAAGGCAAAGCAGGCAAGGAAGGAACGGTCCTGATGGGCCACGGAGGGATGTATCAGGGGACATGAGGTTGTTAGGGCAGATCGCCCCCATTGCTACTGTAGGGCCTGCCCTGGCCAAGGCCATCCCACGTTTTCAGCCTTCTCTGGTCAGCGAGCTGTCACAGGGCAACGGAAATCTGATGCTTTCCCTCCAGTGGAATGTGGAAAAGCTAACATCACTGAAAGACCATTTGGCAGCATGGAAACTACTGCCAAATGTGTCTCCATGGGTTCTGTCTACCATAGAAATGAGTTACCAGGTCCAGTTCAGAGCTTGACCCTCCTGGTTCAGAGGTGTGCTCACCACAGTTGTCAGCACAGAGCAGAGCCCAATGTTAGCGCAGGAAGTAAGTTCCCTTTTGGACAAAGGGGCCATAGAACATGTACCCTGTTCCCTAAGGTAGGGAGGTTTTTACAGCCGTTATTTCCTGGTCCGCAAAAAAGATGGGAGTATGCGGACAATTTTAGATCTGCATCATCTGAACTGTACTCTTCGGACATACAGGTTCAAGATGCTGACGCTCAAACTTAACATGCCACAGATTCAGTTCGAGGACTGGTTTGTGAAGATAGATCTGAAAGATGCATATTTCCACATAGGAATATCGCCCAGTCACAGGAAGTTCCTGAGGTTCGCGTTTGGAGACAACACATACCAATTTCGGGTTCTTCCCTTCGGGCTAGCTTTATCCCCTCGCACCTTCACAAAGTGCATGGATGCTGCTCCATGCACCCTTGCGACTCCTGTGTCCCTTGGGCACACGTGTACTAAACTACATGGACGACTGGTTAGTTCTAGCACGATCCAAGGAACTGGCGGTTAAACATCGAGATGTTGTTCTTGCCCACATGAGGAGCTTGGGGCTCAGGTTGACCCTCAATTAAAGTATGCTTTCTCCAGTGCAGAGTACAACTTTTCTAGGGGTTATATGGGATTCTACTACAATGAGGGTGTTTGTATCCCCAACACGCGTAGGATCAATCCTTTCAACTTTGAGCAAGATAAAGCTAGGTCTGGGCATCCCCTCCAGTCTCTACGAGACTGTTGGGCCTTATGGGAGCAGCAGCCAACGTCATACCGTTGGGCCTATTGCACATGAGACCGTTTCAGTGGTGGCTGAAAAGTCGGGGGTAATCAGTGTCATGCAGCGATGCCTATGTGCTCTGAGTATTTGGAGGTGTCTGAAGTTTCTAGCCTCAGGTCACACTTTAGGGTCATCTCCTTATCGCAAGACGGTAGTGACAGATGCGTCCCTTATGGGCTGGAGTGCACTCTTAGATGGCTGTCCAGCTCACGGTCTTTGGAGTGGCCCTCATCTGGAGTGGCATATAAATTGCCTAGAGATGCGGGCTGTATTCCTAGCACTGAAATTCCTTCTTCCTCATTTGGAGGTCACCATGTGCTTTTTGTGTCAGACAACACAACGGTGGTCTCATATATCAACCACCAGGGAGGGTTACGTTCATGCCCCCTATTCAGGCAGGCACAACTAATCCTTCTGTGGGCAGAGGGAAAGTTCATGTCAGTGAGTGCCATGTACATTCCGGGCAGCCGGAATGTAGGGACAGACATCCTGTCGAGTCAGGGGCAGAGGCCTGGGGGTTCTCCACAAGTGGTGGAGTCCATATGGCGGAGGTTCGGACAAGCGGAAGTGGATGTGTTCGCCTCCGAGGAGACAGCAACCTGCCCGCTGTGGTTCGCGCTCACTCCTCCTGCACCATTGGGGCTGGACGCCATGGTGCACACGTGGCCAAGGTCACGTCTGTATGCTTTCCCCCCGATTGCTCTGCTCCCACAAGTTCTAGCAAGAGTTCGCCAAGACCGTCTACGTCTGCTGCTAGTAGCACCTTATTGGCCATCTCGAATATGGTTCTCGGAGATAATTTACCTGCTCGACGGTACTCATTGGGAGATTCCCATCCGCAGGGATCTACTGTCTCAAGCCGGAGGGCTGATTTATCACCCTTGGCCAGAACTATGGAAACTGTGCGTCTGGCCCCTGAGGGGCACCAGCTCATAGATTCTGGTCTCACAACTGAGGTTGTAGAGACCATGTTAAATGCTAGCGCACCATCCACAAGATAATTGTATGCACTCAAGTGGTGGCTTTTTGTCTTGTGGTGTGAGGAATGTCAGCTAGACCCAGTGAACTGCGTAATAGCTACAGTCCTGTGCTTCTTACAAGAATGTTTCTCAGCAGGGTTGGCTCCTTCTACAATCAGGGTTTACATGGCTGCCATTTCGGCCAGTCAAGCCCCTGTTGATGGAGCCTCTGTGGGGCAACATCCTCTAACTTCGAGGTTCTTGTGTGGTGTCAGGTGGCTGAGGCCCATCTGCCGGCCACGCATATCTTCTTGGGACCTTTCTGTGGTCTTGGAAGGTCTGTCAGGGGCCCCATTTGAGCCCTTAGAGTCAGCCTCTGAGAAGCTTCTGACTCTAAAGGTAGTTCTTCTGCGGGCCCTGACATCTCTCAAGCGAGTGGGAGATCTACAAGCTCTCTCTGTTGCCCCTTCCTGCCTTGACTTTGCCCCTGGATTAGCCAAGGCCTTCCTGTATCCTAGGCCAGATTATATTCCTAAAGTGCCTACATCGGCTGCTCACCCTGTGGTGTTGCAGGCTTTCTGCCCTCCTCCGTTCCTCACACCGGAACAAGAGAGGATGCACCTGCTGTGTCCGGTCAGGGCTCTCTGTACTTACGTCCACCGCTCTGGCCAGTGGCGTAAATCTGAGCTGCTGGTCTGCTTTGGTGGCGACAGTAGAGGTGATGCTGTGTCGAACAGCGCATCTCTAATTGGATAGTGGAAGCAATCTTTATGGCTTACGAGGTGCGCAGTCTCGCCACGCCTCTGGGCATAAGGGCTCATTCCACTAGGGCGGTCGCCTCCTCAAGGCTTTGTCCAAAGGGGTATCCTTGCAGGATGTGTGTGCTGCTGCAGGATGGTCTACGCCACACACATTCATTCGTTATTACAGCCTGGATATTCATTCCACCCCGGGCTCGAGTGTCTTGCAGTGACCCTACAGCTTGGGTCTTTTTGAACAGTCCATACCCTCGGTATGATGGAGTGGGTATTCTCGTTCCCATACTGTTATGCTAAGCGCAACATCGAAGTTTCCTTTGAAAGGGAACGTCTGGGTTATGCATGTAACCCTGTTCCCTGAGAAGAGAACGAGACGTTGCGTAGCTTTGTCATACCAGGGCAGGCCTGTGAATTGCGTCTTCGCTTCAGATAATAGAGGCTGGCGGCGTGTTCACAGGTGCCATATATATCATGCGACGTGCTTAATTGGCACATCACCTGATCATGGCAGGCCTATAAGTAGAGGCATGATTTTACCCAAGCTTCAGATACCAGTCACGTGTGCAAGGGCACTCCCATACTGTTATGCTAAGCACAACGTCAAAGTTCCCTTTGAAAGGGAACAGGGTTACATGTGTAACCCAGATGTTTTCTTGCATGTACTGCCTGTTTCAAATCCCACCACAACATTTCAATGGGATTCAAATCGAGGCTATGACTAGGCCATTCCATAACCCTCCATTTCTTATTTTTGAGTCATTCCTTGGTGGTATTGCTGGTGTGCTTAGGATCATTATCCTATTGAAAGGTCCACTTTTGATTCCACTTCAACTTTTGGACAGATGGCCTTACATTATCTTCAAGCACTCTTTGATGTGATGCAGAATTCATAGTTGAATCAATGAATACAAGCTGTCCAATCACTGAGGCAATGAAGCAATCCCAAACCATAACATTTCCAGCATCGTGCTTCACAGTTGGTATGAGGTACTTCTCCTGAAAAGCTGTTTTTAGTCTTTGTCAGGCATGTTTGCTGTTACTGTGGCCAACCAGCTCTATCTTTGATTTGTCTGCCCAGAGCACATTATTCCAAAAGGCCTTTTCTTTGTCTATATGCTCATGTAGTCTTGTAAAGGCTTGCACACCTCCCATGCAGGTCAAATTTGTGCAATCTCTTTCTAATTGTAGAAGCATGAACCTTTTTTCTGAAGGCCTATAGAACTCTTGGCATGATGACACCACATACCTCAGTAGTAAAGGGAACACCAGACACTAGATATGAGAGCGATATGAGAGTTTTATAAATAAAACAGGTTCCACCTGCACTCTCTAAGCAGGTTCTAATCACTGGCACCCAATCTTGAACACCTGATTCTAATTTTATGTATTTTAAGTTGTGATAAATGTAGTAGTGTACTTACTTTTTCCATGTGATTGATCTGTTTTTTTGTTCATTTAAATCGTGAAAATTGCTACAAAATGTCAATTTCATGTGTCATTTGATAGAGGGTATCAACTTTATTAATTGGCACTGTTTCAAAGAGGATCAAATGTTTGTGTCCAAATATGTAAAAAAAAATAATAATAATAAAAATAAAAATAAATATTTTCCAAGCTAAAGATAATAGTGTTAAAATAGATTATATGATAGTCCATAGGTCATTTTCATTGAGTGATCTCAGGTTCTGCAGTTTTAGTCGGTAGTAGGCTTCTAGTTGCTTTAGTCATGTACTTCCTCTAAACATCATGGGAGTGACAGGAAAGGTCACTACCTGGTGAAACAGCAGAGGTGGTAGTCTGGCTGTCGAAATGAGTGGGCATGGAGAGATGCTGCTCAGAATGCCAAAAGGAGGCTGCAGTGAATTTTGTACCCACAAGACGTCTTATTTAGTTACCTTGCAACATCATGACGGGGCTCACTATATAAACACATGCACACACACATATGTGTATACATCAGTCCTTATGTCTGGCCTGCATGCATGCCATTACCCCGGTGCCAGACACACACACACTCGCCAAACTACCTTCCACAGAATGCACTCTGCATGTTAATTCCTGGGCTGCTTATTCTTTTGTTCTTGTTTCCTAGCAGTGCCGTTGCCCAGTTTTTTGTTTGTTTTTGTAAACAACTAGGTGGTTCATCTATACTAGGCTTGCTGGGATAGTCGGTGTTCTCGTTGTTACATGGTGTTCAGCCGCACACCAATTACATCACTTGCCCACCACTGCACTGCCCCCACTGTCGTTTTGCTTTTTTATAGTAATAAAAATCACTTAGTTCAGCTATAGAACGGATGCTACAATTAAAAACTGAAAGTGTCTTCTCAGCTCAGTATGACCTGAATGAGTCAGATTCGCAGTACAAATCAGATTTCATTTATCACTATACGAGAGTGAGGTGAGGTGACTGACATGACGATGGCCAAGATTTGGTCTCAAAAGTTCTATGTTTAATGTAAGCGAGTTTGTCATTTTACTGTTTTGTTATTGTTGTGTTTTTCATTAACAATAATAATGAACTCACCATTCAAGCAATTGATGCCCCAGAATTTCCGCAAATTTGAAAGAGAAAGTAAAATGCACATGGCCGCACAGGCATTCATAAGCAATTTAACAGCAAGGGGAAAAGAAACCCCGGGTGATACTGGTATTACCGGTGTTGTCACACGTCGTTTAACCTATGAGAAAATTTTCTCACGTCACATCCCTAATCTATACAGATGAAATGTCTCAGCTTAGCTTAGCATTTCACAGAGAGAAGAAACACATGCCCTTCAAAGAGAGATTGAAGTGTCAAATAGCTTGAGAACAGGTCAGGCACGAGTGAGGTGAGCTTGGCATCTCTGGAGCTTTATTTCTTTCTTTTTTGCTGCATTTATATGAAATTCAACACACTTCCTCTTACACATAACCATTTCTTTAAAACTCCCAAGAGCACACCTCAAGGCTTTTTAAAACTTCATCACACATAAAGCACTAGTTGCTAACTACATATGTAATCAGTCCCACATTTGAGCCACATATCTTTCGTCCTCAGGGCTGTTATCGTTCTTAAACCTTACAGATGTAGAGAAAGTGCTTGATTAGACATTTATGGGCTTTTCCATTTGTGGTGCTGAGAATGTCAAATGGCCCATCAGTGAACATCATTTCTGATTAATTTGCAGATTCGGATATATAATATCTTTCAGGCCACATATACGAGCACAGAACTCTTTTATTCTCCATTTCTCACTCCCTTTTTGGTCTTTGTTCAATGGTCCGTGGTGAAGAAAAGACAGACTTTCAAAATAAATCATTTGGTGACCATGTTATTTATGGTTTGTAAAAGCAAGAAGCCCAGTGGGATTTTGTGAACTGCAATTTCGATAGACAATTTTCTCATAACTCCTGTCTTTATGAAAGAAGCAGCTATTGTTTATTTATCTTATCACATTTCATAGCATATATTTTACCCTGTTTGTTATCAAAATGAATCAGTGACAGACATGTAAATTGATAGTGTGTGTGTGTGTGTGTGTGTGTGTGTGTGTATCTGCTAAATAAATAGTATGACACTTTATTTAAATATTTTTTTAATTTAAATATACAGAATTCATTCCCATGTTTTTGGATTACTAAGAAGCAAACCACAAAAAAAACAATACAGTCAAAAATATGTGCAGAAATGATGAGATGAGTTGCAGTATAGTAAATGTGTATTGGGGGTATATTTCTTATTCTGCCTTATATACAAGCTAAAGACAATGTACACTCAGATTTATTATGATAGGGGAAAGTCACTGTTCATGTTAGAGTGAGTTGATTTTTGACCATCAGTGCCGCACATTCAATTACGTGGAAGTTCATAGAAACTGAAGCCCACTGATTCAAAGAGGGGAAGAGATCGGGCAGTAGAAGATAAATCTTGTGTCTATCAGGTATAAACTAATTTGAGGTGGTATGGCTTTGTCAGGCAGTGCCTGAAATAGGCTTTCCATGTGGTGAGAGTCTTGGCATTCTCACAAGCTAGTGATTGATTTAGTTATTAAAGGGGCAAAGCTACTAGGGTTGGGTTGCTGGCTGTACCAGGATTAGTGACTGAGAGAGATCTAGAGGTAGACGGCGAGAAAGAAGAAGAAAATAGTAGTAGAGTGCAAGCAAAAGCAAAGGGTATCACTGTGGCATTACAATTCTATGCAAATCAATTCCCATGTTTGGTCTCACGCAAATCCTTGTTATCCCTGAAACAAATTGAACTCATCAAATAAACACTAGTGCCAGAAAGCATTTTATTAGCATTTGTTCCAATTTCTATAAGGCAGCGTCAAACCTGCCCTAAGCTCTTCTTGTTTTTAGCTATTTTCAAGGGTTGCATTGCTACATAGCCAGTGTGGAGTGCTTAGAAATTCAGGTTTTGGCCTCTGTCTATCCGTTTTGTTAGCTGATTTATTTAAAAAGGTTTGTTGCAGTTACTTAGGGCCTCTGGCTGTAAAACATCTCTTTCATGCTGATCGGAGAGCTGCTTTGGACTTGCGTCTCTCGCTCTCTCTCTCTCTCTGTCTGTCTCTTGCAGGAACGCCTATAGAATTTGCCTTGGGCACTTATTGCTTTCTAACTATGTGGGAGAACACTGAGTGGAAAATCCTGACAGAGGATTTTTTTTGTACCATTCTTGACCCGACTAAAATCATAATCCCTTCCAATCCTTTTTGAGGGCCTGACATGAATAGATTGTCTCATGTCAGACACAGCTGTGCACTCAAACAGTATTACACTTACCAAACACAGCAATATCAAATGTCATACTATTTGGGGGCTGATTGTGAAGCTCTGAATAAAGCCAGAGGCTTTGCTAGAGAGGGAACGTGTAAGTAATTTGCAGTGTCAATATTCTCTTACAAGAATCACATTTAGTCAGGACCACCTTGTAGTTGTGCAGAACCTGTTATGCTGATCGTTTGAAGATATCCCTTTCTGATGTTCTTTTCACCAAGCTTTCTACATATCTCCTTGCTCCATATACTACATTCAGTAGCTCCTGCAGAGCAGAAGCACGGCAAACCTCTTTTCCCTCATAACCTTAAGACCTTTCATACAGTAGATCATATTGCTCAATTTAATGAGAAAATGCTCAGATAAGGTTTACATATACAGTACCATGAAACAATTTGATTCTTCTGATGTTTAGTAGAGCAACTGGTGTATTGAGGAGAATTATTCCAGAAAAGACCAGCATTTGATCTAACCTTCAAGGGTGATCGACAACACAATTGGCTTCACATTTTTTGTTGATTTATATCCACAAGACTGTACGAAGAGCCAAGATCTGCCCAAATAGTTGTTCCTGTCATCTTTAGACTATTCAGGAAAGACCAGAACATTTTCCTACTCACATGTTTATTGGTGATTTCAATCACACAAAGTTTACTTGGTCCTAACCTTTTGGCACACTTACATCACCAACTCACATCAATCTATTGAGCTTGTGCCATTTTTTTGTGTTTACATTACTTGTGCTTTTTTCTCCATAGACCCATTTCATCCCTCACATCTTAGATCACCCTTAGAGAGTGTAGGAATCTAGAATTTCTATTTTCTTCAACCTAGGTAGATTTTATCCACTGAGCTAGTTTTTAAAGCTCTGTATCTGCAAATGCACACATACGCTAAAAGAATGAAAGAGAGTGAGTTAAGGAGGGTGGAAGAGATGCACTCACTTTGTGTAAATAAAGGTTATTCAGTCCCTGTGAAATACATCACATAATCATTGGCTGTTGCAGTTTGCGAAGTGTGATGGAATCTTCAATGATGAAAAGAGTTTATATGAGATCCCAGGCACACAGAATTGACTTTGAAATATTGCAATAACTAATTTATTTTCTAGCATGTACAATACAACTGAAAGCTAGAGATCAATTGTATAATTAAATTACTCGATTTGTTTAATACCCACTGTCACGAGATCCACGTAATGGAGGTTAGGACGGATGCAAATGCAGAGGAGTTTATTTAGAGCGAGACAGGCAGACAAATCCAAAACACAAGACAATAACGAGGTCAAGAAACTGGCAATGTGTCAGGCGATCGGCAAACAGGCATAAACTGAGCAAGGCAAGAAACAAGAATGAAAAACAAGAAGCAGGATTAATGAACATGCAACAAAACGAGGAACAGGGTATAAACACTTGGTACAGGGATAACACTCAATACTTCGCAAAGTCATTGTGTTCAAACAGTCTCTTTATACTGTGGTTGTGAGTGCTGTGAATTTGATGCAGGTGTGCATGATTAGAATGAATGTGAGTGTTCTCGGAATTGCAGTCTGCCATGGCTGCCATGTTTGTAGGCCACAGTGCAGGATGGGAAATGTAGTCACTGGTTTGCTGTGATAGGACACCCACTGTGGCAATATGATAAAATTGTTTGCTCAGTTCCTTCCGAAGACAAGCCATGCAATAATGTTGTAGCAATTTCAACTAATGTGATTGTAATTCATTTGGATTTCCTAAACAAAATTACTTGCAATTTTTTTTTTTTTTTTTTTTTTTTTAAACTGATGAAATAATGTAGAAGACAGACAGACAAAAAAATAAATAAATAAATAAATAAATTAATTAATTAAAAAAACACAACAACCACACACACACACCCCCCATCTAAGATAAATTCTGTATTCAAAAAAGGGTACCCGAGACATTTGTGTTACAGCCCAGTCTAGGTTAGGCCGCACAGAGTAACCAGCTCGGGATTCAATTGGATTGACCTTTAAATATGAGAGAGCCAGGAATAACAACACAAACAGGGTTGTTCAAAGAAGCAGTGGTATATTGTAAAACACAGAATTATATACATGTAACTGTACAAGGAGCCAAACCAGGCATAACTTCAGGGTGGGCCAGGGCCAAAATAATAAACAAAAGAATTCTATTGTTGGGTAGCTAGCATACCTAAAAGAAAAATAAAGAAAATACAAGTACTTCCCTAACTACCTAAGCCAAAAACAGAGACAAAAGGACCCTCTCCCAAAAGAAATGGCAGCCATACCTGTACTGCCAGTGAACCAAGTGAACATATATACAATGGTGGATATAATGCACATAAACAGGTACAGGGACAACCAAAGTCAAAGTCAAAAATCCAGGCAAAAGACAAAAATCAGAACAGCAGTCAGAATATAACAACACAAACACAAACACAAACACAAACACAAACACAAACACAAACACAAACACAAACACAAACACAAACACACATGTAACCACCTCCAACATCCCACACCATTCTCCCGCCTTCTTCCTCTTTAAATATGGTCACCATTTAGTGATGTCATACTGGAGGTGGGAGCAAGGCAGGCTAGGGCAGGCTGGAAACTCTGGGAGGGAGTTTGGACCTGCACACAAAATATAGCACAGCACATGAAAACTTCCCATCCCAGAGATAGCGGGTTGTAACATTTGCATAGTATTATATTATTTATAGATTAGTATATACATAACAATATTATTCAAATAATTCCCATGAATTAGGTTTCAATTTTAGCCACTTTATTGTTATCAATGTGAACCATTCCTTGACATTTTCCATTGACAATTAGAATAACTTTTCTTTTTTTTTTCACACTGCCTTTTCATAAAAACTATAATACCTATAATTATAACTAAGATTAGCATTAAGATTAATTACTGTTACATTAATAAAATTCAAGCTGGTTGTATCAGTTATCAGTATTGATTTGACCTGAGAAGTGAATATTGTGGTTTTATAAAAATTTTCTAAATTATAGTTTGGCATTTTTAGAAACCAAATATCTAGTATTAAAACCACCAGCACCAGCATGTTGGGTAGGAATTTAAATTATTAAATAACCACAGTGTACAAACCTTATTTATGTTCAAGCAACATTACAGCACATTCTATTTTATTTCCCTGCGAATTAATTAAGATGTTTATTCAAATAAATAAATAATTAAAAAGTTTGTCCAACAAACATTTGTTTATTTTTAAATCTTTAAAGAATTTAACTGATGTAAATCAGTTAATCTTTTGCTAATAGATCTTTGGTACTTTTACTTGAAGCCTTTTTTCCCCCTACTGTTAATGAACAGAAACCTAAAACTACTTCATGTCTGATTCATAGTCCATCTAAAACCTCTGATAAAATGTCAATACAAGATTTTACTATCATATTTCCAGTATTTGAACAGTTAGTATGGTCAGTTAAGTGTTCCAAACTATTGGAGCAGCAAGGCCTGTTCATTGGGCATAGCCAATACAACAATTTGGAATGTCCTCAAAAAGAAAGAAACCACTGGTGTATTGAGCAACAGACAATGAATGGTTTGGCCAAAGAAAACAACAACAGCTAATGACAAACATTGTGAGAGCTGTGAAGACAAACCCAAAAATAACAGTCAGTGACATCACCAATAACCTCCACAAGGCAGAGGTGAAGGTATCACAAGCCACCTTTTGAAGAAGACACAGAAATATAAATAAAGCACAGAAATATAGAGGCCATAACACAAAATGCAAAACACTTATAAGCAGTATGAATCAAAAAGCCAGTAACTCAACAAAGGTCTTTATCAGTGGGAAAAGTAGAAGGTTTTAGACTAGCCAAGTCAATCAACAAACCTTAACCCAGTTGAGCATTCATTTCACCCTCTGAAGAAGAGACTGAATGGAGAAGCCCCTGAAACAATCAAACAACTAAAAGAGGCTGCTTTTAATGCCTGGAAAAGCATCACAAAATACGAAACCAACAATTTGGTGATGTCAGTGAGTCGCAGGCTGATATGCAACCAAATATTATTATTTACTTTAATTTACTTCAAGACGTATCTCTTCCTATACTTTTCCTTACCAAAAAATTGGGTGGTTTGATATGAAAGTCTCTATGTCTTATGTTGTTTAACACATGTAGATGTAAATACCTGGAAATTAAACTGAACTCTAGGGCTGCAATAACTAATCGTTAATAACCGATAATTAAAATAATCGACAACGAATTTCATTATGGATTAGTCAGGTCCGTGACATCACTGTGGATAACCCCCGTCAGTGACATCATTTCACAATGGTGAAAAACGCATTTCTATGAATAAAACATCTGAAAAACAGCGTAGGTCACAGAGTGAGTTGCTGTGGGAAAAGTGCATGATCCACGTTGTCCAAAACATCAGAATGTTTTATATTAAGCATTTCAAACAAACTCGTAAGTGTATTAACATGGCTTGTCGTGTCAGATGCTGCGACAGATGCGTGCACTCTTTAATGTGTTCCAGATATGTTTTCTTAGAATAGAAGTTACATACTTTCAAACGGAACTTCACGTTGCATTAGCTGAACGCTGTGGGGAGCTCCCTCACTTGTGACTGGCATCTTAAGCTTGTGTAAAATCATGCCTAATTTATAGGCCTGCCATAATCAGGTGACGTAGCAATTAAGCGCGTCGCGTGATATATAAATGACACCTGTGAACCACGCCGTCAGCCGTGTTATCTTCAGCGAGACTGCACATCAGTTGTTTGTGTAATGAAAACAAAAAGACGCTTCATTTCCTCCCTATCTTTTCTCAAAATCCCTGGACTTGTCTATCCCTTTAAAAAAAGAGAAGAAAAAAAAGAATGATTGAGAGAGAAAAGTATGAGTGAGAGAGTTCAGGAATTGTGTTACACCTTGCTCCCGTTTCATCACGGGGAGGAGTGCACATTTTCTGTGTGAAGTGTCTAGGGATGGAGCATGCCACGGCAGCCCTCTAGAGGTCTGACTGCGCATTGTAAAGCCTTACATTAGGCAGATCTGCTCACGACTCGCTCTCTTCTCGGAAGCCAAAGCGAGTTGGGTGTCAGAGCCTCGCGGATATGGGCGGCCGCTGCCGAGGCAGCTAGCCGTCTCAGGTCCGTGGGATCTCATATGGCTTGTATCAGCGCTGCTCTATCTCTTGCTCGGTCTCCTTGGTCCGGCTCTCCACTGGATTTTGGAGCTCATAACACGACTCCTCCTTCCGCTATGGAAAACCAAAAAAAAAAAAAAAAAAACACACGTACATAAAAAATGATAATTCCTCTCTGACGACGAGGAGCCAGAAGGGTGTGCTAAAAACTGAGAGCAGCATGTAAAGAGCTGCTTGAAGTGATTAGTAAGGCTGGATGAGCTTTTTTCTCACCAGTGAAAGTAAATCCCTCACACTGCAGAAAACTCCCCTTTTTTTCCAGAAGTGCATGACCGAATATCAAGCTTCTGGGGGAAAACCATACATAAGCTGTATTTATAACCCCGCGATGTTGGATTATTCGGCCATCCTGAGGAATGAAAGGCATGCTATTTAGCTATGCTGAAGGTGGGGGTGGCATTTGCGAGCTACCTCTCTCCATCGATGGCAGGTAATTTAGGGGGGATTTGCCATCCAAGCCATGTAAGGCCACCGTGGCATTGGTGGGCAAGGCCTATGCAGTAGTGGGTATTGTTTGTGGGTCACTGCAGTGACAGTGTTGCAGGACTACCAAGCAGACCTGCTGAGTGAGCTCGACATACGGCGGCATTCAGCCAGTTCCTTCCCTGTTGTGTCGAGTTTACCTGGGCATCGATAAGTGGAGCCTGAGCCAGCGCTAGTGCGAGGGAGACACAGAAGGCAAGTACAGCAGCCCACCTATCCCCGCAGACAGCCAGGGGAACCAGGCGCCAATAGTCGCAGCCTGCTACTAGGCCTGATCTGAGAATGGTCATAAAGGCCAAGCAGAAAAAGAGGAGCGGTCCCAAGGAGCCGCAGAGGGATGTATCAGGGGACATGAAGTTGTTAGGGCAGTTAGCCCCCAGTGCTACTGTAGGGCCTCCCCTAGCCAAGGCTGACCCAAGTTTTCAGTGTTCTCTGGTCAGCGAGCTGTCACAGGGCAATGAAAATCTGATGCTTTCCCTCCAATAGAATGTGGAAAAGTTAACATCACTAATAGACCATCTGGCAGCATGGAAACTACTGCCAGATGTGTCTTCATGGGTTCTGTCTACCATAGAACAGGGTTACTGGGTGCAGTTCAGAGCTCGACCACTCACGGTTCAGAGGTGTGCTCACCAAATTAGTCAGCACAGAGCAGAGCCTGACATTAGCACAGGAAGTAAGATCCCTCTTGGACAAAGGGGCCATAGAACATGTACCCCATTCCCTGAGGGAGGGAGGTTTTTACAGCGGTTATTTCCTGGTCCACAAAAAATAGGAGTATTTTTAGATCTCGGTATTTAGACGGTATTGACAGACACCTCCCTCACGGGCTGGGGCACAGTCTTGGACAGCTGTCCAGCTCACGGTCTCTGGAGCGGCCCTCATCTGGGGCGGCATATAAATTGCCTAGAAATGCGGGCCATATTTCTAGCGCTGAAATTCTTTCTTCCTCAATTGAGAGGTCATCATGTGTTTACAGACAACACAGTATGGTCTCATATATCAACCACCAGGGAGGATTATGTTCACGCCCCCTGTTCAGGCACGCGCAACTAATTCTTCTCTGGGCAGAGGGAAAGTTTTGTCAGTGAGTGCAATGTGCACTCTGGGCAATCGGAATATGGAGGCAGATGTCCTGTTGAGGCAGGGGCTGAGGCCCAGGGATTGGTGGCTCCATCCACAAGTGGTGGAGTCCATATGGTAGAGGTTTGGCCAAGTAGGAGTGGATGTGTTCGCCTCAGAGGAGACAACACACTGCCCACTGTGGTTCGCCCTCACTCCTCCTGCATCATTAGGGCTGGACGCCATGGCGCACATGTGGCCGAGGTCACATCTATATGCTTTTCCCCTGATCGCTCTGCTCCCACAACTTCTAGGGAGAGTTTGCCAAGATGGTCTACGGGGAAGGAACTGGTTGAATGCCACCATATGTCAAGCTCACTCAGCAGGTCTGCTTAGTAGGCCTGCAACACTGCCATTGTATGCAGTGACCCACAAGAAAGACAGACTACCACATAGGCCTTGCCCACCAACTCCGACGAGGCCTTACATGGCTTGAATGCCAAAGCTGGCCCCCCTAAATTACTTGCCGTCGATGGAGAGAGGTAGCTTGTAAGCACCTCCTCCATGCGATGCGAGCTCAAAATCTGGCATAGTGCCTGAAGACAGAGCAAAAGATATAGCAGCGCTTGTCTCTGGCTTCTCTTCCTGATCGATACGAGATCCCCAGGACCATACAAGATCCGCGAAGCTCTGAAACCCAACTCCCTTTAGCCGTGAAGAGAGTGAGTCATGAGTAACTAATTATAAGGTGTTCACAATGCACACAGTCAGACCTCTCAAGGGTTTCCCTGGCGTGCTCCACCCATAGACACTTCACACAGAAAGTGTGTCCATCCTCCCCGTGAGCAAGGCGTAACACACTCCCTGAATTCTGTCTCACTCATAATTTTCTCTTTTTTTTTAAAGGGACAGAAAAGTGAAGAGATTTTTCATTACACAAATGACCGACATGCAGTCTTGGTGAAGATAATAAGGCTGACAGCACGGTTCACAAGCTTCATATGCCGGATACGTGCTAGGGTGCTTCCCACAGTGTGGAGCTCATGCAACAGTGAGTTTCCTTTGAAAGGGAACTCTATGTCTGGTGCAAAACCCAGCACCTCTGATCACCCCACGAACACTTTGGAAACTGGTCAGAATTGAAGGAAAGATGGATGGTGCTAAATACAGGGAAATTCTTGAGGGGAAACCTGTTTGAGTCTTCCAGAGATTTGAAACTGGGAGGGAGGTTCACCTTCCAGCAGGGCAATGACCCTAAGCATACTGCTAAAGCAACACTCGAGTGGTTTAAGGGGAAACATTTCAATTGGATTGCCCTAGTCAAAGAACATACCTCAATCCTGTTGAGAGTCTGTGATATGATTTAAAGTTTGCTGTACACCAGCAGAACTCATCCAACTTGAAGGAGCTGGAGCAGTTTTGCCTTGGGGGGGGTGAGCAGTTATGCATGCTCAAGTTTTCTGTCTTTTTTGTCTTATTTCTTGTTGCTTCACAATAAAAAATATTTTGCATCCTCAAAGTGGGGTCGGCATGTTGTGTAAATCAAATGATACAAACCCCTCATAAATCCATTTTAATTCCAGGTTGTAAGGCAACAAAATAGGATAAATGCCAAGGGGGTGAATACTTTTGCAAGACACTATAACATCTGCTTTAAAGCTTGTGGATAATCCATTGTTTTTTGTTTGTTTGTTTTCAATATTTAATGTTAATATTAAAAAAAAATCCTTTATACAATTTATAGCATAGTCCACATAGATACATTTAATGCCTTTTTCATAGCCTTCATTTTGCACAATGTTTGAAGGACAACATTGGGCAAAATATGAAATAACATTTTTTACTAGAAGAAATACAGAAAAAATATTGGCCATTTAATAGGAACTAATCGATTAATCGAAGAAGTAATTGACAGATTAATCGATTATCAAGATAATTGTTAGTTGCAGCCCTGCTGAAATCCTAAACTGCCATCTTTTGATCTCAAACCCAAATGTTTTTGGTTTATAGCACAAAAAAAAAAAAATGGAATTGGCCATGCTGTTCCAATAGTTACCACACAATGACCACATTTTTCATATTTACAAACCATTATTGATTACTGTCTGACTCCTTAAAGGGATACATTTTAGTATTCTATTCCATGCAATATATTAGTAAACTAAATGCTCCAAATAAGACTAACAAAACAAGACTCTCACTTAAATGCTCATCAGCTCTGAAATAAACTTTTCACAGCCACAGATTTTGTTCTTTATAAGAGAATGTCTTATATGTCTTAAATCAGTTTAATTCAAAAAGTAGAAGGATAAAAGAAAAGGGAAGTCTATTCCAGTGAATGTGAAAATGAAGATCTAAAATAACATTGATCAGCTTCTAAAACAAAAGACCTAAAATAAATGCCCAGTGTCCTCATCATATCTCCCTGTAATGCAGATCACAATCCACTCTTACCAGCCCTAATAGCCATGCTGTAATAATACATAGTTTAATGTTACAAATATATATGTATTGCAAGTATTTAGCGTGATCAGTAGCTTTATTTTGTTTTAGTATATTTGTTAGTTAGATCAAATGTATTTAGGGAGCATCTGAAGAGTGCTCAGTACTTAATGTGTGTTAATTGGAACAAGCACGATAGGAAGAAAAATGCTTAACAAAATTGTATGGACACACAAAAGAAGTGACTGCTTTTGGGCTCCAACCCTTATTTGAATTTTCAAATAAAAATTTAAATCTGAAAAAACAAATGCACCTTAATTTTTATTTCTTTTGTTTTTTTTATATACTTTTATATAGATTTGTTTTTTGTATTTAATTTTCATGTGCTTTATATATTTATTTATTTGTTTGTTTGTTTGTTTATTTGTTTGTTTTACCTTATTTATGATGAACAGTAAAGAGTATAGCCAGCTTACATTTTGGCGACTTGTTTATTTTGTTTGTACCTTTTACTTTAATTGTTCATTTACATGTAGGCAGCCTAAAAATAAGAGAACAACTAAGGAAAAAATTGAAAAAACAAGATTTTCTTTTCTACCAGACAGCAATATGTTCACTTTATTATAATGTGTAATAGGCTAGGCACTGTTAGGTTGCACTCTTTATTTGTATGTGTCATTGGTCACATGCTGAAAGATGTGGCTTGCATGTGCTTGCAGTGACTTGTTGTCTTCCTGTGTGCACTGTATAATAAAGAAGACAGTAAGGAGATCCTGATTCTTTATAACAATTTGACTTGATCAGAATCAGTACTGTTCTGTGGCAGTCTATATCCTTCCAATTGGCCATACTGACATACAGTTTATTCAAAAGTCACCCCAAAACACTAACATTCTAACACAACCCATTGAGGAAACGGTCAGTCATGGCGTCATGTTGTTACTTTTCCTCCAACTTCATAATACTCCAAAATCACAAATTATTGTTTTTGTTAGATGCTTTTTTTTCTTAAGAGACTCCTAATATTAAAAAATAAAGCTTAACAAATATGACATCCTTCTTGACCTGGTCCCCTTTCCAGTACTGTGTTATTGACTCCATTAAGGCCTTCATTAGTGCAGATATCTTGGTGATGGCAGTATTAGTGTAAGCCAGGCTTCTTGTTGATGAAAGGCAAGAGTGTATCTGAGTAACATAAAGCATTATGTAGCTCTAGGTGGACCCACCTGCCCCGTCTTGAGGGACGCAATTACTCTTCTTGTAGGTTGCATGAGCACAAACTTGTCCCCAGATGCTGGTGCTGGTGAGCCCCCTGCTAACCAATGATGTCAGCATTCTCTTCTTTCCACTCCCTCTACACCTCCTCCCTCACCCCCCCCCCCCTTTTTTGGCCAAGTGCAGCACCAGGTTCATTTTATTGTTTTGCTTGTGCTTGCTCAACACATATTCCTTCGTCCTGGAGCACATGAATATCAGTAAATGTTTTATTCATGCAATCAGGACAAATCAGTCTTCACTGCTCTCTTGCTCACTTGTTCTCTCTCTCTTTTTCTCTTTCACTGTGGTTGTATTTGCAGCATGCCCTAGCTTAAATAAATGGGGTTTGGTTTTCTACAGGTACAATTCACAAGTTATTGCAATGCACAAGCTGTGAGAAGGATCCATTGTCACAAATATAAAATCCTCTTATATTTGAAAGATGAAAGACAAAAACTAAACATGCCCTTGCATCCTCATGTGCTGCCTAGTCCTTTTTTTTAATATGGTTGTATTATTAATTTTGGGCCCAGGACATTAAGCTGATCAAGACATAAATGCATGAGAGATGCAGAGAAACAGGCAGTGTTCTGTTTCAGCAGCAAATAGATACTTAGTCCCAAGGGTGTGCTGCACCTGCTCTAGAATAATTGTACTGGCTGTGTCATTTAACTTCCCTCCAAAGATCTCAGCTTTAATTAAAACTTCAGTGGGCTGTCTATCTCTCTGCAACCCTAAATAACATGCCAAATTTGTGCTGTGGAAGTTTCCATAGAGCACCCTTAACTGAATAGCTGGTGTGTTTGCAATTAGTGCTTAGGGGTTGCTAAGCAGCATGACATGATGCAAACGTTGTCAAATATTTCATGTCATGCGTGTTTGTGTGTGTGTGTGTGTGTGTGTGTGTGTGTGTGTGTGTGTACATATGACTGTGGGGGTGGGGGTGGATCTGTGCATTTTTGTAAACTCCAGAGTAAATATATTCCAGTATTAAATATTTCTATCACAATAAATATCACAAAAAGCTTATCACAATATATTTGTAAGACTTGTATATATTTCAAACATGTTAAGGAAATTGGGTTTTGTAAGAGGCATGGCATAATGCAATTGTTGTCAAAAGTTTCACATGCTATACATGTGCTTTGATTTGATTTTACCAGAAATTGCACAATATTTTAAACATTTGCCCTAATATTAAAAACATACCTCATTCAGAACAATATCCATGCTTTATAGCTTTATAGCTCACTCATTCTGTCTACATTCAACTTTATGAAAATGAAGATACATATACAGTATCTCACAAAAGTGAGTACACCCGTCACATTTTTGTAACTATTTGATTATAACTTTTCATGTGACAACACTGAAGAAATGACACTTTGCTACAATGTAAAGTAGTGAGTGTACAGCTTGTATAAGAGTGTAAATTTGCTGTCCCCTCAAAATAACTCAACACACAGCCATTAATGTCTAACAACAAAAGTGAGGACACATTAAGTGAAAATGTATAAATTGGGCCCAATTAGCCATTTTCCCTCCCCGGTGTCATGTGACTTGTTAGTGTTACAGGGTCTGAGGTGTGAATGGGGACCAGGTGTGTTAAATTTGGTGTCATCGCTCTCACACTCCCTCATACTGGTCACTAGAAGTTCAACATGGCACCTCATGGTAAAGAACTCTCTGAGGATCTGAAAAAAATAATTGTTGCTCTACATAAGATGGCCTAGGCTATAAGAAGATTGCCAAGACCCTGACCCTGAGCTGCAGCACAGTGGCCAAGACCATACAGTGGTTTAACAGCACAGGTTCCACTCAGAACAGGTCTCGCCATGGTCGACCAAAGAAGTTGAGTGCACGTGCTCAGCGTCATATCCAGAGGTTGTCTTTGGGAAATAGACATATAAATGCTGCCAGCATTGCCACAGAGGTTGAAGGGGTGGGGGGTCAGCATGTCAGTACTCAGACCATATGACGCACACTGCATCAAATTGGTCTGCATGGCTGTCATCCCAGAAGGAAGCCTCTTCTAAAGATGATGCACAAGAAAGCCTGCAAACAGTTTGCTGAAGACAAGCAGACCAAGGACATGGAATACTGGAACCATGTCCTGTGGTCTGATGAGACAAAGATAAATTTATTTAGTTGAGATGGTGTCAAGTGTGTGTAGTGGCAACCAGGTGAGGAGTACAAAGACAAGTGTGTCTTCCCTACAGTCAAGCATGGTGGTGGGAGTGTCATGGTCTGGGGCTGCATGAGTGCTGCCGGCACTGGGGAGCTACAGTTCATTTAGGGAACTATGAATGCCAACATGTACTGTGACATACTGAAGCAGAGCATGATTCCCTTCCGGAGACTGGGCCGCAGGGCAGTATTCCAGCATGATAACGACCCCAAACTCACCTCCAAGACGACCACTGCCTTGCTAAAGAAGCTGAGGGTGAAGGTGATGGACTGGCCAAGCATGTCTCCAGACCTAAACCCTATTGAGAATCTGTGGGGCATCCTCAAACGGAAGGTGGAGTCAACATCCGTGATGTCGTCAAGGAGGAGTGGAAGAGGACTCCAGTGGCAACCTGTGAAACTCTGGTGAACTCCATGCCCAAGAGGGTTAAGGCAGTGCTGGAAAATAATGGTGGTCACACAAAATATTGACACTTTGGGCCCGATTTGGACATTTTCACCTAGGGGTGTACTCAATTTTGTTGCCAGCGGTTTAGACATTAATGGCTGTTTGTTGAGTTATTTTGAGATGATAGCAAATTTACACTGTTACACAAGCTGTACACTCACTAATTTATATTGTAGCTAAGTGTCATTTCTTCATTGTTGTCACATGAAAAGTTATAATCAAATATTTACAAAAATGTGAGGCGTGTACTCACATGCAGTGTGTGGTTTTAGCCTTATACTGTATGAGAACATTCTATAGTAGTGTGAAAAATTGTCTCTAAAATACTGTGATTTAAAAAAAAAACAAAAAAACATTCCTTTTAAAATTATTGGCACCTCCACAAATTAATGTTTGGTGAAACATCCATGTAGAGAATAACAGCAGCTTCCTGTAATGTTTGACAATAGTATTCAAATGCCGACTGCCACTGCCAAACACTGACTTGTATTATATCAGACAATTGTTTGTTGATTTAGATGAATTGGGTCATTATCTTGATGAAACATTCATTTATGTCCAAGTCTTTACCTTCAGGCAAAGGCAGCCAGGTTATGGGCTAGCTTAGTGGAATACATGATGGCATCAATCTCCACACAAGCCACAGTTGATATGTAAGGTTTTCCTAGTATATGCTGAATTCCTTTTATTTATTTATTTATTTATTTATTTATTTATTTATTCCAAACATGCCAACAACATCATGATTCAAGTTTCAGGTGCATTTTGTTGGTTGTTCTCAAGAAAGGCTCCTTTTGTACAATTATCTTATTTGTACAGAGATAACAGTAATTCTTGCTAAATTTCCAGTTGTTCTTGATTATATTTTTATATCTATTATCTTGTACAGGTCTTGTGCAGGTCACCAACCAGCATTTATGTTGAAGCCCCCATCCAAAAAAAAAAAAGACAAAAAGATTTAACCTCATATGAAATCCATACTCTAACCATATATAATTTCTCGTAAGAGTAAATGCAGAACAATGATCCAACCACCATAAATATATAAAAAAAAAAAAACAAAGTAAAAACATACTACTGCTACTTATTATTATTATTATTATTATTATTATTATTATTATTATTATTATTATTATACCCCAAGGAAAAAGGAAAGGAAAGGAAACAACAGAGCCGTGGGAACTGCAAGTTTTTTTTTTATATTTCATAAAAATCACATTTATGTCATATCTGTACAATGTTGCCATCACCTATTAGAGAAAAAAAGGTTCTTATGAGAATGCACAGTTTGTAATTATTATTTTAGTGATTTTTATTTCTCATGTGGGATGCCAACAATTATCCAGTATGCTCAGGTGTCACATTTCCCCCCAAAATGTCCTCCACATTAATTGGGAAAATCTCTGTTCCAAATGCATGACATTATATTATGTTCTTAACACTGTGTATCACCTTAGTGCCTGTGTTCTTACATACACTGCTCACAACATAAACATCTTTTGCTTTATTCCATATCCCAGTTGTCCTAGAGGGTAGAAAGATTCTGCACATTGGACAGGCTGTCATATCACTGGGGGAATTAGTCCAAGTAGCACAGGCTGGGGTGACACATGTCTGTTTGGAGAGAACCAAACAAGGCCAATTACAGCATCCAAAGCTCTCTGAAGTTACATGCAGTTCAGCTAACCAGGCCTTCAAACACTTTCTTTTGTCTTCACCATTACAAACAATCTCAAAGGGAACAATATCTCCCTCGCTTCCGATATCAACACACTTATACACAGAATAGTCGATTCGCAGATGTCACATGCTTAAGGGTTGTAATGTGACTCATGTAATGTATTTACATATTGTTTACTGGAAATATGTCTGCACATCATGGAATGATGAATCATTTATCAATCCTATCCGTTTCATCAAAAATCTAAAACTACGAGCTCAGTGTATACTAGGGGTATAAACCAAAGGTTTGCATGTGATACGATACGATTTCGATTCATAAGGCAATGATTGGATTTTTTAATTTATTATGTTTTATGATATGTACATTTATTTGATAAAATATAATATATTTATACACACATCAGTTGTCTATCTTTTTTTTTCATTATAATCAATTATATTCAATAATAATTGTTTTTCAATGTAAGTATAAGTAGCCCTGATATTATTTCAATTTATAGATATTACATTTACATAATTTAACCCAAGAAGTTGTTTCCTTGTGTAACTGAGAATCTGAACACACAAGTTCAATAATTAATTCTTCATTTATGTTCAGGAAGCTCTCTATTTTCGTCAGAGTTGCAGTTGTGCATCAGAAACACTGGGAGGGGGCAGAAATAAAACCATCACACTCATATGTGGGCATTCCCTAAACTTTTGCCACAAATTTGGAAGTACTCAGTTGTCTAGCATGTCTTTGTATGTTTTAACATTAGAACTTCCCTACACTGGAACTAAGGGGCCTAGTCAAAACATGTTCCAGCATGACAAGCAAGGTTCATAAAGACATGGTTCGCCAAGATTGGTTTAAATGAACTGGACTGGTCTGCACAGAGCCCTGACCTCAACCCCACTGACCACCTCTGGGATGATCTGGAATGCTGACTGTGCACCAGGACTTCTCTCCCAATATCAGTGCTTGACCTCACTAAAGCTGTTGTGGCTGAATGAGCAAATCCTCACAGCCATGCTTCAAAATCTAGTGGAAAGTCTTCCTAGAGGAATGGATACTTTTATAGCAGCAGAGGGGGAATAACTCCATATTAATGCCCATGGTTTTGGAATGGGATGGCTAACAAGCACATATGGGTTTGATTGTCAGGTGTCCATATACATTTGGCCAAGTAATGCACATCTTGGATGGGACGCCAGTCACACACACATATCTACATACACATCAAACCTATGGGCAATAGTTTAACCTGTCCACCTACCAGCATGTTTTTTTGGGAGGTGGAAGTAAACCAGGGAACCCAGAGGAAACCCACAGAGACAGTAACCAACCAACTAGAAATCAGAAACCAGAGTACAAAAATGGTCCAAATTCAAAACAGGGAAAACCAGGAAGTAGAGCGCAAACACTGAATGAATAGTGAATAAATGAATACTGTCACTATGTGATCCATGGCTCTTCCTTATTTGCTCCTCACATGCATGCACTGTACTGTGCAAAAGTTTTAGGCACATGCAAATAAATTAGCTGGTAAGTTTTATTGAGCATCTTGCAGAACCAGCCACAGTTCTTCTAGAGACTTTGACTGTCGCACTTGTGTCTTATTTTTGAAGCAAAACCCAGCACCCTTCATTGTGTTTTTTGTCTGAAAACTGGTCTCTTACATAATATGCTGCTTTCTGTAATGACATACAAAAATCTTTCTGTACAATTAAATTTTGTGCTAGAAAACTAATGTTTGGGAATCTGAAATGTTTTTGTACAAACTTGATAATGTAGAAGTCATAAAATAAAAAATCTATAACAAAGTTTGCACAAATAAAAGGATGCCTAAAACTTTTGCACAGTACTGTACGTGTCCTTACAAAATCTCAGTATAGCTCCTGTGAGAATGTTTTACAACTATGGCATTGTGATCACATATGTAAACACAAAATATTAATTTCTTGCAAATGCAAAAAAAAAACCTTAAATATTTATTTATGCTTTCTATCATACCTTGAATATGATTATTTTGACAACCATGATAAATCATAGTCAAAATGTAAAGCTTTATGCTTGATTAAACCAGTTGTGTTTTTCTGCTTGATAAATGATACTGGGTCTGCCACCTCCCATCTGGCAAGGTTCTTAAGTGGCAAACAAAACTAAAAGAGATGTTCTACCCTCAAACAAATACACAGATTCCCAACATGGATATATATATATATATATATATATATATATATATATATATATATATATATATATATATATATATATATATATAGATTATGAACAGGTACACTATATGGCCAAAAGTTTGTGGACACCTGCTGACCATCAAACCCCTGTGTGAGCCTTCCCAAACTGTTGCCACAATATTGGAAGCACATGACTGTATATAATGCACAGTCCATGAAGGCATTAGGAAGATTTGTTTTATAAAATTTCACCCTTGAGGATCAATAAAATACTCTTTATCTTTTATCGTTAAGCAAATGTGGACTATATCTAGAATGGGATGTTCAAAATGCATATGGGTTTGATGGTCTGGTTTCCACCAAATTTGGCCATATAATATGTGGTTAGGGTCAGGTTATAGATTAGAACAGTGTTTCCCATCCAGGGCGCCACTTGATGAGAGCAGGGGTGCCGTGTAAAAATCCTTTAAACATTTCTAAAATGCTAAAATGTGTATAAAACATATACTATGATAAATATCTGATGTCTGAAATAATAACACAGACACAGAAATAATAAGACAGACACATATGCATAACAATAATAATTAAAAAATGATATATAAAAAATAATAATTCCCTCCCCCTCGACCCCCCTCGCTAACCTGTCAGCAGCATGTCAGTATGCGTAACCTATGCGTGGGTTTTATCCTAATAATTAGCGTGTAACGATGCGTGTGTAGTGCAAAAGAATATGGATAGATTTCATAAAAGAAAAGCTCCAGATGCTTCTGGACCATCAACTTCATCCTCATGTAGCTAAAGCCTTGTTTTTACTTCCACCTGGCTCTGCGAGTCTCCACTGACTGTGCACGCAACTCCCCAAAACGGATGAGGCATTTATACTTGACGCGCTTGCCATTTGAAACGAAAGGGGGCGACTCGGAGTAATCGTCCTATGAACCAACAGGAAGTAGCTGAGAGAAGTAGTTTGTCGGAACAACCATAGCAACTCTTACAAACAAGGCGTCTTGCGTGGGGTTGCTGAATGCTGAGGAGGAATTGTTGTGTTTGTTGTAGACGATGTTTGTTTTCAGTACACTTCACTAAAAAAGACCAAAGAATCAGGTAAAACCCAGTAAACCTTGAGATTATCACTTGCCACATTACAACAAAATATAGCTATAAATATGAGAACATGTATAAAACTAAATTGAACAATCTAATTTTTTTAAATTTTATTAATTTCATTAAGATTTTTTATTAAACATGGACCTTTACTTTCGTTAAATAGACATTATTTATTGTAGGCTCATTTTGTAAATCTTAGCAATTATTGTAGACATAAGCAAAAAGTAGGAGCTTCCTGCAAATGTCATTTCTCACATTTACAAAATCAGGTGATTATTGTTCACCCAGCTATCAATATGGTCCCGCATGGATGGACCATACAGTAGAAATGCCAGTACAATCGTACCTTTCGGCAAGAGTGGCCCCGAAGTCATGCGACGGCATGCGGCAAGTTACAAAAAATGCCGTGCAGACCGCCATGCGGAATGAGGCTTCACGTACTCAACGTGCTCGACCGCCCACTCCGCGATAACGTCCTTTTTGCCGCACGCTCCCTCGCGCTATTGTGGATGTAGCGAGAATAAACCAAGCTTAACACTGTCTAGCATTAGTATTTGTGTAGGGGGCCACCATTATTTTTTCAATTTTCAAAGGGTGCCATGACTGGAGAAAGTTTGGAAAACGCTGGATTAGAAGATATAGATTTTCATTTGACTTTGTTAATATAAGATTAAATAAATTTACTCCTTTTTACAAAATTTTTGCTAGATCATTTGATATTCCAGAGCCCTACATTAACCATTCTACATCAGTGTAGCAGATGGTTTTAGAGGCATGTATTTTCGAGAAAAAAAACAAACAAACAAAAACCCTTCACACCCAGAAAGGAAACAAATATCTTTTGGATTATTTTACTAGGGGCATCATGGGATATCAAAAAGGTTTCATGTTCAGGAATCAACAGATACTTTTCTTTACAAAAATGAAACTGACTTCAGGAGTGGAGACAAAATCTTAAACTATGATGCTAAATAAATTCTGGAGAAAGGATTACAGTAGCAAAGAAAAACACGCAAAACAGCCGAGATCTCATTATACACACACACATATGTGTGTGTGTATGTGTGAGTATAATGAGATCTCGGCTGTTTTGCATGGTTTTCTTTGCTATATATATATATATATAAACACACACACACACACACACACACACACACACACACACACACACACACAATTGTGGTCAGAAGTTTATGTACACTCATCATGGACATTAATGTCATGGCAAAAACTGTTCTTTTTCTGGGGTAGAATGATTGCACAACATACATCTTTAATAAAAAACAAAAACAAGAATTTTGGGGGTTTTCTGTAGTCAACAAAAGGTCAAAATTATACAGCGTGGAAAATAAGTATTGAACGTGTCAACATTTTTTTCAGTAAATATATTTCGAATGAGGCTATTCACATAAAATTTTCACCAGACTTTGGTATTAACTCAAGAAAACCACACCTATAAAGAAATCCTAAAAAACATTAAAGTCCATAAATGAAGTTATGTGTAAAAAAGAGGAATGACACAGGTAAAAAAAGTATTGAACATGCTAACTGAAATGTATTCAGTACTTAGTGGCAAAGGCTTTGATTGTAACGACAGCTTCAAGGTGCTTCCTGTATGTAGAAATTAATTGGCTGCAGTATTCGGGTGTGATTTTGGCCCATTCTTCTAAATATATTGTCTTTAAATCTTGTTCAATTGGATTCGAGTCAGGTGATTGACTGGGCCATTCTAACGCTTTGATTTTTCTTTCTGAAACCAATCAAGAGTTTCCTTTGCTGTATGCTTTGGATCGTTGTCCTGCTGGAAGGCCATCCATGTCTCATCTTCATCATTCTGGTGGATGGCAGCAGATTCTTCTCAAGAATCTCCCAGTAAAGGGCTCCATTCATTGTTCCTTCAATTATATGCAGTCTGCCAGTAGCATGTGATGAAAAAAAGCCCCACACCATGATGCTGGACCTCCACACTTCACTGTTGGTATAGTGTTTAAAGGGTGATGTGCAGTGCCATTTCTTGTCCAAAAATGGTGTGTAGCATGACAGCCAAAAAGCTCAATTTTGCTCTTGTCTGAGCAGACTACACTTTTCCAGTATTTCATAGGCTTGTCCAAATGAGTTGTAGCAAACTTTAAACGAGCTTCGACATGCCTTTTCTTTAGTAATGGAGTCTTGCGGGGTGAGCGTGAGAAGTGAAGTGCATTGCCTATTGTTTTCTCTTTGACTATGGTACCTACTGCCTCCAAGTGCTTCTGGAGCTCTTTCCAAGTGGTCTTTGGCTTCTGGATTTCTTGAGTTAATAGTGATGTCTGGTGAAAATTTCATGTGAATAGCCTCATTGGAAATATATTTACTGAAAAACATGCATTCAATACTTATTTCCCCCACTGTACATACATGGTCAAAAATATACATACCGCACACCTAATATTTAGTTGAATGTCCCTTAGCAAGAGTCACTTCAAGCAGACACTTTTGGTAGCCATCAACTAGCTTCTGGCAGAATTCTGGTTGGATATTTGACCACTCTTCTTGGCAGAATTGGTGAAGTTCAGTGACATTTGTTGGTTTCTTGGCCCCGACTCGACTTTTAAGCACAGTCCACAAATTTTCTATATGGTTGAGATCAGGACTTTGGGAAGGCCATTCCAAAAGCTTAATGTTAGTCTGCTTTATCCATTCCACAACCAGCTTTGATGTTTGTTTTTGGGGTCAATTTCCTGTTGGAACACCCAATTGTGTCCAAGTTTCACCCGTCTGGCTGATGGTTAAGGTAGTACTCCTTCATTATTCCATCCACTTTGTGCAATGCACCAGTTCCACTAGCAGCAAAACAGCCACAGAGCATAATGCTACCACCACCATACTTAACAATTGGTACAGTGCTCTTTACTCCTCCAAACATACCTCTGGTCATTGTGGCCAAAAAACTCAATCTTTTTCTCCTCTGACCATAACACTTTCCTCCAGAAGGCGTTTTCTTTGTTCATATGGTCAGCCTCAAACTTTACACAGGCTTGAAGGTGTCGGTTTTGGAGCAGGGGCTTCTTTCTTGGATGGCAGCCTTTCAGTTCATGGCGATATAAGACTTGCTTGACTGTAGCCAGTGACACTGATGTTCCAGCAGCTTCCAGTTCATGGCAGGCCTGTGCCTTGGTGGTTCCTGGGTTTTTCCTGACCCTCCGAACCAATTTCCTCTCAGCTGAGGGTGACAGTTTGTGTCTTCTTCCAGACCTTGGCTACACTTCCCAATAACTTGTACTTACATACAATTGTTTGAACTGATGATCCAATTGTTTAGAAATGGCTCCAAGAGACATTTCTGACTTGTGTAAATCCACCACCCTGTATTTCAGATCTGCATTGTGCTCCTTGGAATTTCCCATAGTACTGTGTTGGTCAGTCCAATGAGTCAAACAAACCCTTTTTATGATGGCACAGAGAAACAGCCAGCTGTAGTTAATCATGATCACTAACAGGAAATTGAGAGGCCTTGGTCTTGGCAAATTAAAGGATACTGGAACTTTTCAGCACCATTGAATTAATAATCTGTGTCTGTATGTATATTTTTGACCCTGTATGTATAATTTTGGTCCTTTTTTGATTACTGATAACCCAAAATAAATTAAAATTTGTGAACCAAATTCTTTTTTTTATTATTAAAGATTTTATATTTTATTATTAAAGAAATTGTATGTTGTACAATCATTCTGCCCCAGAAAAAGAAATTATTAAAAGCCCAATGTTGCACATTACAAAAAAAAAAAATACAAAAATATTAACAGAAGTATAAAATGTCACAAGTAATGTCACAGCAGTCTGTCAGCACAATTATTGAATAGCACTGTCCTTAAATACAGAAGGAATTTATTTAATAAATGTTCATATTACACTTTGCTGAAAGTAAGTGTAAGAAGTTTGATAATGTGACTGCTGATAATGTAAGCTGTGAGCAATGTTAGCCATTTCAGCATGATTCTTGTACTTGATTAGTAAAAGCCATGGACTTCATCCACACACACTCATAATCCAGTTCACATACTTCATTCACTAAATCAATCCTTACCTCCTCCTTGACTGTGAATTCAGCTCTTTTTCCTCATAAGCAGGACACCAGAGATGATTTTCAAACACTTTAGGACACATGACAGTACTGAGCTCTGCTGATGCTGACAGCAGGGTTATGACTTATACTAGCAAGACAAACCCAAGATTGAAAAATGAAATTTTGATTACTAGTTGTAATGACATGAGCACCGCATGAGATTTTGATGAGCAGCTTATGACATGTCTAGGTAGATTTTTTTTAAGAAGTCCCTTCTATTTATTTATTGTACAGTGTTCCACTGAGGTCCCCTGCTGCTAAAAAGCTTTTACTCTTTTCTGCATGGAACTCAAATGAGCAGCACTAGTTCAGGGGGTTGAATTGGAAATGCAGCACTCCTGCTGCTTGAGTGTAAGCCAGCTGACCTTTGGAGCATTTCACACTACTTAAACCAGCCTTCAGGGACTGTGTGCACTTGTTTTGCATGTTGTATTTGCACCAGTTGAACATAATCTTACTGTAAAGACACTTGATTTTACAAAAAAAACGTCCCTGGCGAAGTCATAAAAAAGCACTATGCTGTATAATTCATGTTCCACAATTTTTTTTCCTTTTTCATATTTTTTACTCAAAAAGGTTTGGCTAGTTCGTAGTGGTAGTAAGCCACTGATTCCAACAAAGGTATGGAGGCACAGGCAAGTGCAGGCTTTTAATTAAACAACAACAACAAAAAAAAAAAACAACCCAAAAAATAAAGCAAACACAAAAGACAAAACAAGCATCATGCAGAGAGTAAAACAAGATCTAGGGAAGCATGGTACCAAACACACAACATGCCATTCACCACAGACATTTAGGAACTAAACAAGGCAATCTAAAAACTTAAATAGGGACACTAATCAAAGAGAAACACAAAAATTGTGAGTGCAATCAACAGAGCATGTGACTGGGTCATGTGATTTGTAGTAGTCTGATTGAGCCAATGGTTAATGCAGCACTGATTTATTACAATGACAACTGATCTAGTGACTGTGATCTTTGTTTTTTGTTTGTTTGTTTTTTGCATGAAGACCTCATAAACTTGCCACTGGAAGGATAGTTAAACTTGTAATAGTGTTTTGTTTGTATGTTTCCATAAATATTTTTTATACTGCTCAGAAATGAAATGAAAATAAAGTATATTGGTTTTATTATTATTATTATTATTATTATTATTATTATTATTATTATTATTATTATCCTGCCATAATATGAAAAGCTATGGAATGGGTCACAGCACATGCCATTAAAAGACTTAAGTATCTTCCAGTGCTGAACTGGAGGAATTTCATCACTGTGACATTTTAGACAGAACAACAAACCACAACTCTATTTACTCAGTCATTTGCCATAACACTACTACTATTACAGTGTTGGCTAAAGTGTAATCCAAATTGACATTTAAAAAAGTAGAGATGCACCAATGTATCGGACAATAATCGGTACCGGCTGATAAAGGCAATTTTTCATGCTAGTTTAGAACCATTCGATGATCAGGGCAGATTATTTCCTGCCAATCAAAATAGGGTGGGAAAACATCGATTTCGTGCTATGTGTAAAGATGATGTCTCTTGTGTGGACGACAAAACTGCAGTTTGTAAGCTCTGAGCTACTAAACTTTTACACCGACATGAACAGCAGTGAAACAGGAGTTTTGGCATTGAGTCTTTTTTTTTTTTTTTTTTTGCCGCACTGCTTGCGCTGAATTAAAGCGTAAGTCACCGTTGAAAGATTTCAACAATGGTCAGTTGACAAAAAAGTATATATTGCACAGAAAAATATATTTGTAGAGTAGTATATTTCATATCCAGTTACTGTTAATATATAAAAAAGTTTATATTATATATTACTAGTTTGATGTTCAGTGATGAAGTATAAATGCTTTTGTTTATGTTGAGTGAATGTGAGACTAACAGGAGGTTTTTTAGAATTCAGTCAAGTAATCCTGTTAATATGAATTAATAACATTCAATAAGTTAAGAAATTTTACTTTAATTTTCAGAATTTAGTTAATGTGTTAATGTTAATTAGAGTAATGTGTTTTCTGTTTATGCGACCAGTTACTGTGAAACAACTTGTTGAAATGGAGAGAATAAAGTTTTTATTTGCATTTCATTCAGAATTGTGGAATTAATTAATATTAATTTAAAAATAGGCATAAAAGGCAGAACTATCGGTATCGGCATCGGCTTAGAAATTTAGTATCTGTGCATCTAAAAAAAAAAGCTTCCCTAAAACTGTTGCCTAGGCGGTGGTGTCAAACAACGTCAAATGATATATTTTATCTCCTTATGTTTTTTCTCTCTCCAATGCTCTACTAAGCTTGGTCAGTTCCAGGCCCATTACAAATCACTTGTTTTGCAAGCAGGCTAGCAGTATGCGAATGAAATTTGTTTATAATTTCTCTTATTTCTCTTTCTCTGACAGTGGACAATGTACTGCAGGCTCCCATTATCACCAAGCAACCCGGCAGCATCGTATTCCCAGTGGACTCCTTGGAGAAAAGTCAAGAGGTTGTGTTTAGTTGCGAATCTCAAGGACAGCCTCCACCATTTTACAGGTGATTTTTTTTGTGTGTTTCTACCTATGATGACAGATTAACTGGCACTTTCAAGCCCAATCAAAAAGGAATCAGGGAAGAAAAATTTACTAAATTAATACAGGAAGGTTTAGTACTTTCCTTAGCATGTTAATTATGTAGAATTGAGGTCGGGACCTTTTCTGTCATTTCTAATTATTGTAGTAGACAGGCTAGTTTGCCGAAAAAAAATAATGTCACATTTTTAATATAATCACATTATTTAATGAAATGATTATACAATTTACAGTATGATTTAATATACCACTGTTATTTGCCTTAATTAGCTGCTAGTCTGATTTTAAAAATATCAAGAAATAAAATGGGACAGTTAAGAAACAAAATGCTGTTTGAAGATTGCTTTTTCTTTCCGCCAATCAAAAGACATGGGTACGAGCTTGTATAGATGTGTGATTCTTCAAGACTTTGAAACAGTGCGACTTTTCAACCACATAGTTGATTAATTTAGCAAAAGCCAAGTATGTTCTGTCTACTGGATTAATGCTGTTTCCTTCACTGCAGCAGCTGAGATTTCTGTGTAGAGACAGGTCAATTTTACTCCCCCAGGATTGAGGTAGCCTAATGGACGATCTAATAAGCAGCTTCCCGTTTCCTGTCAGCTTGGCCAAATCACCTGGCCTCAAGGTGAACGTCTTCCTCCTGGCAGCTCCCAAGTCTATCACTTTCAAAAGTCATTAAACTGCAAGCCGTTGCGCTATGCCTGCTGCACTCATTATCGTGCTGTTAGCCGTTTTAGCCTGAAAGGCTAATTCTTCTGATTACCTTTATTTATACCGTTATGCATATAGCCTTCAAATACAGTACATCCATAAAACATGTACCATTCTCATTTTGAAACAATGTTGATGAGGTCGCATGTGCATGTTCTCATATTACTCCACCAGTGTCTCAATCCGATAGAGCTGTTGTCACTACAGACATACAGTCCCAAACTTTATGCCTTTTGCACAGTGGAGTATGCTTTGAGTTTTCCCTAAACAATGCACAAAAAGTGCAGTCTCCCCCCCCTATAAAAACTCTAAATGAGCAAATCAAAATGTGAATCTAGAATGACTAACAGTTGCGTTGTGATTGAACTCTTTGATATTAACTGTCCTCTGGAAGCTCCACCCCTTTCTCTCATCTTACATTAGTAATATCTTGTCTCTTGGTTTTCCCGCTTGAGATATGCACCGACACAACACCCTCGCTTTCTGTCAAGGTCAGTGAAGAATATATATAAGAATGTATATTCAATATACATTAGACAAGTATATATTTAATATCAGTTAATAAAAAATTATTAAAGGTGACAATAGTCAAAAAGACAACTGAAATATTAAATTAGATTACAGCGAAGTGTAAAATCTAACAGTACAAATCATTGTAATGGAAATGATAATTAGAAAGTGATTAGCAGCCAGTAAATTTTCTCCCATGGGAAAGTCTTCAAGACAGACGTTGCAGTTTCCGTTATTTTAGTAACATGACAAGCTGTGGGTTTTCTTTTGTTTTTTTGTCTTATTAACTTGTCATGTTTGTCAAAACCTATGAGGTGACAGAGGTTTTCTGTGACTTTGTCTTTATATGAACAACAAAAGAATGAACAACTGTTAGTTATCATTATTGGTTGACTGATTGAGATGGTCACTGTATTTTTTTTTCTTTAGCTTGTAGAGTTGTAGAAGATACACACAGTGTTTCATAAAAGTGTTGTAAATGCAAATTGAATTACCAGGTTAGTTTGATGGAATTAATAATTGTTTTTAAACTACCAGAGTTTAGCAATTAGTCCTAATCCTTTTGACTAAACTGAGTGTATCTCTTAGCTTAACTTTTATTGTTATTATTATTATTATTATTGTTATTATTATTATTATTATTATTATTATTACAATTACAATTATGAACTAGTGTTCACCACATGAATACTAGTTAAAGAAATATTAAGAAATATAACAGATGTGAGAAACTTAATGAATAATGAAAAATGGTCAGATTGTAGTCATGGATGTCATTGTCTTTTGTTTGGCTTTGTTAATTCTCCCCCCCCCCCCCCCCTCTCTCTCTCTCTCTCACTCGCTCGCTCTGTTTTGCTCTCCTTTTCTTTGCAATAACATTGTACTGACACCAGTACTGATTTATCTGACAGTGCATCTGTAATGAAATGTTGTTAATGCCAATTTTCTTTCAGTGAAATTTCTGGTGTGAAAACATGTTATTGAAATATACAAGCTGAAGGAAGAAAACTGTCACATACACTGGATGTCCTGTCATTAAGCATTGTGTTAAGCACCAGGTGGTCAGATCTGTCTTAACACAGACTTGGGTTACATTCACACGTACACATTGTGTAGTTGGACAAAAATTGTGCCACTTGCTCATTTGCAGCCCACAGATTGTCTGATGCAGCAACGTTTTTTTTTTTGTTGTTTTTTTAAAAAAAATGTAATTATATGACAGCAGTCCTTTAACCAGCTTAAAAATCTTTTAGTTTTTATGTCTTTGACCAAGGTCCAATAATTTTCCCACTGCATCTTGGTATTAGCATGTAGGAGCTAGGAAATCACTAAAGTGTGCGATGCCTATTCCCTCTAGCAGAATTTTGTTTCAACCCTAATCTAACACATTTGCTTTACTGTTCAGATTCCTCTCAAGACCTCACAGCCTGATTAGTTGTGTTACATTACAATTGGAATTAAACTTCCCATGAGGCAAGTCCACCAGGAGCAGATCTTCATTATTAGTTAGAATTGATCGTAATAATGGAAGTAATGCTCAATTTTGATGTTGTTAGCCTTAATATTGAGTCTGCTTTCACCCTTATATATGTATATATATGTGTGTGTGTGTGTGTGTGTGTGTGTGTGTGTGTGTGTGTGTATATATATATATATATATATATATATATATATATATATATATATATATATATATATATATATATATAAATAAATGTACTCAGCAAAAAAGAAATGTCCTCTCCCATGCTTTTTTTTGTTCAGCCAAACTGTACAGACTTTCAACAAATCAAAAATAATCAATTTAAATAGTTCAATACAATGATTGTTTCAGGTGGTTTCCCCAAATTCAACTGAAAATACAACTTATAATGATTTTCAAAATTATTTAACCCCTTCATTTAGTACTTAGGAGAGCACCCTTTTGCTGTTATGACCTGCTGCAGACAAGATGCATAGCTTCTGGGAGCATTCCTGAGGAATCTCAGCCCATTCATCCTGAGCAATGTCCTCCAGTAAAGTAATATTCTTGGGTTTGCGTGCCTCACCCGCCTTCTTCAAATCTCACCAGATATTTTCTATGGGGTTCAAGTCAGGTGACTGTGGCCCTGTAGAATCTTCTAGTACTTCTTCTGCAACCAAGCCTTGGTGGAATTTGAGGTATGCTTGTTTTTTTTGAGGTTTTGAATTTGAGGTATGTCCTGTTGGAAGGTTCAATTATGCCAAGCTTCAGCTTCCTCACAGACGGCATGACATCTTCTGCTAGGATTTCCTGATACTTCAATGAATCCATCTTGCCTTCCACACGCTGCAGGTTTCCAGTGCCAGAGGATGCAAAGCAGCCCCAGAACATCACTGAGCCATTATCATGCTTGACTGTGGACAGAGTGTTCTTTTTCCATCATGCCAAAAAGTTCCATCGCTCCACAGCACAGAATGTGGCTTATTTATATGATTTTGAGACAATTTTCTTGTGCTTTTGGGTCAGTAGTGGTCTACGTCTTGGAGTTCTAGCATGGAAACCTTCTGCATTTAGTATGCGCCTTACTGTGCTCACTGAAACCTCAGTGCCTGTTACACCAAGTCTTGCTGCAGGTATTTTTGCAGTCACTCAAAGGTTTTTCACAATCTGCCTCCTCAGAAATCTGGTTGCAGCAATTCATCTGCCCTGACTTGGTCCCTCCAAAAGGTGGATTTTGTTTTTCTGAAGCCATTCTGTTGTGGACTTGCGCCAATGTTTTGGGTCATTGTCCTATAGCATCTCCCAACGTCTACACAGTTTCAGCTGACGTACAGACATTCTCACATTATCCTGAAGAATTGTTTGATATACTTGGGAATTCATATTCCTCTCAATGATTGCAAGCTGGCCAGGCCCTGATGCAGCAAAGCAGGCCCAAATCATGATGTTTCCTCACCATACTTTACAGTTGGGACAATGTTTTCATGATATGTTGTGCCCTTTCTACGCCAGATGTAGTGCTGTGTGGTTTTCCCAAATATTTCAATCTTAGTCTTAATCTCAGTCCTCAAAACATTTTTCCAGTACCGCTGTGGAGTGTCAATGTACTCTTTTGCAAACTTCAGGCGTGCAGCAATGCTCTTTTTAGTAAGCAGTGGCTTCCTTCGTGGTGTCCTGCCGTAGATACCCTGCTTGTTCAATGTTTTACGTATTGTAGACTCATGAACAGAGATGTTTGCCAGTTCCAATGATGCCTTCAAATCTTTGGCTGTCATTCGGGGTTGTTTCTTTACCTCGTTGAGGAGTCTTCGTTGTGCTCTTGGTGTCATTTTGACTGGGCGCCCACTTCTTGGTAGTCCAAAAGTGTCTCCATTTGTAGAATGTTTGCCTAAGTGTAGACTGGTGAATTTCTAAAGTCTTTGAAATCACTTTGTAACCCTTGCCAGCTTTATGTAAATCAACAGTTCTTGATCGTAGATCCTCTGAAAGCTCTTTTTGGCAAGGCATGGCTCACATAAGTGTGTGCTTCTTGTGCAGAGCAAACTCCAAAAGTTTGAGGGGTTTTTATCAGTCAAAATAGCTGTAGTCCACACCTCCAAACTCATTTTCTTAATGAGACTCCAGGTGTGCTAAAACCTGACTCCAATTAGCTTTTTTGAGGTCATTAACTTAAGGGTTCACATATTTTTCCACAAGCACTATGAGTTTTTTTGGTTGTTCTCAATAAAGACATGAGGGATCAGAATTGTTTTTGTGTTATTATTTTAGACACATTATATTTGTCAATATCCTTGACTTAGAAGAAGATCGGATCACATTTTATGACAAATTTATTCAGAAAACCATGAAATTCCAAAAGGTTTACATACTTTTTCTTGCCACTGTATGTACGTCGCAAAGTATTGAGTGTTATCACAGTATCAAGCATTTGTACCCTGTTCCTCATTTTGTTTCACAGCCTTTGATCCTGTTTCTAGTTTCTCGTTTCGTGTGTTTGCCTTGCTTGTTTAATGCCCATTTGCAGATCACCTGACCCATTGCCTGATTCTGACCATGCTTTTGTTTCACGATTTGGATTTGTCTGCCTGCTTCTCTTTAAGATGCAATTGCATCCATCCTAACCTCCATTAGGTGATTTACATGACAGCAACTGTAGATGTGTTAAACAACCTACATAGCAGACCACCCAATTTTTAGGTGAGGAAAAGTATAGGAACAGATCTTAAGAAAATTAAAGTAAATAACGCTTAATATTTGGTTGCATATGCTTTGGCTGCAATAACTGCATCATTTCCACTAAGACCAAACAATTCAACTTTGATCTCATCAGACCAGGTCAACTTTTTCCACATTTGTTGACTCTCAACATGCCTTATGGCAAACTCCAAAATGGGATTTCAGTTTTCTAGAAAGACTTCCATAAAGCCCACTTTGTGGAGTGTAAGGGCTATAGTTGACTTGTGAACCGCTTCTCCCATCTGACCTGTGGATCTCTCGAGCTCCTTCAGATTTACCCTGTCCTCCTGCTTACTTAGCTGATTAATGCCCTCCCTATCTGTTCACTAACTTTTCTTGGAAGGCCTCCTCTAGGCACAGCAATGGTTGTGTCATATTCTTTCCATTTTATAAATTTAGTTTAATGGTGTTCAGCATGATGTTCAAAGTTTGAGATTTTTTAAATAGCTAAACCCAGAAATATATTTTTGTTAGCACCCTAAAAAAAGAAGTTAGCACACACAGATTATCAGAAAGTTGGCATTTTATTCAACATCTGGCAAAATTACCCATAAATGTTCCACTATTTTTTAATGAATATGAAGTAGAGACTACCACGACTAAGTGAGTAATTTAAGAAGGAAACTATCACTTACATATGTTTAACTTATACTATGATAAAATAATGTCAAATATCAGATAATATCCACTTTGTACCAAGACTAGGTCTGATAATTATATACACGACATTTACTGTAGTATAAACCATTGTAGCATCTTTCCTGACAGAGGTTAAACCTGTCAGACTCTTTCAACAAGCCATTTTATTGAACTTCTTGTCATTTAAAACGAGGAATATATTGAGTGCTAAGTGGTTCGATCTGTTTATATTATATTATCAGGTGAATTGCACATTGTCTTTCTACACATTCTTTTATGCCATTTGTAATCTCAGAATAAATATTACTATACTATATTATTTTATATAACTATCCTGAGAACTTGAGATATTGTGATACAGCATGTGCAGAGGTGCTTTTTTAAGAGAAACACAATTTTGCACGCACAGTTTTGTTTATGGGCAAATAGTCTGCCTCTTGTTTTGTTTAGGAAAATGTAATGCATGTGTGTACAACAAACAGAGAAAAGCAAACATTGAGTTGTTTTTACAGACATCACATGACTAAGGCTGTATATAGAAATGACCAACAACAAACCATAACAGGATAAATCTGTCTATTTGTGTCTAATATATTAATAATTGCCGTTCTAGCCCATTATCAGAAATACGAAATATGCTTATATAAATAAAACCATACACTTTCCTCCATTCTGTTTTCAGTTAACATTTTGTGCACACTGTCAATCAAAAAAGAGTTAATATAATGTTTTGAAATAGATGCTTTGCACATGAACGATGACTTAGATTCCGAGCAAGAGCAGCATGGAATTTAGCGATATTGATTTTTGCGTTTCATTTGCTTTAATAAGGGAAGAGAAGAATCGGCTGCCATCATGACTGAATTACATCCTTCAGTGATCAGGCAAATTTGTGCAATGATCACCTAGCCCTCTATAGAGCTCAGGCCTGCCAAATGCTCACTGCACCTATTAGTTTTAATTGCTCCTCCAGTGTGATTAAGTCCCTTTTTGATGTGGTTTGACTGGGTTTCGAGCAAGATGGATGAGTAGAAGTTGTGCTCTTTATTGTGGCCCAGTCAAATTCTGGCTCAGTGGTTGGATGTCAGAGATCTGATATTATATTCACACATGAAATATTTCAGTCCATAGTCATTAATGTATAATTTAGAGTAAAATGCTAGATATGATCATGTCATGATAAATGAGTTAATGAGCACATTAACTAAAAATGCTAATGTGCATTAAAATAAATGTCAAGTAAGCATGTGTTTAATTTTCCTATAGAAGTAATATTAGCATTGAACCAGTGTGTACATATGATCCAATACAATAATTTGGTTTTTCTCATGTAGGTGGAAGCTCAATGGCACCAGCATTGATCCAACATTTGATTCGCGCTACACCCTCTTTGGTGGAAACCTTCGCATCACCCGGCTGAACAAAGACCAGGACTCTGGGATCTACCAGTGCTTTGCCTCCAATTCATTTGGGACCATCGTAAGCCGCAAGGCCAGCCTTACCTTTGCATGTAGGTTGCATGCTTTATCCATCATTTCTCTTCCAGTCTTGGCCCATCAAGGGTTCTGGGGTTGCAGTGGCTGTGCTAATACTTGTGTCTGTTGATTGCAGCATTAAATGTTCACATGGAAATGCCCCCTTTTTCTATCAAAGGTGGGAATCTGAATTTTTCCACCAGTTAAATCAGTCAAGCAATCAATCTATAACATGTGTGATGCGGATTAGGCAGGATGCAGTGCAAAAACAGGCAGGCAAAACCAAACAAGAATAATCCATAATCAATACATGAGAAAACAAGCATGGGCCAAAACCAGGAAGTAAAATTAGACATAGAGAAACTGGGTATATGTGGGAAAACCAAGGCTCCGTAATGCACTGTAACGTAGCTGGCAAAGTCATGGGAGGGTAAAAATAAACAAACAAATCAAACTAAGAGGACAAATTTGTGAGACACTCAAGAGATTTTCAGAAAACAAATACAGTGACAGCATTGTTGTTCTGTTGTCACTGCCATCTATGCTGTTATTGAAATGCATTTGCACACAAATCTGAGTGTTCTGATTCTGCTCATAAACAAACTAATAAATAAATAAATCTATCCAATACATACATACATACATACATACATACATACAAATAATAATGCCTAATAATGTGATTTGGCCTTGGTGGATTTATTCTAAATAATACCCTTCCAACCCTTTAGTATGATTCCAGGGAGTTACGCACTTTCTGTTCCTTAATTGGTCCTGCAGTCTTACTTGACAGCACTGACAGCATTGACAGTGAATGACTGGTAGCCCCCTCAGATTTCACTATGCATTCCTGCATCCACATCCTACTCATTCACAGTCAGCTCTAGAATTACTGGGAGCCTTCATGAAAATGGGAAGAAATTAATATATAAAAATGAATAACACATGCAGTGATATATTGAGCTGAAACAAATGGGGATGCTATGGAGTTTTATTTTAACACAATATTTTTTAAACATAAGAAAGTTTCCTTAATTTGTCCAGGGTTTTTTTTCATCTGGGTAAAAATGTTTTTCAGAAATAAGGATAATATTTGGTGAAGCCTCCTCTGGAGAGGATAACAGCACTGAACCTCTTCTGGTATTGTCTAATGAGGTTTGAAAACACTTGTAGTCCAAAACATCTTGGACTACTCCTCCATGCATAAAATTGTAAACTCCTAAGTATTATTATGTTTCTGAATGTGAACGGAGTGCTTAAATTCACCACATGGTTTTCAGTAGGTGTCAAATCACATATCACATATCAGGTCGCATTGCAAAATACAGATTTTGTTCAAACAACCAATTCTGTGTTGACTGGTTTGTATTTTGTGGGTCATTATTATGAGGAAAAATCCATCTATGGCAAAGGCTTAACCTCCTGGCAGTGGCAAGCTTCCTCACTATGCATGTGTTCTATATGTTCATTCGTCCTCTACATGCTAATGTTGTTATTGTTCCACACCTTTCTATAATTGCCCGGATTGTGCTTAGTGGTATTTTTAACTGCTTATGTGCTATATATATATATATATATATATATATATATATATATATATATATATATATATATATATTACCTTATTTATGTTGAAAGCCCATTGTTTGCTCCAGTGGTGATGGATAACAGGGATCTACCGTCACACAAAGAAAATTGGCTGACAAATACATCAATTACTCAGACTCCTGACCTTACATGGGCGCAGATTGTTGTCATGAACAATTTGGCCTGCCTACCATCCATCTTCTTTATTACTCGTACTATAACTTAATTAACTCCAATGCGTGATGGATCAAGAGAGTAATTTTAAGGGCAGCTGATGTTATGAGACAGGGTATTTTATAATTCGGTCACTTAATGCAGGAGAATTTAGGGGGAGTTGGGTGGTGGATGTGCGAGTACAGAGAATCATGAAGCATGGTGAAAATTCATTTCACTTATGCATTTGTTAGCTGGCTGACACGGAGCTCTTTATCCCTTATGTTGTGGTAACAGGCTATTTTTTAGCAGAAAAAAAACAGAGATGTTGCGGTGGTTCTTTGGAAAATATATTCACTATTTATCATTTTTTTCCCTCGACACAAGCATACAGTTTTAATTAGTCATTTATTTATTACTTTTATATGCTGAATGGTTTAGTCTATATCATCAAGGACAGTTATTGAAAACTGTCTTTATAATACATCTCTCATGGTGTTTGCCCATGTGGGCTACAGAAGTATCAGCAGAACAGGTTATAATTAAAGAGACATTTTCTCTTGCTGACTATAAATGACTGTATGTCAGTTTTGTCCCCTTTCCTCTCGGTCGGGTTATTCTGGCAGCACATATATTGAAAAACTTGCATAGAATTGTAATTATCAATGTGTGCGGTGTTTCCGAACAAACTAATTGAGTTCTGGGATTCACTAAGGTGTTTTAATTAATGTGTTAATGACAGAGAAGAGTGCACAGTACCTTTATCATGTTTCTTAAGTGTCATTACCTTCAGAGGACCTTGATTTGAATTATTATATTTCCCATGGTTCAGCTATCAAGTTCTACTTTGCTGCATATTAACAAGTCCATGGTTATTAAACATACTAGTAGATACTGGATTTTAAATATGAAAGATAATATGGGATATAATATTAAGTTTAATTCTAATAATGATTTCCTGCTCCACTTGAGTCATTTGTCAACCTTTTCAAGATGATTTTATATACACATATCTATTCATTAAGGCAAATTTGTGGAAAATATGCAAGCCATAATTATCTCATTATTTGCTCCAATTATCATGACTTTGCCATGCTGGGTAATTAGTGCTTTATTATCTTAATCAGTTTAATCACCTTTAAGATTGCAGAGACAGTGCAGTAAAATTCTCCACACAAGATGAAGATTTAAGAGGTACATAATACACCTGAATGACAATATAAACTGTTTTAATCACACTCAATGTTTTAATACAAATACAGCAATAACTCATATTTATGACATGGGGGGGGTAAATAAATACTTTTCAATTACATCATTTTTCACTATACCTTTAAACTTCATTTTCACATTTCACATTTCATTTTTCACATACCTTTCATGAAAGACATTAAGTTGAAACAAAGAAGAATTTTAGAGACTGTAATCATCCAGAGATTTCCAGCAAAGCAAAAGAAAAAAATGTTACGTATGCATAAATGATTTCACATCCAATATATTTATTTCTTATGAATAATCTCAGGGTCATTATTTTTGCCTTTCATTTTAATCATAAATGTGTTTCATAATGAACGTGCTTGATCGGTATAAGAGTTCAACTTGGCCTATTTGTTTATTTCTTTTCAGTAACATACAATCCTCTGCACTATTATTAATTTATGTTGTGTACTGCAGTGATAATATTGTATTCAAGACTAAAGAATTCACACAAGCATAACTAGCATAACATAGGCTTGCATTTTCAGAACAAGGATTACATAATTTGATTTTTTTTCTCAGATTGGCTCATTTTAATACATTGTGTCATATAAATGGCACACACAACACACATGCCTAAAATGACATATTATTAGATTTTTCTCCTAGATCTCTATTTCATGGTATGAATGTGAGAAATAAAGCTAATGTATGAGAGCTATGAATGAGAGCGTCGTTTTTGGGCATATGTAAGAAGTTTGAGGTATATGTAAGTGAATAGGTGAATTTGAGAGTGTTTTATGTATGTGAGAAGTACAGTTAGTAAATTGGGAGTATAATTTTCACTTGTGTAAAAGTAGCATTTAAATAATGGCTTTAATGCCATCTCATTTTCATATCTTCAAGATCTCTTCTGTGAGGCATTTACATGCAGTGCCAATAAAAGTGATGCAAGTCAAGTGGCAAAGCCAAAGCAGCAGGGGTTTCAGTCCTGGATAAATTAGGAGAGGAAGGAGAAGCGTCTGCAGTCTCTGCTTCAAAAACATGAATCTTCAAGTACATACACACATCCATATATTTTGCAAAGAATGAATACAGGTGCACTAATGTACTTGTACTTTGGTCCGTTTTTCAGAATTACTATAAAATTGTAAAAAGATTAATCCTCTTGGATTACATTTGTCTCCATGACTAAGAATTAATACTGCACCTCTAGATTATAAGGATTTTTCAGTGAAGGCAAATATTATTGTTTCATTTCATAAAACTCTAAGTTTGTCCTGCACTGAAAATACATTATTAGGTCCAAACAAGCTGTGTTTATTGAAAAGCATGTAAGACATAACAGACCCTGTAATGAGGCTAGAGACCTGACTTGTGACAGTAAGGTTATTCAGGTTAATGTTGATTGCTATTGATGTGTTGTCACTAGTTTTGCAGCAGTTGGTGTTTCTGGGATGTATTGGACAGTGTTTCAGAACAATGAATGTTAGCAATGTTTAGGAAATGCATGTTGTAAGACAATTGTGAAGATAATTTATATTGATTGTGAGACAGAAGGAAAGATGAAATAGCATGACCTGAATAAGGTTTTCATAAAACACTGTATTACTTCTTCACAAGGTTATAGAAAATATTAATTGTCCATAGAACTGTGAATAAAACATGGTGGTGCATGTTTGATGTCTTTTGTATTCTAACAACTAAAATAGCCTTGTAATACATACATGACAAGTTGTAGTTGAAAAAGTACAAATCACTAATGGAAATTTCTTCCTCCAGTTTTAGTTGTCTACTGAACCAGTCATTGACACAGTATGCTTTTTCTGTAGTTATGTGTATAGGCTCGTTTTTTCTTCCCTTTTCCTTCCTCTCCCTCAGTCTCTTTTGAAAAGCCTCAGCTGCATCCTAGCCTTAGGTGCCCTATTGAGGATGGCTCTCAGGGCAACTCATACAACAATGGTGCCTTTGCTCTTTTTGGGAACGACAAGAAGCAACCTTGATGTACTTTGCCAAAAAAAAAAAGAAGAAAAAAAGAAAGAAAAAGAAGCCTCTCATGTAGATGGTGATAGTGAGTGTCTGCCTGTCCATCTGAAGATGGCTTCATGTGTCCATCTTTTGGAAACGTAAATCATAAACATCCTTTTTATCTCTTTCCAAAATATCTCCCCAAAAAGATACTTTCCCCCTTTTTGTGTAGTAAATTAATTCAGTACCTTAGATGTCGAATGCGTTTGTCCACTTTGTTCTCGTGGGCTCTCCATTTTCTGACTTCTGTCAGGCTTTTATCTAACATCCTGTCCTCAACCACACATGAAAGTGCCACTCCAGGCCTTTGTTGCTGCTCTATCATCAGCCAGATTGGAACCAATAGACTTGCAATTGCAAGTGTATGAGTTCTTCACTCGCTCAAACAAATGAGTTATGTTTCTGGTTGACAGAGAAAAGAGCAAATACAAAGCTTTTTCTCCAGATTTTTTTTTTTAGGTTAGAGAATAGAGTTAATAAAAGGTACTGAGGATTTTACACATCGGTATTTAGACCTCAGATCTAACTATGGACATACTGTGACATACCCTATTTAGAAGTTACACAAGAATTATGAATGTGAATTGAAGTTACACAAAATTCAGAGCTTGGACTTAAGCCCATTTTTCTTGTAAGAGATCAGCTTAGGTGAGGAGCAGTATTAAGTAAATAGTAATATTCTATAAATATTTATAATATAAATATTATAATCGTCTTTGACCAGATTGCTTTGCATTCACTGAATGAATAGTGTCATTATCTACAGTAAATATAATTCTAGTACATCATACATTAAAAATGTGAATTAAACCTCAAATTTTGGCCAGTACATTAAACCAGTGTCGCTTTCAAAGGGAACTTCAACGTTGCATTTAGCATAACAGTATAGGAAGCGCCCTCTGCGCGTGACCGGTATCTAAAGCTTGTCTAAAATCATGCCCTACTTATAGGCCTGCCATGATCAGGTGACATGGCAATTAAGCCTGTCGCATGATATATATATATGGCACCTGTGAACAATGCCACCAGCCTTATTATCTTCAGCGAGACTGCGTGTCTGTTGTTTTGTGTGACAAAAAACGCTTCATTTCTACTCTATATTTTCTCAAAATCGCTAAACTTTTCTATCCCTTTTTTAGAAAAAAAAAGAAAAGTGAGGGAAATAATGAGCAAGAAAGAATTCAGAAAATGTGACAGCAGCCCTCGAGGGGTCTGACTGTCAGCATTGTGAACATTTCACGATGAGGCAGCTCCGCTCTCGACTCGCTCTCTTTTTGTCCGAAGGGAGTTGAGCTTCAGAGCCTCGCGGATCTGGGCCGGCCGCTGCCGAGGCAGCCAGCCGGCTAAGGTCGTGGGGTTCTCGTATGGATTTGGAAGAGGAGCCAGAGACGAGCACGGCTCTATCTCTTGCTCTGTCTTCCGGGTCTGGCTCTCCACCTGACTTTGGAGCTTGCGTCGATTTATCTCTCCGGGCGACCAAACAAACGGCCCGTCATATTGGCCATTCAATGGGTAGCCTGGTTGTGGCAGAGAGGCACCTATGGCTCAACCTTTCAGGGAAAGGGGACAAAGATAAGGTCTCCTTGCTGAACGCCCCTGTTAAACCTTCCGGCCTGTTTGGCGGCGCAGTTAATGCCATCGCCGACAGGTTTCGAGAGGCAAAACAGCAAACGGCAGCATTCAGCCAGTTCCTTCCCCATCATGTCGAGTTCGCCCGGGCCTCCATGAGTGGAGCCTGGGTCAGCGCTAGTGTGAGGGAGGCTCAGAAGGCGAGTGTGGCGGCCCGCCTCCCCCCGCAGAAAGCCAGGGGGACCGGGTGTCCACAGCCACACCTGCTAAGAGGCCTGATGTAAGAATGATCATAAAAGCAAAGCAGGCAAGGAAGGAACGGTCCTGATGGGCCACGGAAGGACGCATCAGGGGACATGAGGTTGTTTGGGCAGATAGCCCCCAGTGCTACTGTAGGGCCTTCCCTAGCCAAGGCCATCCCACGTTTTCAGCCTTCTCTTGTCAGCGAGCTGTCACAGGGTGATGGAAATCTGATGCTTTCCCTCCAACGAAATATAGAAAAGTGTGGAAACCACTGCCAAATGTGTCTCCATGGGTTCTGCCTACCATAGAAAAGGGCTACCGGGTCCAGTTCAGAGCTCGACCCACCCGGTTCAGAGTTGACTGACTGATTTGTCACAGTTGTCAGCACAGAGCAGAGCCCAATCTTAGTGCAGGAAGTAAGTTCCCTTTTGGACAAAGGGGCCATAGACCATGTACCCCGTTCCCTAAGGGAGGGAGGTTTTTACAGCCGTTATTTCCTGGTCCGCAAAAAAGATGGGAGTATGCAGCCAATTTTAGATCTGCGTCATCTGAACCGTACTCTTCGGACATACAGGTTCAAGATGCTGATTCTCAAACTTATCATGTCACAAATTCAATCCGAAGACTGGTTTGTGACGATAGATCTGAAAGATGCATATTTCCAAATAGGAATATCGCCCAGTCACAGTAAGTTCCTGAGGTTTGCATTTGGAGACAACACGAACCAATTTCGGGTTCTTCCCTTCAGGCTAGCTTTATCCCCTCGCACCTTCACAAAGTGCATGCTGCTCTGGCTCCCTTGAGACTCCAAAGCATCCATGTACTAAACTACCTGGACGACTGGTTAATTCTAGCACGATTCAGGGAACAGGCGGTTCAACAACAAGATGTTGTTCTCTCCCACATGAGGAGCTTAGGGCTCAGGTTGAACCTCAAGAAAAGTGTGCTTTCTCCAGTGCAGAGGACAACTTTTCTAGGGGTTATAAGGGATTCTACTATGATGAGGGCTTTTCTATCCCCAACACGTGTAGGATCAATCCTATCAACTTTGAGCAAGATAAAGTGAGGTCTAGGCATCCCTTCCAGTCTCTACGAGAGACTGTTGGGCCTTATGGCAGCAGCAGCCAACGTCATACCATTGGGCCTAATACACATGAGACCATTTCAGTGGTGGTTGAAAAGTCGGGGGTTTCATCTGAGGATGAAACCTCTGAGAGTAATCAGTGTCACGCAGCAATGCCTACGTGCTCTGAGTATTTGGAGGTGCCCACAGTTTCTAGCCTCGGGTCACACTCTAGGGGCGTCTCCTTACCGCACGACGGTACAGATGCGTCCCTCATGGGCTGGGGTGCAGTCTTAGATGGCTGTCCAGCTCACCGTCTTTGGAGCGGCCCTCATCTGGAGTGGCACATAAATCGCCTAGAGATGTGGGCCGTATTCCTAGCACTGAAATTCTTTCTTCTTCATTTGCGAGGTCACCATGTGCTAGTTGTGTCAGACAACACAGCGGTGGTCTCATATATCAACTACCAGGGAGGATTACGTTCATGCCCCCTGTTCAGGCAGGCGCAACTAATCCTTCTCTGGGCAGAGGGAAAGGTCTTGTCATTGAGTGCCATGTACATTCCGGGCAGCCGGAATGTAGGGGCAGACATCCTGTCGAGTCAGGGGCAGAGGCCCGGGGATTGGAGGCTCCATCCACAAGTGGTGGAGTCCATATGGCAGAGGTTCGGACAAGCGGAAGTGGATGTGTTCGCCTCCGAAGAGACAACACACTGCCCGCTGTGGTTCACCCTCACTCCTCCCGCACTATTGGGGCTGGACGCCATGTTGCACACGTGGCCGAGGTCATGTCTATATGCTTTTCCCCCGATCGCTCTGCTTCCACAAGTTCTAGTGAGAGTTCGCCAAGACTCTCTACATCTGCTGCTAGTAGCACCTTATTGGCCAGCTCGAATATGGTTCTCAGAGATAATTTCCATGCTCAACAGTACTCCTTGGGAGATGCCAATCTGCAGGGATCTACTGTCTCAAGCCGGAAGGCTGATTTATCACCCTCGGCCAGAACTATGGAAACAGTGGGTCTGGCCCCTGAGCGGCACCAGCTCATAGATTCTGGTCTCTCAACTGAGATTTGTAGAGACCATGTTAAACTAGAGCACCATCCACAAGGAAATTGTATGCGTTCAAGTGGCGGCTTTTTGTCTTGTGGTGTGATGAATGTCAGCTAGGCGTGACGGAGACCTCGGCTGGGAAAGTCCAAGGTGCACAGTCCCTGCACAGAGAAACACACGGCATAGAGGGACTGGGAGTGGAAATACCATGCTGTGTGCTTACCTTGGATGTGTAGGCAGAGGCACAAGATGTTTTCAGCGCAGTTCGTCACTCCAGCAGCTGGACCTGCTTGTCGAGTAGACCACGGATCTGCTTCTCCACATCCTCCAGTTCCAACATCACCATGTGAAGCTCGAGCGAGTCCTCATCTGCACTCAAAAGAGGTGAAACACAAGACATATTTGCTTTTTAAACAACACAGCGGTAAATGAGAAATGTGAACCGTAAACAAGGCTAGCCGTGATGCTAGCAGGCTATAAGCTAGTCACGGATGTTTGTAAGAACAGATCAAATTTAGCGACAGCGCAACGTTACGATTGTTTTATCTAAAGTAGTGTCAGTTATATTTGTATAACGTAAGGTATATAATTTAAAAGTATAGAGATTAGAAGAATTAATATAATAGCGTCAGCTATTTCCTCTAATTGGATAGTGGAAACAATCTCTATGGCTTACGAGGCGCGTGGTCTCGCCACACCTCTGGGCATAAGAGCTCATTCCACTAGGGTGGTTGCCTCCTTGAAGGCTTTGTCTAAAGTGGTATCCTTGCAGGATGTGTGTGCTGCTGCAGGATGGTCTACGCCACACACATTCATTCGTTATTACAGCCTGGATATTCATTCCACACTGGGCATGAGTGTCTTGCAGTGACCCGCGGGCTTGGGTCTTTTTGAACAGGCCGTACCCTCGGTATGACGGAGTGGGTATTCCTGTTCCCATACTGTTATGCTAAATGCAACGTCGAAGTTCTCTTTGAAAGGGAACGTCGGGGGTAACCCTGTTCCCTGAGAAGGGAACGAGACGTTGCATAGCTTTGTCATACCAGGGCATGCCTGTGAATTGTGTCTTCTCTTCAGATAATAGAGGCTGTCTGTGCGGTTCACAGGTGCCATATATATATATATATCATGCGACGCGCTTAATTGGCACGTCACCTGATCATGGCAGGCCTATAAGTAGAGGGATGATTTTACACAAGCTTCAGATACTGGTCACGCGCGCAAGGGCACTTCCCATAATGTTATGCTAAATGCAACGTCTCGTTCCCTTCTCAGGGAACAGGGTTACATGCGTAACCCCAACGTGTTTTTTTGCAGGTTTTTGCTGTAGTAGAAAAGCAGATAGTCATATTTGGACATTTGTTGTTCAGCTTAGTTTTAGTTCTGGTCTCCATACATGTTCTTGCTGCTATCATTGCTTTAAATATTGTTAATATCCAGACAAAGACTAAGCAGAATATGAAACTTTTGACACATACAGGGTCCTAGTTTAACATAACACCAGAGCAAGAATAAGGTATACAAGTGCTGTGAAAAGGTATTTGACTTGATTTCTTCTGTTGTTTATATCTCAAAGAAAATTGTTTCAGAAATTAAAACAAAATCTAAGATAAAACAAAGGCAGCCTGAGTAAGCACAAAATACAGTTTTTAAATGATAACGTTATTTATTGACGTAAGAAAAGTTATCCAACACTAACTGGGCCTGTGGGAAAATGTATTTGCCCCTGTAGTTAGCAAATCTATGAAACTGTATTCACAATGGGGTTCAGTTGGACTACACGCAACCAGGCCTGATTACTGCAAACCCTGTTCAATCAAATCAACACTTAAATAGAACTTTTTCAACAGCATAAAGCTGGTTAAAAGGTCTAACACACTATGCCAAAGCTGAAAGAAATTCCAGAAATTATGAAGAAGGTGATTGAAACACATCAGTTTGGGAAGGGTTACATTTGGGAAGGCTATTTAAAAGGCCCTGGGACTCCAACGATCCACAGTGAGAGCCATTATCTCTAAATGGTAAAACTCAGCACAGTAGTGAATCTTCCTAGAAGTGGCCGACCTTCCATAATTTCTCCAAGAGCACAGCAACTACTCATCGAGGAAGTCACAAAAGAGCCAAGTGGAGCGGAGCCAAGGAAAGCGGAGCGACATCCCTGGCTGAACAGGAGGGCAGAGCGACGACCACAGCCGAGCAGGCAGGCTGAGTGAAGTCCTCGGCAGAGCAGGGAAACAGATCGCTGTACTCAGCAGTGCAAGAAAGCGAAGCGAGGTCCCCTGCGAGGCCAGGGAGAGGAGCGTGGGTCTCCGCGAGGCCAGGGAGAGGAGCGTGGGTCTCTGCGAGGCCAGGGAGAGGAACGAAGCTCTCCGCGAAGCAGGAAGTGGGAACGATGTCCTCCGTGGAGCAGGAAGGCATAGAGATGATCACAGCCGAGCAGAAAGGCAGAGCGACGACCTCGTACGGAGGCACCAAGGTCGCCAGGTTAATCTCAGGCTGCAGCTCTGGAGTTGAGACCTCCTCGTAAGTCTCAGGCTGGGGCTCTGAGGTCACCATGTTGGCAGACTCGGGCATGAGCAGAACTTGGCTGTCTGTGTCGGCAGACTCAGGCGTGAGCATAACTTTGCTGTTGATGTCGGCAGACTCAGGAGTGAGCAGAACTTCGCTGTCGGTGTCGGCAGACTTGGGCGTGAGCAGAACTTGGCTATCGGTGTCGGTGGACTCGGGCGTGAGCAGAACTTGGCTGTCGATGTCAGCGGACTCGGGCTTGAGCAGAACGTGGTCGGCCGTGTCGGCAGACTTGGGCTTGAGCAGAACGTGGTCGGCCGGGTCGGTAGACACGGGCATGGGCAGAAATTGGTCGGCCGTGTCGGTAGATTTGGGCGTGGGCAGAACTTGGGCGGCCGTGTCGGTAGACTTGGGCGTGGGCAGAACTTCGGCGGCCGTGTCGGTAGACTTGGGCATGAGCGGAACTTGGTCAACTGGATCAGCAGGCTTGGACATGAGCGGAACTTGGTCAATCAGGTCAGCAGGCTTGAAAATAAACAGAACTTGGTCAGCAGGCTTGGACATGAGCGGAACTTGGTTAAATGGGTGAGCAGGCTTGGACATGAGCAGAACTTGGTCAGCAGACTTGGACATGAGCGGAACTTGGTCAACTGACTTGGGTGTGAGCAGAGCTTGGTGGTCCATGTTAACATACATTTGCTGGCTCATCCACTCATAATGCATGTGGAACGGCAGGTCAGCATTGTTCGCCACATTGACTCCCTTCAACAACTTATCCAGGTTGTAGCTCTGCCCGGGTTCTCCAAACTTGTTCAAAAACAGGTCCATAAATTGCCTACTGTCCTACAGTACCCGGGATCTCATGGCTGCTAATCACTGCGCCCAATTATGAGCTGGGCCAAAAAACGGGACACCATGAACCTTATCCATTGCTTCTCCTCTGGCTTCGGGTCAAACAGGCTAGAGAAGTAGAACTGACAGTCTACCAAAAAATAGTCTGGATAACCAAAGAACTCATCATACCGATCGGGAAGGTCCACGAAAGTCTCTTGTGGAAACTGCATCGAGTCCAAGGCGGGGATGATTGGCGTGGACTTCCGGGTTCTGCGTTCTCTCCGTTCTCGTGCTGCATCCATTGTGGGGTGGAATATTCTGTCACGAATCGTGACGTAACGGAGATTAGGACGGATACAAGTGCAGTATGAACGGTTTTATTTAAGAGAGAGACAGGCAGACAAATCCAAAACGTGATCCAGAAACGTAATCCAAAACATGCAAGAGGTCAGGTGATCGGCAAACAGGCATACACAGGGCTAGGCAGGAATCAAGGTCGTGGTCACGGAAAACAGGGTCGATAAACCAAGCGAGAAACATAAACAACAGCGAGGGACTGGTAGCGGAGAAACCAGCGTGAACTAAACTATTCAATTCAATTCAATTCAATTTTATCTGTATAGCGCTTTTTACAATAGACATTGTCTCAAAGCAGCTTTACAGAAATTTCAACATGGTATACAGATATTAAAGGTGCGAATTTATCCCAACTGAGCAAGCCACTGAGTGGCGATGGTGGCAAGGAAAAACTCCCTAAGATGTTTTAAGAGGAAGGAACCTTGAGAGGAACCCGACTCAGAAGGGAACCCATCCTCATCTGGGTAACAACAGTTAGTGTGAAAAAGTTCATTATGGATTTATATGAAGTCTGTATGGCGTTAGGAGCAGCCGTAGTCCCAGCAGTCTCGAATTAAAGAAGATTTGAGCTCCATCCAGAGGCAGAAAGGATCTGGATCTCTAGTATCTCCATAAATTCGTGTGGGGCTCGGCGAAAGGAGAGAGGGAGAAAAAAGATAATTATGACTGCGAAGTAGTAGAACAGAATCTAGTCAGGCTTGAGTAAACAAATACGTTTTAAGCTTAGACTTAAACACTGAGACTGTGTCTGAGTCCCGAACACTAATAGGAAGACTGTTCCATAACTGCGGGACTCTATAAGAGAAAGCTCTTCCCCCTGCTGTAGCCTTCACTATTCGAGGTACCGTCAAATAGCCTGCATCTTTTGACCTAAGTAGGCGTGGCGGATCATATAAAACCAAAAGGTCGCTTAGATATTGTGGCGCGAGAACATTTAGTGCTTTATAGGTTAATAAAAGTATTTTATAATTAATGCGAGATTTTACTGGGAGCCAATGCAGTATTGATAATATCGGTGTGATATGGTCGTATCTTCTAGTTCTAGTTAGGACTCTAACAGCTGCATTCTGGACTAACTGGAGCTTATTTATATTCCTACTGGAACATCCAGACAGTATGGCATTACAGTAATCTAATCTAGAGGTGACGAATGCATGAACTAGTATTTCCGCATCATGTAGTGACAATATGTTTCTTATTTTAGAAATATTTCTGAGATGAAAGAAGGCTATCCTAGTAATATTATCTACATGAGCATCAAATGATAGGCTGGAGTCAATAATCACTCCAAGGTCTTTAACTGCTGTACATGATGAAACAGAAAGACCATCCAGAGTAACCATGTGATCAGAAAGATTACTTCTAGCTACACGTGGGCCTAATAAAAGTATTTCTGTTTTATCAGAATTAAGTAGAAGGAAGTTAGTTAACATCCAATGTCTAATGTCCTTTACACAATCCTCAACTTTACTAAGCTTCTGTCTGTCCTCTGGCTTCGCTGAAACATACAACTGTGTATCATCAGCATAACAGTGGAAGTTAATTCCATGTTTACGAATAATTTGACCTAGGGATAGCATATATAAAGTAAAGAGCAGTGGGCCTAAAACAGAACCCTGTGGAACTCCAAAAGTAACCTCAGTACGCATGGAGAAATCACCATTTACATCTACGAACTGAACTAACGAACCTAAGCATTAACTAAGACATGGGCTATGACTATGACTATGACTTTCACAATGAAACACATCTACATCTAAATCATCTAATCTATCTACTCTAATATTCCGCGTTGAGTGTTGGGAGGCACGCGGTATATATGCCGACATGATCAGCCTCTTAACTGCTAACAGCTGAGGGCAATACAGACACACGTGACACCACAACCAATGACAGGACGGGGAGGAGACATAACAGAAACATAAACAGATGCACGTGTCGAAATGTCACAACTGTCCACATGGGAGAAGCAGATGCTCGCGCACCTGCTCGTGCATGCGTGCTCACATGCTCCACAGCGCGCTGCACAAAGGGGGACTCATGACACCAAGGACAACATCAAAGGACCTGCAGGCCTCTCTTGCATCAATAAGGGTCACTGTTCATGACTCCACTATCAGAATGGCAAAAATGGCATCCACGGAAGTGTGGCAAGGTCAAAACCACTCCTAATCCTGAAGAACATTAAGGCTCATCTGAATTTTGCCAAAACACATGTTGAGGATCCTCAAACCTTTTCGGAGAATGTTCTGTGGCTTGTTGAGTCGAAAATGGAACTGTTTGGAAGACAGTGGCCCCGTTACCTCTGGCGTAAACCAAACAAAGAATTCCACAAAAGAACATCATACCTATGCTCAAGCATAGTGGTGGAAGTGTGATGGTGTGTGGATGCATTGTTTGCTGCTTCAGTGCCTGGGGCAACTTGCAATAATTGAGGGAAACATGAATTCTGCTCTCTAACAGAAAATCTTAAAGGAGATTGTCCAGTCTTCAGTTGAAACTCAAGCGCAACTAGATTATGCAGCAAGACAATGATCTCAAGCATAAGAGTAAGTCCACCTCTGAATGGCTCAAAAAAGCTCAATTAAAGTTTTGGAGTGGCCTAGTCAAAGTCTTGACTTGAACCAATTGAGATGCTGTGGGAGGACCTTAAATGGGCAGTTCATGGTCAAAAGCCCTCCAATGTGGCTGAACTAAAGCAGTTTTGCAAAGAAGAGTGGGCCAAAATTTCACCTCAGCACTGTGAAAGACTAATCTCCAGTTATCATTAGTGTTTGGTTGCAGTTATTGCTGCTAAAGGTGGCACAACCAGATTTGAAGTTTAAGGAGGAAATTAGTTTTTCACATGGGTGATAAGTGTTGAATAACTTTTTTGCTTCAATAAAATAAATAAATAAATAAATAAATAAATAAAAACTGAATTGTGTGTTTACTCAGTTTACCTTTGTTTTATGTTGTATTTCTGTATGTATGCATGACTGAGACAGCTGTAGTTTTGGTATTTTTTTAATGAGTGAATGATCTATTTGTAAACATGGGCTGGATTAGAGTGAAAATTATGAAGAGGTATGGTTAGCTTATATTCAAAAGTAAAAATTGCCATGTTTTCATGTAAGACTTTACATTGAAATTTTAGTGGTTAAAAAAACTGCATGATATGAAGTGTGTTTTTGTCTACTTTTGCACTTTAGTACTGTCCACTAACAGGTGTGAGCTCTCTAGGACATCATGTTTATTGTATTGAAGTTGGGTGGCATAATTAGTGAACATCCAATAAATTGGTTTTAAGAAATGTGACTATTAAGCCTTAATTTCAAGTAATGAAAATGCTATTTTACCCTTGTGTCACTTTTAATATAGGTTTTAAAATACCAATGTGCTGGCACATTTCATCAATGCACATGTATCCAGGCCTTGTGGTTTGTGAAAATTGTATATCATAATGTACTAGAAATTGTCTCCTAATGTATAGTAAAATACACATCAGTAGTATTTTTAAATTGCTTGTATTAGTGTATTAGTTTATTTTATTACAATAGGATATCTTATGCATCTAGAATAGCAAAATGTTTAAGAAAATTATGCTTTACTACTGAAATTGAAAAAAAAAGCTTGCCTAAGTCAGCTTATTCAATTTATTATGCCTAACCAACCATCTAGATAGTTGTGACTGGCATTTTGGACTGACAACATTGCTGAAAATATTCTGCGATTTTTAATTAAAAGTCCAATCGTACAGTCCTTATTATGATGACCACTGTGAGCATGTTTTGTAGCACATAATGGATATTTATTTTCACATATGTGTTTTTTTTTTTTTTTTTTGCATTCCCCAGATTGTTAGGAAGCAGGGGTCAGTGTGCAGTGTCAGTCATGATATGGCAGTCATGGAGCAGATATGGTTAATAGCCTTGCTCATGGGCCTAATAGTGGCAGCTTGAACCCCTGACCTTCTGGTCAGTAACCCAGAGCCTTAACTATTGAGCCACCACTTTGTATAATGAATATTCAAGGCATGAAAACAATGTCAAAAGTAGCTATTATTCATAACTTTTTTAAACATATTTTAGATATATGCAATATAATAGAAAAGAGCTGCCACTACTTCAAACCGACTAGAAAAAAGTCAATAAGAGCAAAGAACAAGTTTGCCATTTCAGTTTAGCTTCACTACTATATTATACACCTCAGACTGCACTCAGCAAAGAAATGTGTCACTTCATGGTCTGTTTATTATCTACTGATTGGACACAACTTTGCACATAGTCAGTTGATGCATGAAAGCAGTAAAACAGTGTCTAAGAACAATCACATTCTAGAAAGGCTTTCATGGAATTCTAAGCATATGCAGGCATTGAGACTGAGAAGCTCACTACATGTCAGGGGGTTAAAGAAGTGTGACAGTATGCAATTAAGTTCAATGGAGTTTAATCAATCTAGATAATTTACAGTGCATTTAAAGAAAAGCAGTTGAAGTTTTAAATAGAAAGCACTTATTGCAGGGTTAGATGACATTAATGCATGCCCCCATATTAATGATGAAAAAATGGCTTTTCTTAATAGGCAAGAAGTGTCTGAAATTGTTGTTAAATCAGAGTGGCTCCAGGGTTAAAGAGGGACTTATGTTTTATGAAATAATTAAGACAAAGCTACTTAGTGGACTTCCTCTGGCCAATTTAACACATATTAGCTGACCTTCATAAATAACTCTTCATAAATCAGTGATCTCTGAAATTTTGCATTTAAATCTGGCCCTAAAGCAGAACCAGCCAACAGCAGAATACAGTCTGTTACAAATTAAAGGAAAACAGTTGGTCAGTTATTCAATGGGATTATTTTTCTGGCATGGTTTGGGTATGCTTGTAAAGGGAAGAGTCACTGAAATTAATTCAAATTATTTTGACTGACCACTTCCAATGAAAAATTTCTACCTCATGGGAGCGGTCTTCTAAATCATGTACACTGGTCTTCACAGTCACAATAAGACCCATTTGACCACCTATGGAAGATTATGTACCAACGTGTAAGACTGTGCTCTCCACCACTATCATCAAAATACCAATTGAGGAATCTTGTGGAAGAATGGTCTTTAATTCCTCCAATACAGTTCCAGTAGCTTGTAGAAACTGTGCCAAGCTGTTCTAGTGGCCAGGGTTAGACTGGGACAAAAATCCAGGCCAGGAGACTGCCTAGGCCATCCCAAACACCCACAACAAATTTTGAGACACTTGACCACCTACTGAGACCCTTGAACATCCCTGATCTGCCCATTCATGCAAATATCTTATCAGCCTCAGGAAGTAGCAGTGTAATGTATAAAACCATATAGGCACAGGTTAAGACCTTCAGATAATGTTAAGTTCAAAGAACAGAATGAGGGAAAAATGTGACCATGGCATGGTTCTTGTGACAGACGGAGTAGTTTGATTATTTCAGAAACAGCTGACCTCCTGGGATTGTAACACACAACAGCCTCTAGAATTTACGCAGAACGGTGCAAAATACAAGGAACATTTCTGTTGGCTTTGTTTGAGCTGACAGTAAAGGCTGTCTTCTCTCTCTGCCCTTTCCCTGTCTGCTCCACCTGGCGGTTTCTTATCCAGAAGATGAGCATGAATATGAGGTGAATGATGACCAAAAGTATTGCAAGGCTAGTGGGTTCATGATTTATTAACCTATCATGTTTCCATATACAGACCAAACATAATTTCTAGGAACTGCAGTATTTGTTACAACTGCGGGCAAAACACAAACAAACACTAGAAGGCCAAATCAGTGTTAATCTGGCCAGGAGACCAGGATTTCTCCCAAATTCGTGGAGGTCCAACACCTTACTAAAATACTTTGTGTTGTTTTTCCCCCCTTTAATTTATCAGGCACCTATGTGATCTCAGGTCATTTTATAGCTAGTGTTACTTATATTCTTCTTGTGCTTACACTGAATAAGCATGTTATAAATTAATGCATTGCCTCCAAGTATTTCTGGAACTCTTTCCGAGTGGTCCTTGGCTCTTGGGCTACTCTTCTGACTATTCTTCTGACTCCCTGGTCAGAAATCTTGCGAGGAGCTCCTGTGCGTGGCAGTTTAATGACGGACTGATGTTGCTTCCACTTGTGGATAATGGCCCCAACGGTTTACTGTTTACTGAAGTATTCAGAAGGTTTGAAATACATCTGTATCCGATTACATCAATATGTTTCACAACAATAAGGTTCAGAAGGTCTTGGCAGAGCTCTTTGCTTTTATCCATCATGAGATGTTTCTTTTGTGACACCTTGGTAATGAAAAGTCTTTATATAGACCATCAATTTACTAACCTAACTGATATTAATTTGCACAGATAGGAGATATAATTACTTATGGATTTCAGTTGGTTCCTTGCCTTACCTTGCCTTTGAGAATTGCTTTTTCTTAGCATGTTCAATACCTTTTTTCCTGTATCATTCCACTTTATTACACATACCTTTATTTATCGACTTTATTGTTGTGAATTCTTTATATTTCCAGATTTCTTGAGTTAATACTGATGTCTGGTGAAAATTTAATTTGAATACCCTCATTGGAATTATATTTACTGAACAAAATGTTGACCCGTTCAAGACTTATTTCCCCCACTGTAAATGTATGTATAAAACATAAAAAAAAAGACTTTTCTCTTTTGATTGCAATGCTTTTCTCATGCTGTCTTAATCCTACAAATGTAGGATTCAAATAATGTGGCATAAAGCTTGTTAATGTGATTTAAAAAACTGAAGCAAGAAAAATCATATCAGAATTTTTCCCACCCTCACTGTGAAATTACAATGTATAAAAATTAAGTTATAAAAACTTTCAGAAATATTGTAGGGAAAAATATGAAAAATAAAAGAACGTTACAATAACCTGGTTGAATAAGTGGGCACAACCTTTTATAATTGGGGATGTGTCTGTTTTCAGAATCACATTCAATCTCATGTTCAAAAGTAATTTTATAGCTATGATCAATTAATTTATTCTGATTAACTCCAATAAAGACCAACTGTTTCTGTAGGATTTTCTTGACATCTTCATGGATTATCTGGCTATTGAATCCATGGTCCACAAAGAGCTGACAAAATTTGTACAGGGTCTCACTGTCAAAAGGAGGATCAGGAGATGGGTACAAAAATGTTTTCCAAAACATTAGATGTACAATGGAATGCCATGAAATCTCTTATTACCAAGTAGAGAAAATGGAGCACCACAGTGACATCACCAAGAACAGGGCATACATCCAGAATTGACTAAAGGACAAGACAAAACCTTACCAGGGAGGCTACCAAGAAAACAATGACAACATTAAAGGAGCTGCAGAAATATCTGACAAGTACTGATTACTTTCTGCACGTAACAATATTCTCTCATATTCTTCACATGTCTGGATGATGGGTAGGGTGGCTAGATGGAAGCCCTTTCTCGCACCAAGCTCCAACTAAACCAAGCTCAACTAAATCACCCCAAACCATGTGGCTAAGTGTGTCATGGTCTGATTCCAAAAGGTATAATAATGCTATAATTCCAAAATTTGTGTTTGGCACAAAAAATCACATCTACAAAAGAACACCATACCTATGGTGAAGCATGGTGGTGTCAGCATCATGCTTAAGTGCTGCATATCTTCAGCCAGAACTGTGGGTTTTATCAAGGTGGAGGGAATCATGAATATCTACAAATACCAGCCGATTTTAGTGCAAAACTTTCATGTGTCTGCTAGTAAGCTGAAGATGAAAAGAAATTTCACATTTTAGTATGACAATGACCAAATGACCAAAAGCATACATCCGAATGGCTTAACTAAAAGAAGATCAATGTTTTTGAATGGCCTAGCCAAAGCCCAAACCTGAACCCAATTTACATTTAATTAAATCCAATTAATAAAACTTCAGGTTGACCTGAAGTGGGCTATGCACAGGAGATGCCCGCACAATTTGACGGATCTAGAATGTTTTTGTCACATTATTTACATAATGGAGGTTTGGACGGATGCAAATGCAGTTAAAGACATTTATTAGAGAGAGGCAGACAGACAAATCCAAAATATTAATCAAAAGCATGGTCTAATAACAAGCAAAAGGTCAGTCGATCAGCAGACAGGCATAAATAGGGCGAGGCAAAACACAAAAACGAGAACAAGGTCAGTGGACATGAATCAAAACGAGAAATAAGGAACAACCGTTTGGTAAGGAGATAAACACAATGCTACACAATGTAATCATGGGTTAAACACAGGACAGCTGAAAACAATGATGACACATTTGGGAAACAACCAATGACAAAACAAGGGCAGAGACAGTACATAACCATAAAAAAGCATATGTCCAAGGTAAACAAAGTCAATGTCATTGAAGAACCAAAAGCATGTATTCATGAAGAGCTCGCCCATCAGGCTCACACTTTGAGCTCGTGCATCGGGCTTGTGTTTCGGTTTTCCAGGCATGCTCTAATACTGCAGCACTAGCTTGAGACACTCCCCTCCCAGGGCAGTCCTGACCCTTTGGGTAACAATGTCTTCAGCTGAACAGGGAGACTGAATGGCGTCCTCAGCGAAGCAGGAAGGCCGAGCGTCGTCCTCAGTGGAGCAGGAAGGCGGAGCATCATCCTCAATCGATTCTGCAGGCTGAACTTGGTTGGCTGTGTCAACAGACTCAGGCGTGAACAGAACGTGGTTGGTTGTGTCAGCAGACTTGGGTGTGAGCAGAACTTGGTCGTCCTTGTCAGCAGACTTGGGGGTGAGCAGAACTTGGTTGTCCGTGTCAGCATACTCAAGCTTGATCAGAACTTGTTTGTTCCTGACGTCATCTTCAGGCATGAGCAGAACCTGGTTGTTCGTGACAACACACTCTAGTGTGAGCATAACTTGGTTGGTCATGACGTCGACTACAGGCATGAGCAGAACCTGGTTGGTCGTGATGTCGGTTTCAGGCATGAGGAGAACTTGGTTGGTTGTGTTAACAGATTCTGGCGTGAGCTTAACTTGGTTGTGATGTCAGTTTCAGACTGGAACGTGGTGTGGAAGGTCATATCGTTGATCTCAGACTGGAACTTGCCGTGGGAGGTTGCCTGGTTGACCTCAGACAGGAACTTGCCGTGGGAGGTCACCTCTTTGACCTCAGACAGGAACTTAGCTTGAGAGGTCGTCTCTTCGACCTCAGACAGGAACTCTTCTTGAGGGGTCGTCTCTTCGACCTCGGACAGGAACTTGGCTTGAAAGGTTGCCTCTTCAATCTTTGACGTGAACATGGCTTGGGAGGTTGACCTCTAGGAAGAACTTAACTTTATGCTGGAACTCTGGAGATGAGACAACCTCGTGGGTCTCAAGCTGAAACTCCGGGGATGAGACTGCCTCGTGGGTCTCCTGCTCCTGCTCTGGGGATGAGACCGCCTCGTGGGTCTCATGCTGGAGCTCTGGGGATGAGGTCTCCAAATTGACCTCCATCTGGAGCTCTGTAGGTTAGACCTCCTCTTGAGACTCAGGTTGGAGCTCTGGAGATGAGGTCGCCATGTTGACCTCTGGAACACCATCACGAATAGTCCCACGAACTGAGTTACATTCTCCAGTCCCCTGGATCCCATGGCTGTCAGACGCTGCGCCCACTGGCGGGCTGAGCCAAAAAACCGGAACAACATGAACCTTATCGATTGCTTCTCGCTGGGCTTGGGGTCCGTTAGGCTTGAGAAATAAATCTGGCAGTCAACCACTTGACTTTACAACATTTATTTGTATTTTTTTACATCCCTAGCTTAGGCTAAAGAAACTCACTGAAAATACATTATATTCCACAAGAAAAATAAGTCTGAAAGTTATTAATATTATGATTTGGCTAAAATATATACTGTGTGTATATATATATATATATATACACACAGTATATATTTTAGCCAAATCATAATATTAATAACTTTCAGACTTATTTTTCTTGTGGAATATAATGTATTTTCAGTGAGTTTCTTTATATATGAGGATAACTCAGGAGTATGAGGATAACTCAGCAATACACTTACTTTAATAGGAACCTGTATTACTGCTCATTAATGCAATTATCCGATCCAGTCAATTATGTGGCAGCAACACAATGCATAAAATCATCCTGATACAGATCAATGATGTTCATATTAAACATCAGAATGGAGAAAAAATGTGATCTCAATGACTTTGACCATGGCATAGTTGTAGGTGCTAGACAGGGTGGTTTGCATATTTCAGAAACTGTTGATCTCCTGGGATTATCAAACACAACAGTCTCTACAGAGTTTGTACAAATAATTCTGTAGGCAGACATGCTTTGTTCCAGCTGAGAGGACAGGCTACAGTAACTCAAATAACTAGTCTTTAAAACCTCGGTGAAAAAAAAAAAATCAGAACACAACACACATCAAAGGTTGAGGCTAAAACAGCAGGTACCAAATCAGGTCCCATCAGTCAAGAACAGGAATCTGAGACTACATTTGGCACAGGCTCATCCAAACCCAATCATCAACTGCCCACATTTGGTGGTCATGTAGCCTCAGTATTTGAGTTTATGACCCTGAGTGTATTGCTCCATTTAGCCCCTAGCGAAATAACAACTATAACCAGCTCTTTTTTCACATATCTTTAAATTAAATTTAGCCATATAAGAAGATCATAATCAGAACTTTTACTAGGCTGATCCTGGCCCTCAGGTTATGTTTGACACCCCTGCTCTAAGTTACAATATTTTCCAAGTTTTCCACTTCTCAAATTTCACAAAATCACAAGTATCTTAAGTGAGCCCTGTGTTACAGCCCAGTCTAGGTTAGGCCGCACAGAGCAACCAGCTCACAATTCAAATGGAATTGACCTTTAAAATAGGGGAGCTAGGAATAACAACACAAACAGGGTTGTTCAAAAAAGGTTGTGGTATATTGTAACACACACACAGTCATATACATATAACTGTACAAAGAACCAAACCAGGCATAACTTCAGGGTGGGCCAAGGCTAAAATAATAAACAAGAGTTCTTTTGTTAGGTAGCTAGCTTACCTAAAAGGAAGATAAAGAAAATACAAGTACTTCCCTACCAAAGCCAAAAACAGAGACAAAAGGACCCTTCTCCCAAAAGAAATGGCAGCCACACCCCTACTGCCAGTGAACTAAGTACAAAATTATATATAGGGGTGTATAGACTAGCCAAAAAGGTACAGGGACAACCAAACTCACAGTCAAAAACCAGAACAGCAGTCAAAACACATAATTTTAATAGCCACAAGGTCAAATAATACAAACCAAGGGCACTCTACTAACACCAATTCACACATAACCACCTCCAACATCCTACACCAGTCTCACGCCTCTTCCTCTTTATATATGGTCGTCAATCAGTGATGTCATCCTGGGAGGCGGGAGCAAGGCAGGCTAGGGCAGGCTGGAAACTCTGGGAGGGAGTTTGGACCTGCACACAAAATATGGCACAGCTCACAAAAAAACCTTCCCATCCCAAAGGTAGCGGGTTTAACACCTGTGTTTGAGATAAATGACAGCTGATTCTTTTTTCTCTTCTTTTATGAGAGTGAACTAAGCAAACCAATTTTGCTCTCTGTTGCTGTTTTCTAGTCCAGAACAGTATGATGTGACTAAGTGATTTTACGGCAAACCTAATTTGCATGTCCTGTTGTCGTCCATTATACTTTATTTCATAATTGCCGTGTAACATGTTTTTAATAACTGCTCGTCGCTTCCTAAAGAACACTAAGAGGTTCTGAAATCAAACACCACAGCTGAAACATCAGAAGGCATCTATCTTTGTCTACCTCTATGATTTAGCTTCTTAGAAGTTTTGAAGGACAAAATTTATATGAAAAAATAACATCACCCAGTTGTCTTTTTCCATGAGTAGTTGGAAAAAAAATTAGTTCCATAGGTAAAGGTAATTTCAGTTTCTAAAGTCCTTTTGAAATGGCTTCGTAATGGTTGACAGCAAACCCACGATGAATAAAGCACATAAGGGAGCTGATAAATAGGGGAGCCATTAAACCCATTGATGTGTGACTTATGCTTGGCAAAATACCTCTGTCATGGAGGTAGAGTGGATTCCAAGCATGCTCGCCTGCTTGGGGGCTGTTATTGATTTCACCTTCATTTAATCAGTCTGTTCAATGCCATAAAACTATATGGTAGATGACAAAGAGTTTCATTTTTATGTTTGAGAGTTGGGAATGTCATAGATCATGCAAAAGCTTGAGGCTCTTTTGCAACTTCTGCACTTTTTTTTTTTTTTACAGCAGTAAAAGGCGAGGACTTATAAGGAATAGAAACTGGTTTGCTGCAACAAACTAACCAATCAGTTACTTACTGCTGTCACAAGGGGACAACCAAGGAAGCTGTCACAGGCCCAGTAGGCTTTAGTAGTCTATTGATGTAATCATGATGGTCTACAGTGCATCCAGAAAGTATTCACAGCGCTTCACTTTTTCCACATTTTGTTATGTTACAGCCTTATTCCAATATAGATTAAATTCATTATTTTCCTCAAAATTCTACAAACAATACCCCATAATGACAACGTGAAAGAAGTTTGTTTGAAATCTTTGCAAATTTATTAAAAATAAAAAACCAAAACGCACATGTACATAAGTATTCACAGCCTTTGCCATGACACTCAAAATTGAGCTCAGGTGCATCCTGTTTTCACTGATCATGCTTGAAATGTTTCTACAACTCGATTGGAGTCCACCTGTGGTAAATTCAGTTGATTGGACATGATTTGGAAAGGCACACACCTGTCTATATAAGGTCCTACAGTTAACAATGCATGTCAGAGCACAAACCAAGCCATGAAGTCCAAGGAACTGTCTGTAGACCTCCGAGACCGGATTGTATCGAGGCACAGATCTGGGGAAGGGTGCAGAAACATTTATGCAGCATTGAAGGTCCCAATGAGCACAGTGGCCTCCATCATCCATAAATTGAAGAAGTTTGTAACCACCAGGACTCTTCCGAGAGCTGGCCGCCCGGCCAAACTTAGCGATTGGGGCAGAAGGGCCTTAGTCAGGGAGGTGACCAAAAACCCGATGGTCACTCTGACAGAGCCCCAGCGTGTCTCTGTGGAGAGAGGAGAAGCTTCCAGAAGTACAACCATCTCTGCAGCACTCCACCAATCAGGCCTGTATGGTTGAGTGGCCAGACGGAAGCCACTCCTTAGTAAAAGGCACATGACAGCCCTCCTGGAGTTTGCCAAAAGGCACCTGAAGGACTCTCAGAACAAAGTTTGAACAAAGATTGAACTCTTTGGCCTGAATGGCAAGCGTCATGTCTGGAGGAAACCAGGCACCACTCATCACCTGGAAAATACCATCCCTACAGTGAAGCATGGTGGTGGCAGTGAAATTTAAATGAAGCAAAGTACAGAGACATCCTTGATGAAAACCTGCTCCAGAGCGATCTAGACCTCAGACTGGGGTGAAGGTTTATCTTCCAACAGGGCAATGAGCCTAAGCACACAGCCAAGATAACGAAGAAGTGGCTACAGGACAACTCTGTGAATGTCCTTGAATGGCCCAGCCAGAGCCCAGCCTTGAACTCGATTGAACATCTCGGGAGAGATCTGAAAATGGCTGTGCACCGATGCTCCCCATCCAACCTGATGGAGCTTGAGGGGTCCTGCAAGTAAGAATGTGAGAAACTGCCCAAAAATAGGTGTGCCAAGCTTGTAGCATCATTCTCAAAAAGACTTGAGCCTGTAATTAGTGACAAAGGTGCTTCAACAAAGTATTGAGGAAAGGCTGTGAATACTTACGTACATGTGCGTTTTGTTTGTTTTTTTATTTTTAATAAATTTACAAAGATTTCAAACAAACTTCTTTCATGTTCTCATTATGGGGTATTGTTTGTAGAATTGTGAAGAAAATAATTAATTTAATCCATTTTGGAATAAGGCTGTAACATAACAAAATGCAGAAAAAGTGAAGCGCTGTGGATACTTTCCGGATGCACTGTAGGTCTATGTACCATTTACAACTCCATCTATCCTTCCATTTTCTGTACTTCTTATCCTACAAAGGGAACTTGGGGCACAAGGCAGGGGACACCATGGCTGCGGTGCCAACCCATCGCAGGGAAAAAATTTACACAGATACACATTACAAACAATTTGGAAATGCCAATCAGACTAAATCACATATGTTTGGACTGGGGAGGAAACCCTTGAAGCATGGGGAGAACATACAAGCTCCGTACAGACAGGGTGGAAGTCGGAATCAAACCCCCTCAACCCTGGTGGAGCGAGGCAAATGTGCTAACCACTAAGCCACCATGCCCACCAATTGCAACCCATGAGATAATATTATCATTCCTTTTATTTTGTAAAACAGTTTATTCTGCTGTGTGTTCATGGTAAGAAGTTCCACATCCACTGAAACATTCATGAGAAATTACAGACCTTTTCGCATATATAAAGGGTCTGTGGACATTACTTTTATTCATACAAGTTTGCTAAGATGTTGCATATATCAGGTGCACAAAACAGAAAAAAAAGAAAACGCTCAAAAGTTAAGCCTTAGAACATCTTTTCTTCCCCAATTTGTTTTCTAATTGATTATATTTTAGAACAGAATAAATCTAAGAACCAGCTGCAGGTTAGTATTATTTTTGACAAATTAATTAAGTTTGTTCAAATGATCTTTTCAATAATTAAATCAAAAATATGATTTAAAGATGACTAAAAGGAGTTCTCAGTTATACCACTGACATCAGACTATCAAACTGACATAACAGATAACACTTACTGCTCTTCCTAAACAGGTTGTCTTGCAGATTTAAAATTTGTGAGAATGTGTTGCTCATTCAATTATCATTTTTGTGTCAGGTGTCCTCAGTGCAGACGTTGCACGAGCACTCTGACTGATGCATATAATATTCTGCATGCAGGATATAAATGTAGATAAGAAGCAAGAGACACTGAAAGTCCACAGTTAATCTTTAAACATTTGTATCCATTTTAACTTGGCTAGAGGCTACGCCAGCAGGATTTCTTAATACACCCACACCATGGGTGGTGATATATCCCTCAGTCAGGGGAAAGGCTGTTTACTCTGTATTTGTGCACACTGCACCAAGGCCCAAACTCTGAGAAACAACACAACTATTTATATACTGAACTAGTCTCCAGTGAGTTCTATTCGCTGTTATTTTCCCAGACCACTTCACACCATCAAGTGAAAAGTAGGTTGCTAATTTAATATCAAAAATATTTTGGAGCAGCATTTTTGCATCAGTCAGATTTTAATGTCTTTTTCTGCTTACTTTCAAAGTTAATCTTTTTGTCTGCCCTTTAAAGTGTCTTGCTATTTTGGCCTCTGTCTCAGAAATTAGTGATTTATTCATGAATTTCCTTCTGTTTCTTTTAGATCTGGAAAACTTCAGGACTCATCGAAGGAGTGCGGTATCTGTAAGGGCTGGACAGGGAGTTGTGCTTCTGTGTGGCCCACCTCCTCACTCAGGAGGTCAGTACCTTCATTTCTAATAGTGTTTCCAACAACATTTTCAATACACCCTCATCAGCTTCTTGTGTAACAGCTTTGTCATACAATGGTTGCAGATTTGTAGTTGATTGTGAGCTTTAATTGATTTTCAACTTGCACACTGAATTTCCTTTAAACTATGCTACAGTGTACAAAGTGATATTAATACCATGCTAAGTAGCTAGCTTGTTAAAAAACTAGGAGATGTTAGCTCAGAGTGAAGGTCAGAGTTAGTAGCTGTAGCTGACCTTAAGAGTTTATATTTTAATTGACATTTTGTCTTTTTTTGTGCTGTCACTTGTGAAAAAGCCAACTTGCTCATTATATTCCTTCTAAATTTTATGGAATTTTGCGGAAGCTTATATTAGTTCACAAAATACATTTCAAATTACATCACTAAACCCAATAGACTTACATTTAGCCATTTTAAACCTTTGAATCACTGCTAAAAATGTTGCACACCTTTACCGTTGCCACAATGTTGGTAACATTATGGTTATTCCATCTCAAATGGTCAAATAATTGCAAAGGTGGTTGCTTGACCATTTTTAATGTTTCCCTTTTTTAGTGATTGCCTCTATGTATTGGCATTGCAAAACGACATTTTTTTTACTTGGGTCAAACGCAACGTTCTTCTTTTGTGTCATGGCACACAGCAACTTTTTGTTATACAGCTGTTTACAGAAACCTCTATATCTCAACTCAGGATTGTCCTAGCGCTGGAATAAAGACTGATCACTTGATCACATTACAGGGTATGTGTACATGTAATGCTCAAGTTTGCTCACAGTTCCACTTTTAGGGTCATTTTTAATGGGAAGCATTTGAGTGTCAGCCGTTTTTTGTTTTTTTTAAGGGGGTACCTAGGTAAGTTTACTGTGTATGAAAACCATTTCAGGTTTGAGACTTGGAAGTACCACAAAATTAATTCAATAAATAAATAAATACATAAACTGGTGATTTTGCAATGCCAATACATAGAGGTTGTAACTAAAAAGGGAAAAATTAAAAACAGTCAAGCAACCTGCATTGGGACCACTTGAGATGGAATGTCCGTTAAAATACCTTTAAGATTTTTAATAAAACTTAAATTGCTTACCATTTTAATTCAGCAGCATTTTAAGGATCACACACATATAAAACATGTGGCCATAAATAAAGATATGACCATAAATTCACATGTACATTTTACTAGGCTAGCTAAATAGATACACAAAAGCATGTCCTTTTCATTATGTTTCTTCCAGTTTTTCCGTAATTGTCGACATAGGTTTTAGGAAATTGTGTCTCTGTTCTCAAATGTCCTAATACATTTCTCTATTGAGGGCAAATTAAGAAAAACAAGAGTTGTGTACACTGACAAGAAAATTGCATAGGCATGAAAGAAATAATATATCACATCCAATATGATGTATCAATCTTTGTAGCCAAACAATAATGGAAAAAGCATTCTCATCTTTATAAATCATGGTTTATGGCATGGTGTTATCCTGAAGTCTCCTCCTTCTGTATAGCCTTCTTACATTTACATTTGTGGCATTTGTCAGATGCCCTTATCCAGAGCGACTTGCAGAAGTGCCTTGAAGTTGCTATCAATAAGACATCCTCATGCTGGTTCACTAGATCAGGGACTAAGTGTATCATCAGTCTAAAAACCCTGTTGAGTTAGTACAGCCTTATCTTAGTATAGCCTGTTGGGTTAGTACAGAAAGTTAGTAGAGCCTTCTTCTCACTCTTCTTCATGCTCTATCTCTAACTCCTTTATTTATGCTTCTATATTTTTCGTCCTTTTTACGATACATGAGTTAACAAAAACATGTCTTTAATTATGGCCAGTGGTAGTATTTGGACTAAATCTGTGCTGTCATACAATAAAATTATAATTTGGCTTTTTTGCAGTAAAAATAAGAGCATTATGCATCATTATACATGGGTGAATTTCAGCTAGTTTGCTTTATACCTGCTATAAAAAATGACATTTAGACATTGTTCTCATTCCTTTTGGTGTTGTCAATTTTTCATTCCATGGTTGTTTTTGGAATTTCTGTTCTCTTTTTTCCTCTGGTGTTCTGCTGCACACGTGTAGAAACAAGCTCTTTAGTGTTTGTTCCCCTAAGGTCAGTGTCTGTTCATGCGTTTTATGTTTTACTATTCCTAAAATATGTCATGAGAGTTTGTTATGAAATTTGTGCTCAGAAATGGAGCACTGTGTGGAGTGCTAAAAGTTTTTCATGCTAGTATAATGAGAGTGAATTCCAGTAAAATGTGTAATAGAGTTTGTCTTCGTCAAAAAATACAACTGAGTTTTGGTTAATGAGGAATGATGAGAATTAACTATTAACCCCCCCCCCCCCCCATTTACATATACCACGATCAACTGAAACATATGTAGAAGTAATTTATTTTGTAACATTATCGATGTTCTGAATTCATTGTGAGTTTGTCGTAATAAATCAGATAAAAATACTAAGAGCCCGCCTCCATTGCACAAGTTGTTATTGCCCAGCTATTACCTCACAACACAACACTTGATTACTGCTGTTTGAATGTGAGAGCACAGGTAGTTCTGAAGTTGAATAGAAACACTGCCCAACAGACTATTTTGCATTGCAGATCAGAGAAGGACAGTAAAAATTATAAAAACATGCACTCAGGAGGTAGGATACTACGGTGTAATCTAGCTAATGACACTCCACAGATATTGTAGCTAGCTAGTTAATTCATTGCAATTTAGCCATAATAAAAACTGACTTGTATTATGTTAGCTACATTTTATTTTAATAGCTCCCATTATTATCAACAACAAGGCTGTTCACACTAAATGATGTGTATAAGTTAAAATCAGTTACATTGTCCATTCATTTGGACTGTTATTATGCCCTGTGTAATTTGTTTTAACTAAATGTTTGTGAACGATAGATAGATAGATAGATAGATAGATATATAGATAGATACATAAGCAGAGGATAATTATCCACCCTGAAAATTTTGCTTATGAGCATATTTATCCAGTCACTAACATGCATCTAACTGCTCCATATTCAGTAGTGCCAATTTGTCCTTAGCAAAAAAATAAAAAGTAAAAAAAATCCCTACCATCCTTCTATAACTCTAGCCTCATCGTTATGCTTCCCTCCACCTTCCAAGTCATCATTAACACGATCATATCAATTTAATAGCCTGTTGTTAATTAATCCAGCAGCATGGCAGCATGCATATTAGGAGCGTATTGATGTTGGCAGTGATGCACATAAAAAAGCACTTCTGCTGCAGAAAAGGCCTTTTTTTTTTTTTTAGGTCTGCCTGTTTGGTTCTGCTGAGTTTATGCCTTTGTAATGTTGTAATGCCTTTGTAATTTTGTTAATGTCTTTGTAATGTACCTATTTATTTAGTGCGTCAGCAATAATGAGAACAGCATCTACATTAAAAAACTAAAAACATTTAAAATGTTTTTCTTATGTCTTTGTTTCTTTAACACTGTATTTGCATATGGAAATATGTCAGGGGCTGCATTATCATTAATCATTATCTATTGTTGTGATGAACAGGGATGTAAAAATTCTATCATTGCCAAGTGTTAGTCTACCTGTCATACATATGTCTTCATTCATTAATATTAAGGCATACCAAGTTGCTAATAAAAAATTGTATTTATTTATTTATTTATTTTCAGTTATTAGCTAACAAGCTAAGAGTAAATTAGCCTAACTTTCCTCCTTGCTTTTAAACACTATTTTACAATGCACTCTTTTTCACTCTAGGGGCACACACAGCTTATTTTTTCACTCAATTTGTTCTTGCCACATGTTGCATGCACATTGTTTCTGGCTAGAAACACTACAAAATACAATATTAATGCTATATTATGCAGTCTAGGCTCAAAATCTTAAAATGACATTCCAACCTGAAGCCTTACTGCAGAAGTGATTGCCATTAAGTCAGTTATAATTGTTACAGTACCTGAGACGGAAGCAAGTGCAGGTGATAATGACTCCGAAAGGCGAGGATCAGGCAGAAGGCGTAGTCGCAAGACATGAAGTAGTCAGACGATCAGGTGAATAGACAATACAAGGCTTAGGCAGGGAATCATGGTCAGGAAACAAAGCACAAAATCCAAAAACCAGGGTAATCCAAAATGAACACAACGGCTTGGTCAACAACAGAGATGAGGCTGCTGAGTATTTACTTTGCGAGCTAGTACTGCGCAAACTTTCACTTAAATACTATGTGTGTGAGTGTGTGTGTGTGTGTGTGTGTATGATTGGGTGCAGGTGTCCATGATCAGAACTCGGGAGAATGTGTACGTGTATGGGAAGTGTAGTTCTCGTCTGCCATGTTTGTAGTTTGCATTGCACTCTGGTAATTGTAGTCACGGGTTCGCTGTGACGTGACAAAGCCCCCTCCAAAGGGCTCACTTCAGGAGCCGTGTCCTTTCAAGGCCTACCCCTCCTCCGCGGTCCTGGTTTCGCTGGGTAAGCGGCATGAAAGTCCCTACACAGGTTTGGGTCCAGAATGTCCAGAGATGGGAGAAAGCAATTCAATTTCAATTCAATTCAATTTTATTTGTATAGCGCTTTTTACAATAGACATTGTCTCAAAGCAGCAGAAATATCAACATGGTATACAGATATTAAAGGTGCGAATTTATCCCAACTGAGCAAGCCACTGAGTGGCGACGGTGGCAAGGAAAAACTCCCTAAGATGTTTTAAGAGGAAGAAACCTTGAGAGGAACCCGACTCAGAAAGGAACCCATCCTCATCTGGGTAACAACAGTTAGTGTGAAAAAGTTCATTATGGATTTATATGAAGTCTGTATGGCGTTAGGAGCAGCCGTAGTCCCAGCAGTCTGGAATTAAAGAAGATTTGAGCTCCATCCAGAGGCAGAAAGGATCTGGATCTCTAGTATCTCCATAAATTCGTGTGGGGCTCGGCAAAAGGAGAGAGGGAGAAAAAAGATAATTATGACTGCGAAGTAGTAGAACAGAATCTAGTCAGGGTAGGCTTGAGTAAACAAATACGTTTTAAGCTTAGACTTAAGCACTGCTCTTCTGAGCCATAGTCCTCCCAGCCGTCCAGGTACTCCAGCTTTTTGTTTGGAGGTACGTGTGGCCTGCACTACATGTTGGTGTGCGCGTTCCCAAATCTGCTCACACTCTGTGGAATCACTCGTTGCCTGATGGTGAGTCGGTAGGGTTGGCGTTCCATGGGAATAATGCTGGCTGGTAGCCCAAGATGCACTGGAAGGGGGTGAGCTGCATCGCCGAGTGTCATAGGGAGTTTTGAGCATACTCCACCCACGGAAGGAATCGGCACCAATCCTCTGGGTTCGTGGCACGAAAGGTCCGGAGGAACCTAGCGATTTCCTGATTGGCCCGCTCTACCTGCTCATTAGCCTGGGGGTGGTACCCTGAGGTGAGGTTAATGGTGATGCCCAACTTCTCCATGAAACTGGCCCAGACTCTTGATGTAAATTGTGGGCCCCATCACTCACAATCTCCTCCGGGATCCCAAAGTTCAGGGCCTGATCCAATGCCCATTCAGTGGCACTGCCGATGCAGAAGGGAGGCAGAATATAATCAATGTGGACGACTTGGCTCTCCGTACTGTGGAGCTGTGGCAGGGCATTGGCCTTGGTGTTCCTTGACCCTGGCCTGTAGGATAAGGTGAACTGAAACCTGGAGAAGAAGAGGGAACAGCGGGCTTGGTGGGGTGTGAGACGTATGGCTGTGAAAATGATGAATGGGTGCGTTGTGCCCTCCAGCCAATGCCTCCAGTCCTCCAGGGTGAGCTTGACCACCAGGAGTTGTCTGTTTCCTACATCTTAGTTGTATTCTGCTGGGGATAGTTTGCGGGAAAAGAACGCCATGGGGTGAAGCTTGGGTTTGTCTCCTAACCTGTGTGATAGGACAGCCCCCACTCCTGCTTCGGAGGCATCGACCACCATGGCAAAGGGCTTGGAGGGGTCAGGGTGTTTGAGGATGGGAGCCATGGTGAATGCTTCCTTGAGCTTGGTGAATGCTTCCTGGGTGGCTGGGGTCCAAGCTAACCGCCTAGGCTTGCCATATAGGAGGGACATCAGGAGGTGTGCTATGGTGCTAAACCCTCGAATAAAATGTCAGTAAAAGTTGGCAACTGTTGAACTGTTGCAGCTCCTTGACGGTCCTTGGTGCGGGCCACTCTACCACCGCCTGGACCTTACTTCGGTCCATGGTGACCCCTTCTGGCTGATGACATACCCCAAGAAGGAGATTGTGTGTGTCGATGGAACTCACATTTTTCAGCCTTCACATACAGCTGACATTGCAGGAGAAGGTGCAAAACCTGCCGGACATGGTTGACATGCTCCTCCCAGCACACAGAGTAAACTAGGATATCATCGATGTATGTGATGACACTCCTTCCCAGATTGTCTCTTAGGACGTCATTGATTAGGCATTGGAAAAGCGAGGGGGCGTTAGAGAGCTCATAAGGCATGACCAGGTACTCGTAGTGACCTGAGGTGGTACTGAATGCCGTTTTCCACTCATCCCCCTCCCGAATGCGGACCAGGTTGTACTCACTACGTAGGTCTAGCTTGGTGAATATGGTCACTGATCTTAGCTGTCCGATGGCTGCAGGTATTAGTGGCAAGGGATAATGGTACCGAAACTTGATTCAGGCCTCGGTATTCTATGCATGATCTGAGGCCACCTCCTTTCTACTCCACAAAAAAGAAACCTGCTGATGTGGGAGACGTGGAAGGTCTAATATATCCTTGTTGGAGCACCTCCTGAATATACTCCTCCATGTCCTGATGTTCGGCTTGTGAGAGAGGGTACACTCGAAATCGTGGTGGGCTGGCTCCCGGAAGGAGCTCGATTGCCCAATCATAGGTGCGGTGTGGTGGTAATCTGCTCGCCCTCTCTTTGCTGAAAACAAAGAGAGGGCATGAGATCATGATATTCAGGAGGAACTTTAACTGGGATGGGTGGAGTGGGACTCTCCAGTGTCGTGGCTGCCACCATGACAACGGGGGATTTCAGGCAGCTACTGAGGCAGTATGGTGACCACTGGGTCACCTGTTTGTCTGCCCAAGAAACCTGGGGGTCGTGGAGCTCCAACCATGGGAAGCCTAATATGATGGGGTGCCAGGCAGAGACAGTGATGTACAGGACCATAGTTTCACTATGGAGGGCACTGACCTGGAGTACAAGTGGTGCTGTACAGTGGGAGATAATCCCACCTCCTATGGGGGAACCATCGATGGACTGGATACGACAAGGCTGGAGTAGGGGACGAATGGGGAGGTTCAGGTCATGCACTGTTCTCTGGTCGATGAAATTGCCGGCTGCTCCTGAGTCAATCAGCGCTGTGAGCACAGTAGACACCCTGAGTGTTCGATCATGACTGGTAACACGAATACATGAGTTGTGCGTGCGTGGTTGGAACTCACCATTTGGTGTCGGGGTCGGCTGTCCCCGATGTCCCCGGAGGGCTGTGGCTTTTTGAGAGGGCATTGGAGGACGAGGTCGTTGCCTTTTCCACAGTAAAAGGAGCGGAACTCTCGGCGATGCCTCTCCCTCTGCTCCTCGCGAATCTGCGCCTGTCTAAGCTGCATGGGCTGTGCTGCAGCTCCTGGCACGGGAACCTTGGGTTCATGCAGCGCGGGGCGGTTGGTCTGGCATAATTGGTCCAGACAAATAGTGAGCTCAATGAGCGCATCAAGGGAGAGTTGTTCGTCCCGACAATCTAACTCCTTCACCAATTCTGCATTTAGCCCCTGACGGAACGCTGTCTTGAGGGCCAGTTTGTTCCATCCATTCCGAGCTGCGATGGTATGAAACTCCAGGGCATACTCCACAGCATCACGTGTGCCCTGCGTGACTTTCATGAGCTCCTGGCCCGTCTCCCTTTCGTCAAGTGAATGCTCAAGGGCGTGCTGGAAACATGTAACAAACTCCTCTAGCAAGGCTAATGTGCCACCCTTTCACTCCCACACTGCGGTAGCCCATAACAAGTTAAGAGTTCCAGGAAGTGTGTGATCTTACGAGCCTCCGGAATTTCTGGGTAGCCAGCGAAGAGCAGAGAACATTGTAGCAGGAAACCTTTACATCGCTCTGGCTCTCCAGCATATCTCTCTGGCATCGGCGGAAAATGTGCAGGGGGCGATGTAGCATGTAGCACGGATTGAGACAGAAGCGCCACTTGCTCCGTTAGGCGAGATATCTGATTTTGTTACTCGTATATATCGCTTTACCCTGGTCGTCAATAGGGGCGCCTGCTGCTTCCGTAATTAGGCGAAGTAACCTGTTACAGTACCTGAGATGGAAGCAAGGACAGGTGATAATGACTCCAAAAGGCAAGGATCAGGTAGAAGGCGTAGTCGCAAGGCAGGCAGTAGTCAGACGATCAGGCAAACAGACAATACAAGGCTTCGTGGGGAATCGTGGTCAGGAAACAAAGCACAAAACCCAAAAACCAGGTTTATCCAAAACGAACACAACGGCTTGGTCAACGACAGAGACGCTGCTGAGCGTTTACTTCGTGAGCTAGTACGACGTGAATTTTGAATTACATACTATGTGTGTGAGTATGATTGGGTCCAGGTGTCTGTGATCAGAACTCGGGAGAAGTTGCGCGTGCATGGATATGGGAAGTGTAGTCCTTGTCAGCCATGTTTGTAGTTTGCATAGCACTTTGGGAATTGTAGTTTCGGGTTCACTTGGACTTGACATAATGCAAACCATTTTGTGAATAGCATGGTAAACAGAAAAACTGTACTTGCCATTAGACACCTCTTTCATTCAAAGCAAGGAGCACAAAATTTAAATGTTTTTACTTCTATTATCTCCTCAAAGATATATATAAAATAAATTTCACTGTGTTTCACCTTACACAACAGTCACTGAATCTACAGTCTGGGCTGGAAAGATATCAAACCAAGCCTTTACTTCATGTGTGTGTGTGTTTTTTTCCTCATGACCATATATGCTATATGGTGCTTTATTTTAACAGCCAATAAAGTGATATGGATGGCAAGAAATTATGTAGTTATTTAGTTAGTAAGTAATTTTTTTCCTTGAGAGAGATTAATCCCTGTAGTCAATTTTACACTAGCCGGCCATGGCTGTGCAGCAGAGCTAACTCATCTCATAACTTTTCAAGCTCTACAACATCCTCAGGTCTCTCCAGTGATGAGAAGCCACAGAGGTTACATTATTCTCTTGATTCTGGAATCCCTCTCATTCAGTCCAATGTCTTTTCTTATTCTGTCTTCATTCTCTCTACAGCATTAATTCACAACACAAAGACTGTAGGCAAAAACAAAACATTACCGGAAATGGCATATCTAAAAAAAAACACTGCAGAAATAATATATATATATATATATATATATATATATATATATATATATATATATATATATATATATATATATAAAAGCTCTAAAGCATTAAGTGATGACACAGTAGCATTTTGCCATAACACCACAGCATTAACAAAAACACAAAACATTTTCAAAAACCCACTCAGATGGAAAATGCTTCAGGCCACTGGGGGCCAAAATTTTTAGTCTAAAGGGTGTGGGGGGAAATAGCAAACGATGTACATGGACAATTTTCTTCAGTGATTTGAAGCTCAAGCAAGCAGTATGTGGAATCATAAACAAGTGAAATCATTACTAAGTAAAAAAAGTAAAATGGCCTTCTGTAAACTTTGCTGAAGTCATGAACTTCCCAACAGGCAGTCACTGTACAAAGTTGAGACGGATGTAAGTGCGGATCTTTAAACATTTAAAAACAAACAAACAAAATACAAAAGACATGTGTCATGGAAATTAGACAACACTCATCCTCTGAAGGTAAAAAAGTTTATTACAGAAATATGGTTAATATAGGATAGAATAAAGCAGGATGGAATAATGAGAGCGCTCTGAATCCCTTGTACTAAACCACTACTATATATATATATATATATATATATATATATATATATATGAAACACAGAGCATGACAATTCTGTGTACCGATAAGAAGCAGTTTGAGGCAGTTCAAACAGGCTTTGTTTTAGGATCTTGGACAGATGAACCTTGAACAGAAGAACATGTTTGTGTCTCTATAAGCAGATAAACATTCTGTACTGATCTCAGTGACATGACATGGCCTTCTTAGGCGTTATCCTCAGATGAACATGAACAAGAACAAAATTATTACAAAGTAAAAATAAGTAATTTCCCTCACATTTCCCCCATTTTATCATTACAAAATATGATATCTAAAATTAACAGAGAAATTACTATGCTGTGAGTACATCAGAACTTCAGAATCCTTTCACGGTTCAACTAAATTCATCATAAAACAGAAATAATGAAGGCACTAAGGTTTTTTTTGTGCGGATATAAAGTATCCTGCAGTCAAGCAAGCTCATTTAGGGTGAAATCAGAGTCGTCATGGTAAAAGGAATATTTACAATAGGTGTGAAATGGATGTCAGTGGGTCATCATCGTCAGTGTCTCTGAGAGAACCTGATAGCCAGTCAGGTTTAGGATACAAGTCAGGCCCTCGTGGGTGACCGGTAACTGAAGCTTGTGTAACATCATGCCTATTTATAGGCCTGCTGTGATCAGGTGACGTGGCAATTAAATGCGTCGTGCGATGTATAAATGACACCTGTGAACTGTGCCATCAGCCTCTATTATCTGAAGCGAAGACGCAATTCACATCCATGCCCCAGTATCACAAAGTTAAGCAACGTCTTGTTCCCTTCTCAGGGAACAGGGTTGCGTGCGTAACTCAGACATTTCTTTTCAAAGGGATTTCCACGTTGTGTTAGCTGAATGCTGTGGGAACAGCTCTGTCATACTGAGAGTATGGCCTGTTCAAAAAGATCTGAACCCGAGGGTCACTGCAAGACACTTGAGCCTGGGCCGGAATGTATATCCAGGCTGTATATCCAGGCTGTAAAATCAAATGAATACGTGCGACATAGACCACCCTGTAGCAGTACACCCTGTAAGGATACCCCTTTGGCAAAGCCTTCGAGGAGAGAACCCCCCCTTGTGGAATGAGCCCTTATGCCCAGAGGCGTTGCAAGACCGCTCACCTCATAAGCGATAGAGATTGCTTCCACTATCCAATTAGAGATGCACTGCTTCGACACAGCATCACCTCTGACTTATGCCACTGGCCTAAGTTAGTGGCGTAAGTACAGAGATGGGCAGCAGATGAAGGCACTTTAGGAATATAATCTGGCCTGGGATACAGGAAGGTCTTGGCTAATCCAGGGGTAAAGCCAAGGCAGGAAGGGGCAACAGAAAGAGCTTGTAGATCTTCTATTCACTTGAGAGATGTCATCAGAAGAGCTTCCTTTAGAGTCAGAAGCTTCTCAGAGGCTGACTATAAGGGCTCAAATGGGGCACCTGACAGACCTTCTGGGACCACACAAAAAGGTCCCAGGAAGGAATGCGTGGTCTGCAGATGGGCCTCAGCCGCCTGACACCACGAATAAACCTCGAAGTTAGAGGATGTTGCCCCACAGAGGCTCCATCAATAGGGGCATGGCTGGCCAAAATGGCGATCACATAGAACCTGATTGTAGGATGAGCCAACCCAGCTGAGAAACGTCCTTGTAAGAACTCCAGGACTGTAGCTATTGCGCACTGGGTTTACTGGGTTTAGCTGACGTTCCTCACACCACAACACAAAAAGCCACTTGAGCGCATACAATTTCCTCGTGGATGGTAGTCTAGCATTCAACACGGTCTCTCCAGCCTTAGTTGAGAGACCAGAATTTATGAGCTGGTGCCCCTCAGGGGCCAGACCCACAATTTCCATAGTTCCGGATGAGGCTGATAAATCATCCCTCTGGCTTGAGACAGTAGATCCCTGCGGATGGGAATCAACCAAGGAGTGCCTTCCATCAGGGATATTATCTCTGAGAACAATATTCGAGCTGGCCAATAAGGTGCTACTAGCAGCAGACGTAGATAGTCTTGGCGAATGCTTGCTAGAACCTGTGGGAGTAGAGCAATCGCAGGAAAAGTGGACAGAAGTGAACTCGGCCACGTGTGTACCATGGTGTCTAGCCCCAATGGTGCAGGAGCAGTGAGGCAAACCACAGCAGGCAGTGTGTTTTCTCCTCGGATGCAAACACATCCACTTCTGCTTGGCCGAACTTCTGCCATACGGACTCCACCATTTGTGGATGGAGCCTACAATCCAGAGGGCTCAGCCCCTGTCTTGACAGGACGTCTGATCCCACATTCCAGTTGTCCAGAATGTACATTGCACTCACTAACAAAAACTTCCTTCTGCCCAGAGAAGAATTAGTTGCGCCTGCCTCAACAGGCAGCATGGACGTAACCCTCCCTGGTGGTTGATATATGAGACCACTGCTGTGTTGTCTGTCACAACCAGCACATGGTGACCTCTCAGTTGAGGAAGAAGGAATTTTAGTGCTAGAAATATGGCCCGCATTTCTAGGCGATTTATGTGCCACTCCAGAAGAGGGCTGCTCCAGAGACCGTGAGCTGGACAGCCATCTAAGACTGATCCTCAGCCTGTGAGGGAGGTGTCTGTCATTACCGTCTTGAGACATCTAGCCATCTAGGAGATGCCCCTAGAGTGTGACCCGAGGCTAGAAACTGAGGACATCTCCAAATTCTCGGAGCACAAAGGCATTGCTAGGTGACACTGATTACTCTCAGAGGGTTTGTCCTCGGACAAAACTTCCTACTTTTCAGCCACCACTGAAACAGTCTCATGTGCAATAGGCCCAATGGTATGACATTGGCTGTTGCTGCCATAAGCCCAACAGTCTCTCGTAGAGACTGGAGGGGTTGCCCAGATCCAGCTTTATGTTGCTCAATGTTTATTAGGATTGGCCCTACACATGCTGGGGATAGAAACGCCCTTATTGTAGTAGAATCCCATATAACCGATAGAAATGTTGTCTCTGTACTTGAGAATACTTTTCTTGAGGTTCAACCTGAGTCCTAAGCTCTTCATGTGGGCGAGAACAACATCTCGATCTTGAATCGGCAGTTCCATGGATCGTGGTAGAATTAACCAGTTGTACAGGTAGTTTAGTACACAGATGCCCTGGAGTCGCAATGAAGCCAGAACGGCATCCATGCACTTTGTGAAGGTGCGAGGGGATAAAGCTAGCCTGAAGGGTAGAACCCGATATTGGTAAGTGTTGCATCCAAATGCAAACTTCAGGAATTCCCTGTGACTGGGCCATGTTTCTGTATGGAAATGTGCGTCTTTTAGATCTATCATCACAAACCAGTCCTCGAAGTGAATTTGTGGAAAGATAAGTTTGAGCATAAGCATCTTGAACCTGTATGTCCGAAGAGTTCGGGTCAGATCACACAGATCTAGGGGAGGTCACTCTGTGGCCCCTCAGGACCACTCTTTCTTTGTCTGCTTGGCCTTTATGATCATTCTCAGATCAGGCCTATTAGCAGGCTGCGACTGTGGCTGCCTGGTTCCCCTGGCTCTGCGAGGGGAGGCGGCCCGCCACAGTTGCCTTCTGTGCCTTCCTCTCATTAGTGCAGGCTGGGCCCCACTTGTAGATGTCCGGTCGTACTCGACACAACAAGGAAGGAACTGGCTGAACGCCGCCATATGTCGAGCTCACTCAGCAGGTCTGCTTGGTTGGCCTGCAACACTGCCATTGTATGCAGTGAACCACAAGCAAGACCCACTGCCGCATAGGCCTTGCCCATCAATGCTGAGGTGGCCTTACATGGCTTGGATGGCAAAGCCGGTCCCTCTTAATTACCTGCTATCGATGGAGAGAGGTAGCTCGCAAGCACCTTCTCCACCTTTGGAATAGCTAAATAGATGTGCCATGCATTCCCCACGATAACCTAATAATCCAACATTGCGGGGTTATAAATATGGCTTATGTATGCATTTCCCCAGAAGCATGATATTTTGTCATGCACTTCTGGAAAAAAGGAGAGTTTTCTGCAGTGTGAGGAGAATTATTTTCACCAGGGAGAAAAAAGCTCATCCTGCCTTAGTAATCACTTCAAGTAGATATGCTTGAGAGCTGCTCTCCATTTTTGGCACACCTTTCTGGCTCCTGGGTGTCAGAGAGGAAATTTTTTATTTGGCTTTCCATTGCAGAAGGAGGAGTCACAACATGAGCTCCAAAATCCGGCAGAGAGCCAGACCCAAAAGACAAAGCAAGAGATAGAGCAGTGCTCGTCTCCGGCTCCTCTTCCAGATCCACATTCAATTCAATTCAATTCAATTCAATTTTATTTGTATAGCGCTTTTTACAATAGACATTGTCTCAAAGCAGCTTTACAGAAATATCAACATGGTATACAGATATTAAAGGTGCGAATTTATCCCAACTGAGCAAGCCACTGAGTGGCGACGGTGGCAAGGAAAAACTCCCTAAGATGTTTTAAGAGGAAGAAACCTTGAGAGGAACCCGACTCAGAAGGGAACCCATCCTCATCTGGGTAACAACAGATATTGTGAAAGAGTTCATTATGGATTTATATGAAGTCTGTATGGCGTTAAGAGCAGCCGTAGTCCCAGCAGTCTGGAATTAAAGAAGATTCAGAGGCAGAAAGGATCAGGATCTCTAGTATCCATAAATTCGTGTGGGGCTCGGCGAAAGGAGAGAGGGAGAAAAAAGATAATTATGACTGCGAAGTAGTAGAACAGAATCTAGTCAGGGTAGGCTTGAGTAAACAAATATGTTTTAAGCTTAGACTTAAACACTGAGACTGTGTCTGAGTCCCGAACACTAATAGGAAGACTGTTCCATAACTGTGGGGCTCTATAAGAGAAAGCTCTTCCCCCTGCTGTAGCCTTCACTATTCGAGGTACCGTGAGATAGCCTGCATCTTTTGATCTAAGTAGGCGTGGCGGATCATATAAAACCAAAAGGTCGCTTAGATATTGTGGCGCGAGACCATTTAGTGCTTTATAGGTTAATAAAAGTATTTTATAATTAATGCGAGATTTTACTGGGAGCCAATGCAGTATTGATAATATCGGTGTGATATGGTCGTATCTTCTAGTTCTAGTTAGGACTCTAGCAGCTGCATTCTGGACTAATTGGAGCTTATTTATATTCCTACTGGAACATCCAGACAGTATGGCATTACAGTAATCTAATCTAGAGGTGACGAATGCATGAACTAGTATTGAACTAGTATGAGATCCCAAAGGCCTGAGCCGGCTGGCTGCCTCAGCAGTGGCCAGCCCAGAGCCGTGAGGCTTTGAAACCCAACTCCCTTCAGTCAAGAAGAGAGCAAGCCGCGAGTGGCGGCGACTAATTGAAAGGCGTTCACAATGCGCACAGTCAGACCTCTCGAGGGCTGTTTTTATATCACCCGACGCGCTTAATTGCCACATCACCTGATCACGCCAGACGTATAAATAGGCATAATGTTACACAAGTTTCAGATACTGGTCACACACAAGGGTGCTTCCCATAGCATGAAGCTCTGGGATGTAGCTCACGTAGTGTTGAGTTCCCTTTGAAAGGGAACACCTAAGAGTTCCCTTTGAAACACCTAACAGCATAAACAGAATAAAACAAGGTTACAGTGGGCTAAAAAGAAGCATTCATGGAGTGTGGATGAATCACGAATCTGCATTGGCTAAGGAAATGATGCTGGAACTTTTTGTCTGGTGCCATTCTAATGAAACATATAAAGATTAATGTCTGAAGAACACAATAAAATTTCGGCACTAATTTATGATATTGGGTTGCATGTCGGGTAAAGGACCAGGAGAGATAGCAATCATTACCGCAACAGTTAGTGCACAGGTCTACATTGAAATTTCGGACACTTTTCTCATTCCATAGATAGAAAATAGATTTTGTGATGATGGTCATTTTTCAGAATGATAATGCATCTTGCCATAGAGCTTTTCTTCAGGAAAGGCATATCAACTCAATGATATGGCCAGCAAACAGTCAACATGATTTTAAGAAATTTTTCCATGACAAGGCTCCATCCTGCAAAGATGATCTGTCAACCGCTATTTGAGAAAGTTGGAACCAGCTTTAAGGAGAATATTGTTTTTGATTAGTGAAGTCCATGCATCAAAGAATTCAGGCTCTCATCCAAGCCAGAGGAGGAGCAACAAAGTACTAATTGTAATTTTTTTAAATACTTTTTTCCTCTACTTGATCTGGAAGAAAATATGCATTAATTAAAACAAATTATTTTAACTTGTTTGAGGTATGTTTCATGAAGCCAGAATGTTCATCTATTATTAAACAAATATTGTTTTGTGTCATATCTGTGATTTGTTTATTTGCTATGAAGTAAAAAAAGATGAATGAGCATTCTCTGAATGGTGATTCCATAATTTTTGCCAGGGGTTGTATGATTATGTTGTCACACCCCCTTCAGAATACTTGCATGACAAAAGAAAATTTATTTTTCCTTTGGTTGACCTAAACTTTATAAATCATTGCCATGAAAATACCAATACATGGTGTTTCCTTGTTAATCAGTAAATTAAATGTGTTTAAAATATTGATTGAATAGAAAGTGTAATATACAAATATGTTCCATTTATTGAAAAATGTCAATGGCGCAGTCAATAACATAATGTCCCAAAACAAATAAGTAGGCTATGTGCGGGGTAGAGAATGAGAAGGTTAAATCTGAATGTTTTGTGTATTGTAAATTGTACCAATTAAATATAAGGAAAACAAATTGCAAATGGTTATATTTTTTTATGACAAGAATAAGTAAGAAGCAAATAAAACATCCTCTTCAAGGATAATAGCTTGGTTTTTCTGCACTGATTGCAATTTTCAGTTGTAAATTTGAGGTGCTTGTCAAGATGTGCCTGGAACTTTTCATATATTGCATTTGCTGAGATATCCAATTTGTCCTCTCATTGCTTGTTGTCACCTTTTTCATGTTCACATTTCCATGAGCTGCCCTTGTAGTTTAGATGAAAATTCATTTGAGGCAGAGAGTTTTTTTTTTTCTTCTGGAAGTATAAATATAATTTGAACAGTATGTAAAACTGCATGCAGGGGCTGTGATCATGGCCTTCTTGATTTACTGGATGTGCCTGGGCTTGCACATAGAGAAGTCTTCAGATGTTAAGTTTTGTCATGCTGTCATGTTTTCTTTTAAATCTTAAGCGGGATTTTTTTTTAATGAACCACCTGTTCATTGTTAGTGCTGTAGGGCTTTATTTCCATCCGGATATGTGGCATTTTGTTACAAACTTACATGACAAATGATGCATGTGCAAAGAATCTCATCTTTCAACTGTTTAATGTGTTTGCTTGTAATGTGATCTGTCATAGTTAGTGCATTTGTTTAGTGACCAATGAGCTACACTACATGGCCAAAAGTATGTGGTCACCAGACTATCACATACATATGTGGGCCTTTCCCAAACTGCTGCCACAAAGTTGAAAGCACACAATTGTTTAGAATGTTTTAGTGTGTTGCATTGAGATTTGTCTTCACTGGGACTAAGGGGCCCAAACATGTTCCAGGGTGACAATGTGCACACAGAGAGGTCCATGAAGAGGTCCTTGAAGTCATGGTTTCCCAAGGTAGAACTGGAAGAATCTGAGTGTCCCGTAGAGCTCAACCCCACTGAACACCTTTGGGATGAACTGAAATGCCGACTGCATTCCAGACCTACTTGCACAACATCAGCGCCTGACCTCACTAATGGTCTTGTGGCTGAACGAGCAAATCCCCACAGTCACACTCCAAAATCTAGTAGAAAGCCTTCCCAGAAGAGTGGAGGTTATTATAATTGCAAAGATCTTAAATCTGGGATGGGATGTTCAACAAGGACATCACACAGGTGTGATGTTCAGGTGTCAACAAACTTTCGGACAATATAAAAACACATTAAAAAAAAAAAGTGAAAATTTCTATGGAAAGAAACTCAATGTCTGGCTGCTGATTATTAAACATGTATTATCTATATAGACCTGCAGTTCTTTATATTTGACCTGAACCTTAAAGCAACTTGATCAATGCTCAAACAGATGTCAATTCTCAAAGAGGTGAAAGAAGTAATTACATTACATTACAAGAAGTCATCAAAAAGTATAAAATGCTTGGTAAAAGGATTTGCTCACACTACGGTTTGAATTAATGTCAGTTTTGCTGTGTATGAACTGACCTGATTAGGTGGTGCTAACATGAGATATGACCTTTTGACATTCTGATGTTTCTAATGTTTAAAAGCAAATGTCACAATTGTAGATTTTCTATGCTAGTGAAAAACAAATTGCTACATGGATCATGTAACTTGTGTATACAACATTTGGACTTTCACTGACTATATTATTTCCCATATAATCAGGCAGAGTTAAGGATTTCATTAAGTGTTCTTCATTACTAAGTCACTGGATTAATTTGTGATTTTTTTTAAAATTTGGAATCATAGAAAACATGGAAACCTAGGAAACCCTGTATATAGGGTCTAGGGTCTGAACTATCTTAAACTAGAATGATTTGAGTCACACTCCATCCCCTCCCCCCCTTTTTAACAAAGAATTGTTCAAGACAGTGTCTTCCATATGGTCTAAAATCTCTGGACATCCTCGCAGATACATACAGACCCAGACACACATACATATGATTTTTGTATTTTTCAGTTGCCATCCTTAATGTGGCCATCTAATGTACCCATTCCCTATTTCCTATAGAAGAAGGAGCTTTTATGTATAGCATTTTTTCGTCTTTTTTTGAAAATAAAGAGGACAGAAGAGTCAGTCTATTCATGGGCAGGAGACCTGGGGGCCAAGAGAGAGCACATGGCTGTGTAGTTTAGCAGGAGAAAAATATAAACGGAAGGAATTGGGCCTTGAGCAAAGTTGTGAAAAATATTTTGTTCTCAGTTTCTCCCTGTTATTGAAATTGCACTTAGTAATTTGGTAGTTGAACCTCAGTCTTGCATGGTATACTGTACTTGATACAGAATAAGATGAAAGAATGCTGCCCATTAAAGAATACTTCATCCCAAAATGCTGATGTTGCTAATATGGAATGAATATCAGTTGGGTCAACTAGCCATATAAAATAGTTATTTTCTGATTGGAGCCCAGTTTCATGCATATATGCCACTTTAGCAATTTCAGTAAAGTGTTTCTTTAAACCTTAGTATTTGCATCTACATTTTCATTTGGCAAACACTTTTATCAGCTACACATGCTGTTGCTAGGTCCTGATCACGACTTCATAAAACCTGTTGTTTATTAAAAAAAAAAAAAAAATCAGCACCAAGTGTTTGGCTGTTCTGTACAACACTATGTGGTCTCGCTCACATCTTCATTTTCATTCACCACATGTCTAAATTAGGGGTGTAATGTAATGCAATGCCACTACACTGTATGCATCTGTATTTGTTTAGTGCTCCAAATATCCATATCTACAGTATATCTGTATTCGGATTCAAATCTGAAGTGGGCATGGCCTAATCCAGAACACATTTTTTTTTTTCCCTGACTCCTACCTGATGTCCATAGAAACACTGGAAAGAAAACTGAAAAACACAGAGGTATTGTCAGCATTGTCTGTGAATTCTGACTGTGACAGTTCTGAATCACTCTAGTTCATAATTGTTCTCAGTAACAGATGACTCACACAATTGTTATTTCTGTTTGTACCTGCCAATGATATTTTCTAACAAATTTAGTCGGTTCTGGTAGTAAAATATGTGTGTGTATAGAACATTACCTTTTTTTATAGGCAGACATGATTGAAATAAGAGATAATGCAATATATAATATGTAATATTTTTGTTCCGTTTTTCAAGAGGTTCACTGAGGTTGATCATTAAACAACTAACACATGGCTTGCTATAAATTTTTACTGACAGAATGAACATTAGAAGCAATCTCATTCTTTAGTAAGGAAAAATATCAAGAAGATAATATAATATCATGTTATCTTAAATTTTAATAATTCAAATTTGCTTTTATACAGCCACAGAAATGTTTTAATCCAAGTTAGGTTTAAACACAAATTGTTTCCTGTTCATTATAAGTTATTACTACATGGGGTACAAAGGAATAATATTGTGCAATAGAACATTATTTAAGATTCAGTCAGAGGAACGGTACATCCAGTAAGAGTCTGATGGAAATTTTTTATTACATGTTTAAGAACCATTTTTTGTAAAACTGATAAGAATTAAAAAATATTATCTAAATGACATTTATTTCAACCTTTTTTTTTAGACTTCAGGAGGTTTACGAAACATGTATTTCAACTGCAGATTAACTGTCATCCACCCTTGTTGTTTTTATTCTTTTCATCAACCAGAAAGCTCATATAATCCCAAGTGGTATAATTAAAAATGCACATTGCTGTCACAACGTGCTTTACATGTATTATTAACATGAGACAATCAGGCAGCTGTGTCTATATTAAAATTCAATAAGGACACTGACACTGACAACATGAAATGAGAACAAGCCACAAGTGGGTGTGGCTCTCCATTAAGCTTTATTAGTGATATATGATATGGCACAGTGCAAAGCAAATCCATCTTTACTTCATTTTAATCTTTTTGGTCTACAACACCCTGCAGGTTTTTGTGATAAAGAAAAAATAAACCAAGATAAATCATTCAGATCTTTTTCCACCTTTAATGTCATATAGCAACCCACAAATTTGTTTAACCTAGTAATTTTTTTAATAATATATCAAGTACCTGCAGTGAATCAACACTGGTGGTCACCGGGTACATTTAATCAATTCAGTGACATCATGATGACAGGCTTACATTTTAAAACCCTGCAAGCCTTGCAGGAGAAGTTTTTTTTAACACCAATCTTTCAGAGCAATTTTATTTCCTAGTGTATTTCAAAATGAATTCACAGTGGCCAAGACCATACAGCGGTTTAACACTACAGGTTCCATTAAGAACAGGCCTCGCCATGGTCGACCAAAGACGTTGAGTGCACGTGTTCAGCGTAATATCCAGAGGTTGTCTTTGGGAAATAGATGTACAGTGAGGGAAAAAAGTATTTGATCCCCTGCTGATTTTGTACGTTTGCCCACTGACAAAGAAATGATCAGTCTATAATTTTAATGGTAGATTTATTTGAACAGTGAGAGACAGAATAACAACAAGAAAATCGAGAAAAAACCCATGTCAAAAATGTTATAAATTGATTTGCATTTTAATAAGGGAAATAAGTATTTGACCCCCTCTCAATAAGAAAGATTTCTGGCTCCCAGGTGTTTTTTACACAGGTAACGAGCTGAGATTAGGAGCACACTCTTAAAGGGAGTGCTCCTAATCTCAGCGTGTTACCTGTATAAAAGACACCTGTCCACAGAAGCAATCAATCAATCAGATTCCAAACTCTCCACCATGGCCAAGACCAAAGAGCTCTCCAAGGATGTCAGGGACAAGATTGTAGACCTACACAAGTCTGGAATGGGCTACAAGACCATTGCCAAGCAGCTTGGTGAGAAGGTGACAACAGTTGGTGCGATTATTCGCAAATGGAAGAAACATAAAAGAACTGTCAATCTCCCTCGGCCTGGGGCTCCATGCAAGATCTCACCTCGTGGAGTTGCATTGATCATGAGAACAGTGAGGAATCAGCCCAGAACTACATGGGAGGATCTTGTCAATGATCTCAAGGCAGCTGGGACCATAGTCACCAAGAAAACAATTGGTAACACACTACACCGTGAAGGACTGAAATCCTGAAGTGCCCGCAAGGTCCCCCTGCTCAAGAAAGCACATATACATGCCCGTCTGAAGTTTGCCAATGAACATCTGAATTATTCAGAGGACAACTGGGTGAAAGTGTTGTGGTCAGATGAGACCAAAATTGAGCTCTTTGGCATCAACTCAACTCGCTGTGTTTGGAGGAGGAGGAATGCTGCCTATGACCCCAAGAACACCATCCCCACCATCAAACATGGAGGTGGAAACATTATGCTTTGGGGGTGTTTTTCTGCTAAGGGGACAGGACAACTTCACCGCATCAAAGGGACGATGGACAGGCCATGCACCATCAAATCTTGGGTGAGAACCTCCTTCCCTCAGCCAGGGCATTGAAAATGAGTCGTGGATGGGTATTCCAGCATGACAATGACCCAAAACACACGGCCAAGGAAACAAAGGAGTGGCTCAAGAAGAAGCACATTAAGGTCCTGGAGTGGCCTAGCCAGTCTCCAGACCTTAATCCCATAGAAAATCTGCAGAGAGAGCTGAAGGTTCGAGTTGCCAAACGTCAGCCTCGAAACCTTAATGACTTGGAGAAGATCTGCAAAGAGGAGTGGGACAAAATCCCTCCTGAGATGTGTGCAAACCTGGTGGCCAACTACAAGAAATGTCTGACCTCTGTGATTGCCAACAAGGGTTTTGCCACCAAGTACTAAGTCATGTTTTGCAGAGGGGTCAAATACTTATTTCCCTCATTAAAATGCAAATCAATTTATAACATTTTTGACATGCGTTTTTCTGGATTTTTTTGTTGTTATTCTGTCTCTCACTGTTCAAATAAATCTACCATTAAAATTATAGAATGATCATTTCTTTGTCAGTGGGCAAACGTACAAAATCAGCAGGGGATCAAATCCTTTTTTCCTTCACTGTATGAGTGCTGCCAGCATTGCTGCAGAGGTTGATGGGGTTGGGGGGTTATCCTGTCAGGGCTCAGACCATACGCCGCACACTGCATCAAATTGGTCTGCATGGCTGTCGTCCCAGAAAGAAGCTTCTTCTAAAGATGATGCACAAGAAAGCCCGCAAACAGTTTCCTGAAGACAAGCAGACTAAGGACATGGATTACTGGAACCATGTCCTGTGGTCTGATGAGACCAAGATAAACTTATTTGGTTCAGATGGTGTCAAGCATGTGTGGCGGCAACCAGGTGAGGAGTACAAAGACAAGTGTGTCTTGTTTACAGTCAAGCATGGTGCTGGGAGTGTCATGAGTGCTGGCGGCACTGGGGAGCTACAGTTCATTGAGGGAACCATGAATGACAACATGTACTGTGATATACTGAAGCAGGGTATGGCCACAGGGCAGTATTCCAGCATGATAACGACCCCAATCACACCTCCAAGATGACCACTGCCTTGCTAAAGAAGCTGCGGGTGAAGGTGATGGACTGGCCAAGCATGTCTCCAGACCTAAACCCTATTGAGCATCTGTGGGGCATCCTCAAACGGAAGGTGGAGGAGCACAAGGTCTCTAACATCCACCAGCTCTGTGATGTCGTCATGGAGGTGTGGAAGAGAACTCCAGTGGCAACCTGTGAAGCTCTGGTGAACTCCATGCCCAAGAGGGTTAAAGCAGTGCTGGAAAATAATGGTAGCCACACAAAATATTGACACTTTGGGCCCAATTTGGCCATTTTCACTTAGGGGTGTACTCACTTTTGTTGCCAGCGGTTTAGACATTAATGGCTGTGTGTTGAGTTATTTTGAGGGGACAGAAAATTTACACTGTTATACAAGCTGTACACTCACTACTTTACATTGTCGCAAAGTGTCATTTCTTAAGTGTTGTCACATGAAAAGACATAATCAATTATTTACAAAAAAGTGAGGGGTACTCACTTTTGTGAGATACTGTGTGTGTGTGTGTGTGTGTGTGTGTGTGTGTGTGTGTGTGTGTGTGTATATATATATATATATATATATATGTGTGTGTGTGTGTGTGTGTGTGTGTGTGTGTGTGTGTGCGTGCATGTGTGTACACATTGTAATGTATTGTAATGTACTCTAGAGATCTGTTTTTGTTCCACTGAGCTAGGACCATCCTGAGCCAAGAAATTGAGGTTTCCATAAACAGCTGTATAACCAAATTTTATTGTGTGCTATGACCCAAAGATGGCTGTTGTAGTTAAACCTAGTTTTAAAAAGAAATAGTATTAATAATAAGTATCTATTTAGTTATTTAGTTATTTGCTATTTAATATCAGAATAGCAACATTAAATATTGAGATGGAAACTCATGCATGAAAGCTTGTGCAGTTAATTGCTTTGAGTACACTTAGCTTGGATTGTCCAAAATGTTTCCAGATATGAATGTTCACCAGATACTTGCATCCTCCTCTCATTTGTGGAATGAGTGAGTATGTTCATGAGTTAACAGTCAGTGGTTTCTGAGTACTCACTAAATTGCAGCTAAGATGATGCTTCTTGCAACTACTGTGGTGCTAGAAACAACAAGGAATTCTCTACTAGGCAGATGTTTTTTGTATGTTGTTGGTGTTTGTTTGTTTTTTTGGTTGTTTTTTTCAGCAGTTAACACCAAACATGGCAAGTTCAGACCAATCAACAGACCTTATCAGCACCTACAGCCTTAGTTTGTTATGTATGAAACAATTCCATTTTTTAAGTCAATAATTTTTTCTCTGTGAATTTCCATGACTTTTTCATACCCGCATCCACCCACACACTGCCTATGAATTTGCACAAATCGTTTAAGATCCACTTTCCTTTTCATTCCTTGTTGACTTCCCTGCAGCCTTTTTTGCAACCCCAGCAGTCCAGCCTATAATGTGAATCGTATTTTGTCAGCGTCTGATGGCCCTCTCTAGGGAGTCCTCAAAGCAAAGACTTCTGCTTCTGGACAAATCATATTTCAGTACAAACACCTTGAAGATCCTATATGGATTCCAGTGTATGGAACTGTTGATGTAGCATTTTGGACAGGAATCAGAGATAAATAACATGAAATAAATAAAGTAAGTGCTGAATTTATGTCATGTGCCTAATTAAAATGTCTGACGCTTTATTCAGAGAATTTATTTTGTGGTTTGTGGCATCAGTTGGATATATTAATTGCACTATGGTCAGGTTTTCTTTTTTGTAGCACACTGACCCTGTAATATGGGTAAAGCTCATTATTTCTAGTATATATTAGGCACACGATGCTACAGAGAAACTACAAACAGGTGACAAATTAAAGGAAAAAAACATGCCATTTTGCCTTGAGGACATTTGGCACTATTATACTTCCATAGCATTGTTCTAAAAGCTGTTCCCTCAACTGTTGTTTTTGGTGATGGTTGTGGAGAGATGGTTGCGTTTAATGGCATGTGTCCACATGTAACTCACCAAGTCATATGCTTTTCATTTCAATGAAGAGCTCTGATGCTTTTGTGTGGTGCATGATGATTGTGACACATAGGGGCAAACATTCAACAATGTGAGGACTCTCAAATGGTGCAACAGAATGGAGTTTGCCACATCATCCTGAGAACCCTGATGATGCCAGAGCCACCTATAGTTGGAAGTCAAGGGAAAAAAATTAGCCATGTTCTCTGAGTGGGACAAATGGCATACTCTCATGCATGTCATTCTCAATGATGGCAAACATGTTGCTATTAATTAATTTTATTAGTATTATTATTCCAATGGTAGACAAACTGGTCATGTTTCATAAGACAAATATGTTTTTGTGAAGTCTTAATTTTATGTGGAAAAAACAAGAACTTTATTTTAAAACTTATTTAATAAGCTTCTATGTCACTGATAACTAATTTAAGTTCCACCAAGGACATCCAGTTACAGATTTAGTCTGTTTATGACATGTAGTCTTATTGTTCTCTGCAAACCCCACTGGAGCCAAATAATGTGAACCTTATGTCGTAAATGGAAGAAAGAAAGGACAGCATAAAGAGTACATGTCGGTTCAAATTAGTCAGGATAAGAAAACAGTTGGCTATGAGATGGTAAAGGCAATTAATTTTTATTATAGTATGCACATAGAGTGGTTTGAAAGAAAGAAAGAAAATAGTGTCTCCACTGAGATTGGATGGTAGAATCTCTATAAGGCAGTCTGCAGGAGATGCATCTCCCAGAACATGACATGAGTTACAATCTTTCAATACCCATGAGCACACTTTGAAGATACTGTTTTCACTGACAGGTTGGTATTATTTTATCTAGTTATGATAAAATGGCAATTGGGACAGGTAAAATGTGATAAGAAGTTCAGAGGAACAGTAAAAAAAAAAAAAAAAAAGTGCAGCATGATCACATCTGAGTCTCATCTGGAAGGAGACCACAGATCACTCTACAATGTGTGTGTATGTGTGAGCATGTCTCATCTCTGGACAGATCACACACAGCAGAATATAGCAACATGTTCGGTAAATGCTATTTTCTAAACGTTTATTTGTATGGTCCAATAAATATGACCATATTGTTTACCATGATATAGGTGTCAAAATATTACTCAACATCACCAGGAAATACACTGACATAAATAAAAACTTTAAGTTTTAATCCTTTGGCGAAGAAACTTCATTCTGTCTCAGGTTCCTGCAGCCAAGGTGTGAACTGACACAGGCTAGCATATTAGACTGGCCAACCCCCCTACACCAGCCTACTGTACAGCTCATAATACAATAATTGAGTGTGGTTTACTCCTAGGATTAACTCCTACTCCTACTAAAAACATTTCACTCCTAGCTTTTAACTAAAAAGGTGTTAAGTAGACTTCTAAGACTATTTTAAGAGTAATTCTTGGCTTTCTAGAACTTCTTGGCTTTCTAGAACTGTAGTCTACTCAAATGAATGTGATTTGTTACCTATTCTGAGTTTAAAATTTAAAATAGGCTTGAGAATAAGAGCTGTGTGCAAAAATTCTTTAGCCTTTAACAGTTCTTAGTATTGTTGAGTATTTAAGAATTATTCAGAGGTGTCTCAAACCGAGTAGCAAAAGCTGACACTGCAATAAAAAAAGACATTTACATACCCCAACGTCCACACTTGGATAATTGTCCTGCAACTGATATGATAATACAGCTCTCATAAAGACGTACCAGGTCGATCACGAAGTTATCTTTTTTTTAAAACTCAGATTTAATTACTAATCAATTACAATGCAATTCTGGTTCATTGAAGCATAACCATTTCCTACTCTCCACATCTGACTGGCTCTGTTCATTTGATCTCTAGAGTGATCTCTAGAATGATGCAATGTGAATAGGGAATTTAAAGTAACGCTCGCAGTAACAACAGTATGATTGGCTTTAACTGTAATACTGAAAGGAGCAGTATATATATATATATATATATATATATATATATATATATATATATATATATATATATATATATATATATATATATTATTGCATTCATCAACAAGCTGTATGGATTAATTACAGCTCAATACACAAATATCCATTCTCACTCCACTTAATTTCAAATTTACACAGACATACAATGGTCACATAGACTCATTGGTTATGGAAATCTTGGTTTTTTTGGGTGTGTGTAGGTCAGTGAGCCTGTTTTGCAATATTAGTTAGTTCCAAATAGCAATATGAGGTCTCCAATTATTTCAGTCCCCTTCCTGATGAAATAGGATGTGCTGGTGATAATTGTGGTTAGCCTATAAGTTAATAATTGTTAGTGGGTAGCCTATTAACACTTAAATTCAGCTGTGACGCAATTGAGCAGATTCACAGCTCTATAAATAAACATCTAGAATAAAGGATGCACTGTCTACTGAGCAACTGCATTTTTGGAACTGTTAAAAGACTATGCCAATAGAAAAATAAGGAGAAAGTGAGATTTAGGGGAGCATTTTTGCTTGACCATGATGATGACTAGCTATATGCTGAATTGGGCCCAATTTTTAGAAGGACTAACCTTGTGAAACAAGACATACCTGTCCACATACAGGTCTTAATGCCTTAGATTCCTGGCAACTAGTTCAGTCCAGAGGGAATTAGCTGACAGGTCAGTGATATCCCAGCCATCCTTAAGCCCAGTCATGCTGACTGTCTTGGATAATTAAACTGTTGAGCTATTGCATCAGGTGTCTGGTGGAACAGAGCAACATCAGAGCACAATTTGCAGCGAAACACTGCATCATTGCTATATGGGTCTCAGGCGCTCACTTTTAGTAGGTGCTGCAATGTGGAGCAGATCCCCCTCTCCCCTTAACCTTTGACCAAGCTTAAAGTACCTGACCCAGATTCACATCCTTACCAATAAACAATTCTATTTGAATGCTGTAAGACTACAGGAGAGTTTTAATAAGGTCTTTTAACACAATTGCTGTTCTTGACAATGCTGTTTTTGTCATTGTAATGTATATAATTTTTTTCCATTGTGATTATTGTGTCTCTGTGTTTGTAACACAGCATCTGTGTACACAGCTACAGTTGGAGGTACGATGTGATGCTGGGGCTGGTTGAGATCTGTTACTTTCACTAAAAATATAAAAGTCGGCTCCTCGTTACTGAATTCTCATAGGCAGGAATTTTGTGTGTTTTGCATATTTTACTCCAAAACCTAATTGGAAAAATCATTTGCCAGTTTTTTGTTTATTTGTTTGTTTGTTTTTCACTAAGAGCAAGTTTCTAATTACCAAGGCCATTCTGATATCAATGGTGAGGACAAGATTGCAGGCTTTTCTCCACCAGTGCCAGTTACACTTTGTGAGTCACTTCTTTGTCTTGAAGTCAGACCACTTTTTTTTAAAGCTTCCTCAACAGTGCAGTTCATGGCAGTAACATTATTAACTCATGGGATGTACTGTACATTACTTGGATGCCACTACTTAGGCGACCAAACAACACGTTTTTCCTAGCCTCTATCTCACCCATAAAAGCCTCAACCTCACACTTGCAAAAAAAAATTATTTGGTTACTTTCTGCTCCACATTGTTGTCACTATCTTCCACTCAACAATGAATGGGACACACTCTATTTATGTATTCATGAAGTAATTTGCATTCACTATTTATAGATAGTTGTGTGTGGTAACCAGATGGAATTTGAGACTCATTCAAGTACATCCATTTTTGAGATGAGTGTGATTTTCGAAGAGGAAATGGCATGCAGGTGTGTACACAGTTTTATAAATCTGATTATTTTTGTGAGTACAGCATTTCCTCTTTTTTGTCTGCACACGTAAATTTTACTATGGAATACATGCAAGGTTTCATAAATTAGGCTCCATGAACCTGGATTTTGCTATCTTCATCTCTCCAGAAATGTGACACCAACTGACCTGAATACAAGACCATGCATTCTATAAAAAAATATTCTTCTTGCAGTGGCTAAAACTCTACACAAAGCAAAAGAATGCTCTGTGTCATTGGTCCACAGTCGTCTCCATTGCTCAGACTTGGTATTAGGATTCTGGGTTGAAAACAAGACTTTTACACTTAGGTGAAAGTATAGAGTTTGTGTTAAAATCTCAATTAAAAGTGGAAGTATGAAGCCAAAAATGTATTCAAATGAAAATTTAAAAAAGTTGTTACTTTAAAATGTAGTCAAAGTAAAATGAAAATGTTTTATAACTGAGTTATTATCATGTTTTCATGTGAAAAGTAACCTTTATTGCTTGTTGTTTTAAAGCAACTACACTATTTTGATCTCTGTAAGTTTGTTGGTCATATGCATGACTAATGCTATGTAGTTTGCTAATGAATACATCAGAAGTAAAATATCATGTATCAAATAATCAATATTTACCATTAGCTAGTATTTGACTCGCTGCCTGGCCCATTAATGTTAGCTACCTGAAATGATGCTAGTCTAACCTGGCATTAGCAAAGAAAAGAGGCTAACTTGAGTTAATGTTAACAAATTAGCAAAAGTTATCTCAACTTCCATCCATCCATCCATTTTCTGTACCACTTATCGTACACAGGGTCACAGGGAGCCTGGAGGGCCAGCCTCGGCGGGTGGGTGTGTTTTTAAAACATAAAACTGCAAACATAAACTTTGCCACATTTCAGTTTTCAAGACTTTTTTTTAAAACAGTCCCTCACAAACACACGACTCCAATGAACATCCATTTTTTGACAGTCCTTGATGTATTCACTTACTCTCCATTTAATTAGTTTTTAATTAATCTTTCAAAAATTATTGCAGAGACACATTTTATAGAGATGTAGACACGAGCAGAGCTTGGTTGTTTTTTTCAGCAGACTCAGGCGTGAGCAGAACTTGGTTGTCCCTGTCAGCTGACTTGGGCGTGAACAGAACAGTGTCAGTGTCGGCAGACTCGGGCGTGAACAGAACTAGGCTGTCAGTGTCGGCAGACTCGGGCGTGAACAGAACTTGGCTGTCAGTATCGGCAGACTCGGACGTGAGCAGGGCTTGGTCGGTCATGTCGGCAGACTCGGACGTGAGCAGGGCTTGGTCGGTCATGTCGGCAGACTCGGACGTGAGCAGGGCTTGGTCGGTCGTGTCGGCTGACTCGGACGTGAGCAGGGCTTGGTCGGTTGTGTCGGCTGACTCGGACGTGAGCAGGGCTTGGTCGGTCGTGTTGGCTGACTCGGACGTGAGCAGGGCTTGGTCGGTCATGTCGGCTAACTTGGACGTGAGCAGGGCTTGGTCGGTCATGTCGGCTGACTTGGATGTGAGCAGGGCTTGGTCGGTCATGTCGGCTGACTTGGACGTGAGCCGGACTTGGCTGTACGTGTTAGTAGACTCGGGCTTGAGCAGAACATGGTCGGCCGTTTCGGTAGACTCGGGCTTGAGCAGAACGTGGTCGGCCGTGTCGGTAGACTCGGGGCTTGAGCAGAACTTGGTTGGAGCTTGGTTGTCCGGGTTAACAGACACTTGGGACAGTGACTGGGCTTTACAGTGGATCTGTGGAGCTGAGACCCCCTCCTGAACCTCAGGCTGGAGCTCTGGTGCTGGGGCCTCCCTGTTGACCTCTGGCTGGAGCTCAGCAGGTTTATTTCTGTCACATATCATGACGTAACGGAGATATGATGGATGCAAGTGCAGTTTTTATTTACAGGTTTTATTTAGGAGTAACACAGACAGATAAATCCAAAACATGATCCAAAAAACGTAATCCACAAACATGCAAGAGGTCAGGAGATCGGCAAATATACATACACAGGGTTCGGCAGGAATCAAGGTCATGGTCACGGGATACAGGGTCGAGACACAAAACATGAAACATAAACAATGGCGAGATACTGATTGTGGAGAAACCAGCATAAACTGACTATGACTATGACTATAGTAAGTAATCTAAACTAAGTATCTTAACTATCTCTCATCTAAACTACTCTAATCTACTCTAAAATTCCACACTGTGTGCTGGGAGGTGCGCAGTATATATACAAACATAATTAGCGCCGTAATAGCTGACAGCTGAGGGCAATTCAGACACACTTGAAACAACAACCAGTGACAGAACAGGGAGGAGACATAACAGAAACATAAACAAATGCACATGTCGAAATGTCACAATTGTCAACAAGGGAAGCAGGTGCTCGCGCACCTGCTCGTGCACGCGCGCTCACATGCTCCACAGTGCGCTGCTTTAAGGGGAACTCGTGACACACTCTTGGTAAATATAAGCAATTAAGGCTGTGAAATATTGTATTTATTGTTTAACCTTTACATCAGCCTCTGCCTTGACAGGATGTCTGCCCCTACATTCCGGCTGACCGGAATGTACATTGCACTCACTGACAAGAACTTTCCCTCTGCCCACAGAAGGATTAGTTGCACCTGCCTGAACAGGGGGCGTGAACGTAACCCTTCTTGGTGGTTGATATATGAGACCATCGCTGCCTTGTCTGACACAACTAGCACATGGTGACGTCTCAACTGAGGAACAAAGAATTTCAGTGCTAGGAATACGGCCCGCATCTCTAGGCGATTTATATGCCACTCCAGATGAGGGCCGCTCCAAAGACCGTGAGCTGGACAGCCATTTAAGACTGCACCCCAGCCCATGAGGGACACGTCTGTCATTACCATCTTGCAGTAAGGAGACGCCCCTAGAGTGCGACCCGAGGCTAGAAACTGCGGACACCTCCAAATACTCAGAGCATATAGGCATTGCTGCATGACCCTGATCACTCTCAGAGGTTTCATCCTCAGATGAAACCCCGACTTTTCAGCCTCCACTATAACGGTCTCATGTGCAATAGGCCCAACAGTATGACGTTGGCTGTTGCTGCCATAAGGCCCAACAGTCTCTTGTAGAGACTGGAGGGGATGCCCGACCTAGCTTTATCTTGCTCAAAGTTGATATGATCGATTATTCGCATGTTGGGGATAGAAGCTCATCATAGTAGAATCCCTTATAACCCCTAGAAAAGTTGTCCTCTGCACTGGAGAAAGCATACTTTTCTTGAGGCTCAACCTGAGCCCCAAGCTTGTCATGTGGGCGAGAACAACATCTCGATGTTGAACCGCCTGTTCCCTGGATTGTGCTAGAATTAACCAGTCGTCCAGGTAGTTTAGTACACAGATGCCCTGGAGTCGCAAGGGAGCCAGAGCAGCATCCATGCACTTTGTGAAGGTGCGAGGGATTAAAGCTAGCCCGAAGGGAAGAACCCGAAATTGGTATGTGTTGTCTCCAAACACAAACCTCAGGAACTTCCTGTGACTGGACGATATTCCTATGTGTTTTTTTTTACTGATATCTACAGGAACAGTGCTACCAAGTAGCACGTGAGGTTCAGTTCTTCATCTCACATTCTCACTACAGGAATTCCCCAAGGGTTAGTTCTTGGACCAAGCTTGTTCTCAGGGCTTCTCCTAGCACTGGTTTGATGATGACACACGTCACTTCTCTTTTCTTCTGTCTCCCAAGTCTGTCAGAGGACATCAGATCACCTTTTGGACATTTCTTCCTGGATAAAGACCTACACTATATGGTCAAAACGTTGAGGACACCTGACCAACATACTCATATGTGCTTTTTGAACAACCCATTTTCAGATTTAATCCCCCATTGCTGTTATAATAACTTCCTATCTTCTGGAAAGGCTTTCCACTAGATTTTGGAGCCTGGAAGTGGATTTGTGCTCATTCAACCACAAGAGCATTGGTGAGGTCAGGCACTGATGTCATTTGAGGAGGTCTGGGGTACAGTCAACGTTGCAGTTCATCCCAACGGTGTTCAGTAAGGTTGAGGTCAGGGCTCTGTGCAGGCCACTCGAGTTCCTCCACTTCAACTTTGGCAAACTATGTCTTCATGGACCTCATTTTGTGCACAGGGATTGTCATGCTGGAAAATTATTTGGGCCTTTAGTTCCAGTGAAGGGAAATTGAACTTGTAATGTTATAGCACACAAACACATCCTATACAATTCTGTGCTTCAGACTTTGTGGCAGCAGTTTGGGGAAGGCCCACATTTGGGCATGCTGGTCAGGTGTCCAAATATTTTTAGCCATGTAGTGTGTGTTCTGAAACTCAACCATGTCAAACAGAATTGGCTATCTACTTCCCTGTACTGGATCTCAAAATCATCTCCCTCACAGTCCATATGGTGGCTAGGAATCTTTCTATGATTTTGGATGAAGTGTTCAAGTTCTCCAATCACATCAAGCATCTGCAGATTAATAAAAAATATATATATATATAATTTCTTGCCTTCAGAATCCATTCACATTCTCATACAAACTCTCACTATTCTCAGGCTTCACTACTGAAAAACCTGCTTTATCCCTTCATACGTTACATCTCCTTTCCAAAGCATTGAAAATTCTGCTGCTTGTCTGTTTCATAATCTCCTAAAGTTCTCTCTTGTGACTGTCACACTGAGGTCAATTCACTGGCTTCCTGTTGTGACCGAAATTAAGTTCTTGTCCTTATAGCCCAGTCATGAAAGGGTTCTGCACCACATTATCTTTGCAGCCAGCTTCCTAACTACACAATTGCCTGCCAACTCATGACTATAGCTACAGGGAACTTGGCATTCCCCTCTATGAAATATAAACATTCGTTGTCCTGAATTCAGTGTCCACCATTGACACCTCTTACCACAAACGCAACAAGGCCACTAGCATTGTGGATGTCCCCTCCCACCCTCTCATGTACTCCCTTCTGTCAGAAGGTAACATCTGTACAACCACCACCAGATTCCAAAAAATCTGTTTCCAAACACCTACTTGCACTAGTCAAATCCTTCCCAACACCCACCATCATGTGCGTGATTAAATGTATATGAAATATAAAACTTAAATTTGTTTTTAATTTTTGGTGGTGTTTTATAACACGAATAAGTAGTCATGTTGCCGGAAATTAAGTTATCAATGTCCCAATGTGTAGTGAGCCAGGGTCCTTACCACTGCCCCAACTCATGTACACGATATACTCATTCATGACCTAGGAAGCTATGGAGCTGACCGAGACACAACCCCTGTATTCATCGTTCATGCTCACCTATTTGAATTTGTCCATTTTGATACTGACTAGACCACTGTAGCACCCATACAAACCAGCATGAGTATGTAGACCTTCAAGTTATGAATTATAACAGCTTCTCTATGAATCTGATTGCTTTAAAAAAAAAAAAAAAAAAAACTTTGTATAAGAGCATCCGCCAGTTACTACATATAGTAAATGTTAGCATTGTGCTTCTGCCTGTTAGTTTTGAAGCAAACATAGCTTTCAAGAAGGTTCACTAAGGGGTGGCTGAGGTTTATATATTTTCTCATGTCTTTTTTCAAGATTAACAGCTTGTTTAGTGATTCTGAGCTTGGGTTACTATCTGTGTAGAGTTTTATGTTTTATATATCCATGGTTCCCTTTCAAAGGGAACTTCGATGTTGTGTTTAGCATAACACTATGGGAGCGCCTCTCACGCGTGAGCGGCATCTGAAGCTTGTGTAAAATCATGCCTATTTATAGGCCTGCCATGATCAGGTGACGTGGAAATTAAGCGCGTCGTGTGATATAAATATGGCACCTGTGAACTGCGCCATCAGACTTTATTATCTTGAGCCAAAGACTGCATTTCAGTTCTTTGTGTAAAGAAACAAAAAGACACTTCATTTCCTTGCTATCTTTTCTCAAAATCTCAGAGCTTTTCTATCACTTAAAAAAAAAATAGAAGAAAAAAAAAGGAAGGAGCAAGAGAGAAAAATATGAGGGAGAGAATTCAGGAAGTGTGTTACAGCTTGCTCCCGTATCATTACGGGGAATCGTGCACAGTTTCTGGTTGAAGTTTCTAGGGATGTAGCATGCGATGGCAGCTTCAAGAGGCTGCGCATGGTAATGCCTACATTAAGCAGCTCGGCTCGCGACTCGTGCGCTTCTTGGAAGCCGAAGCGAGTTGGGTTTCAGAGCCTGGTGGATCTGGGCCGGCTGCTGCCAAGGCAGCTAGCCGTCTCAAGTACGGGGGATTTCTTATGGATCCGGAAGAGGAGCCGAAGACGAGCGCTGCTCTATCTCTTGCTCTGTCTTCTGGGTTCGGCTCTCCGCTGGATTTTGGAGATCGCATTGCGACTCCTCCTTCTGCTATGGAAAGCCAAAGGTGGGAATAAAAACACACACACAAAAATAATAGCAATAATTCCTCTCTGACTCCGAGGAGCCAGAAGGATGAGCTAAAAACTGAGAGCAGCATATAAAGAGCCGCTTGAAGTGATTACTAAGGCTGGATTAGCCTTTGTCTCCCCAGTGAAAGTAAATCCCTCGCACTGCAGAAACTCCCCATTCTTCCAGAAGTACATGACAAAATATCAGGCTTCTGGGGGAAAACCATGCATAAACCGTATTTATAATCCCACGATGTTGGATTACACGGCCATTGTGGGGCATGAACTGCATGGCTATTTATCTATGCTGAAGCTGGAGGAGGCGCTTGCGAGCTACCTCTCTCCATCAACGGCAGGTAATTAGGGGGGCCGACTTTGCCATCCAAGCCAAGGCCTATGCAATAGTAGCTTGCTTGTGGGTCACTGCAGAAAATGACAGTGTTGCAGGCCTACCAAGCAGACCTGCTGAGTGAGCTTGACATATGGCGGAATTCAGCCAGTTCCTTCCCAGTTGTCTCGAGCTCACCCGGGCATCCACGAGTGGAGCCCGGGCCAGCACTAGTGCGAGGAAGACCCAGAAGGCGAGTATGGCAGCCTGCCAACCCCAGGGGGACCAGGCGGCCACAGTCGCGGCCTGCTACTAGGCCTGATTTGAGAATGGTCATAAAGGCCAAGCAGGCAAAGAAGAGTGGCCCTGAGGGGCTGTGGAGGGATGTATCAGGGGACATGTGGTTGTTAGGGCAGTTAGCCCCCAGTGCTACTGTAGGGCCTGCCTTAGCCAAGGTTGTCTCAGTGTTCTCTGGTCAGCGAGCTGTCACAGGGCAACGAAAATCTGATGCTTTCCCTCCAATAGAATGTGGAATAGTTAACGTCACTAAAAGACCATCTGGCAGTGTGGAAACTACTGCCAAATGTGTCTCCATGGGTTCTGTCTACCATAGAAAAGGGTTACCGGGTCCAGTTTATAGCTCGATCCCCCTGGTTCAGAGGTGTGCTCACCACAGTAGTCAGCACAGACCAGAGCCCGAGGTTAGTGCTCCTGCACTAAGTAAGATCCCTCTTGGACAAAGAGGCCATAGAACATGTACCCTGTTCCCTGAGGCAGGGAGGTTTTTACAGCTGTAATTTCCTGGTCTGCAAAAAAATAGGAGTATGTGGCCTATTTTAGATCTGCATCATCTGAACTGTACTCTTCAGACATACAGGTTCAAGATGCTGATGCCCAAACTTATCATTCCACAGATTTAGTTCGAGAACTGGTTTGTGGCAATAGATCTAAAAGGTGCATATTTCCACATAGAAATATCGCTAGCTTTATCCCCTTGTACCTTCACAAAGTGCATGGATGTCACTCTGGCTCCATTGTGACTCCAGGGCATCCATGTACTAAACTACCTGGATGACTGGTTAATTCTAGCACGATCCGGGGAACTGGCGGTTCAGCATCGAGATGTTGTTCTCGTCCACATGAAGAGCTTGGGGCATAGGTTGAACCTCAGAAAAGTATGCTTTCCGCAGTACAGTGGACAACTTTTATAGGGGTTATAAGGATTCTACTAAGATGAGGGCATTTACATCCCCAACATTCTATCCCAAACATCTATCCCTCAATCCTACCAACACGGAGAAAGCTAAAGCTGGATCTGGGGAGACTATTGGCAGTTATGGGCCTGTTGCACAGGAGACCGTTCAGTGATGGCTGAGAAGTTGGGGTTTTGTCCAAGGACGAAACCTCTGAGAATAATCAGTATCACGCGGCAATGCTTACGTGCTCTGAGAATTTGAGTGTCCCCGGTTTCTAGCCTTGGGTCACACTCTATGGATGTCTACTTAGCGCAAGACGGTAATGACAGACACCTCCCTCATGGGCTGGAGCGCGGTCTTAGACAGCTGTCTAGCTCATGGTCTCTGGTGCGGCCCTCATCTGGAGCATATAAATTGCCTAGAAATATGGGACATATTTCTAGCACTGAAATTCCTTCTTCCTCAATTGAGAGGTCACCATATATTTACAGATAACACAGCGGTGATCTCATATATTGACCACCAGGGAGGATTATGTCCGTACCCCCTGTTCAGGCAGGTGCAACTAATTCTTCTTTGGTCAGAAGGAAAGTTTGTCAATGAGTGCATTGTACATTTTGGGAATATGGGGGCAGACATCCTGTTGAGGCCCAGGAATTGGTGGCTCCATCCACAAGTGGTGGAGTCTATATGGTGAGGTTTGGCCAAGCGGGACTGTATGTGTTCGCCTCCTAGGAGACAACATACAGCCCACTGTGGTTCGCCCTCACTCCTCCTGCACAATTAGGGCTGGACGCTATGGTGCACATGTCACATCTGTACGCTTTTACCCTGATCACTCTGCTCCCACAAGTTCAAGCGAGAGTTTGCCAAGACAGTCTATGTCTGCTGCTAGTAGCACCTTATTGGCCAGCTCGAATATGGTTCTCGGAGATATTATCCCTTCTAGATGGCACTCCTTGGGAGATTCCCATCCGCAGGGATCCACTATAGACCCAGTGAACTGCGCAGTAACTACAGTCCTGGAGTTCTTACAAGAACATTTCTCAGTGGGGTGGGCTCCTTCTACAATCCTGGTTTACGTGGTCACCATTTCGGCCAGTCACGCCCCTGTTGATGTAGCCTCTGTTGGGCAACAACCTCTAACTTCGAGGTTTATGCATGGTGTCAGGTGGCCAAGGCCCATCTGCAGGCCACACACACTTTCCTGGGACCTTTCTGTGGTCGTGGAAGGTCTGTCAGGTGCCCCATTTGAGCCTTTAGAGTGGATCTACTGTCTCAAACCGGACGGCTGATTTATCACCCTCGGCCAGAACTATGGAAACTGTGGGTCTAGCCCCTGAGGGGCACCAGCTCATAGATTCTGGTCTCACAAGTGAGATTGTAAGGACCATGTTAAATGCTAGAGCACCATCCACAAGGAAATTGTATGCACTCAAGTGGCAGCTTTTTGTCTTGTGGTGTGTCAGCTAGACCCAGTGAACTGTGCAATAGATACAGTCCTGGAGTTCTTACAAGTATGTTTCACAGCGGGGTGGGCTCCTTCCACAATCAGGGTTTACGTGGCCGCCATTTCATCCAGCCATGCCCCTGTTGATGGAGCCTTTGTGGGTCAACATCCTGTAACTTCGAGGTTCATGCATGGTGTCAGGCGGCTGAGGCCCATCAGCAGGCTACGCATACCTTCCTGGGACCTACCTTCCTGTGGTCCTGGAAGGTCTGTCAGGGACCTCATTTGAGCCCTTAGAGTCAGCCTCTGAGAAGTTTCTGACTCTAAAGGTAGCTCTTCTTCTGGCCCTGACATCTCTCAAGTGAGTAGGAGATCTACAAACTCTCTCTGTTGCCCCTTCCTGCCTTGACTTTGCCCCTGGATTAGCCAAGGCCTTCCTGTATCCTATGACGGATTATATTCCTAAAGTGCCTACATGGGCTGCCCACCCTGTGGTGTTGCAGGTTTTCTGCCCTCCTCCATTCCCCACACCGGAACAAGAGAGAATGCTCCTGCTGTGTCCAGTAAGTGCTCCGGCCAGTGCCATAAATTGGAGCAGCTGCTGGTCTACTGTGGCGGCAACAGTAGAGGTGATGCTGTGTCAAAGCAGTGCATCTCTAATTGGATAGTGGAATCAATCTCTATTGCTTATGAGGGGCGTGGTCTCACCACGCCTCTGGGCATAAGGGCTAATTCCACTAGGGCGGTCGCCTCCGCAAAGTCTTTGTCCAAAAGCGTATCCTTACAGGATGTGTATGCTGCTGCAGGGTGGTTCTACGCCACACACATTCATTCGTTATTACAGCCTGGGTATTCATTCCACCCCGCGCTTGAGTGTCTTGTAGTGACCCTCAGGCTTGGATCTTTTTGAACGGGTCGTCCCATCAGTATGACGCCGTAGGTATTCTCGTTCCCTTTAATGTTGCTAAACGCAACATTGGAGTTCCCTTTGAAAGGGAACGTTTAGGTTACGCATGTAACCCTGTTCCCTGAGAAAAACAACAAACAAACCTAGCTTTGTTGTGTACCAGACGCTGCGTACCAGGGCAGGCCTGTGAATTGCGTCTTTGCTTCAGATAATAGAGGCTGACGGTGCGGTTCACAGAAGTTCACAGTTCACCACATTATGGTACCATATTTATAACATGTGACACGCTTAATTGCTACATCACCTGATCATGGCAGGCCTATAAATAGACATGATTTTACACAAGCTTCAGATGCCGGTCACGCGCGAGAGGCGCTGCCATAGTGTTATGCTAAACGCAATGTCTCGTTCCCTTCTCAGGGAACAGGGTTACATGCATAACCCAGACATTTTCCTGTGTGTTCTCTGGTTTCCTTCTCCCCCAAAAAAATAAAAATAAAAAGTGTCTACACAGGGAGCTTGTTTGCATGCACTTGTTTTGATGTTGTACAACTATTTCATTTCACACAGATTTGTTCATACCCTATTCCACTCAAATCTATAATTAATGTATAAGGGCCACTGCCTGTCACTTTGAGAGCACAATTATATACCCTAAGTTACATTAGCTAGCAACTCCTTATTTAGAATGCCAGACTATATGGAAATATGGCTGTTGACCTATTGAAAAGAGCACTGTTTAAGATTTTTTAATTTTGTTGGCAATTCCAACAGGCATTCCTTCTGATAAACTATTGACAGCTAGTGTTAATCAATGTTACTTTTTTCCATCCTTTACAAAGCCAAAGAAAGTCTGAAGAAAAACCCTTTTTGTTGAGATAAAGGTTACTGCACCCATCAATACAGTATAACAAATGCATAAAATGAAGGCTTATCCTTTTTATAATGCTGTTGTGGAGTTTTGTGTTGTGTTTTCAGCTTCAGGACTCAAACACATAAAGCTGAACATGTTTCTCAGTTACCATTATACAGTATATCTCCAGAGGTGTGTATGGTGAGACCTGTGCTGTGTATATAATATGAATTTGAATTATATGCACCTCACATTAAATAAATATCTTTGTTCTGTTATGGGACTCTACCTTAATCACTCAAAAAAAATGCAGCTTGTTGTTTTACCAAGAAAACAGGAAGTATAAAGAACTCTGTTCTGAAGACATGAATGCTTTTTACAGCCTGCAGGTATTTCAAAACTATGTTGGTATTTTATACACAATGAAGATACTTTTGAACAGTTTCAATAGTTAATGATCAGTATATGATGCAAATACTGGATGCAGGGAAGTAGTGTGAGTGCTGAAGATATTTTGGAAGAATAAACAAACAAACAAACAAGCGAAAGAAGATGAAGGCATCAGCATCAAAAACCACCCAGTCACCAAATTCCAGGAAGAAAAAAAGGGGCCTCAAACCATGAGCAGGCCCAGCCTTTGTACTCTTCCCTAAAATACAAACAAATTAGTGTGCATGGGCAGAACATGACACAGGCTGGTAGGTAGGCAGGCTGCAATGCTAAGACGGGGGAGAACGAGAAGTTAGACAAAAATGGAAAACCTACAAAGCATGTGTGAGAGAGCATCAGCAATGACATTCTTGTTGCCTTTATTATGACAAATATTTAATTTGTATGACTGTAAAAACAGCAGCCATCACATCAGTCTCTGCTTCTTGTTCCATAAATGATATAAATAAGATAAATAAACTTCACCAAATCCACAATTGTACTCTTTTCTTCATTAAACAACAACACAATTTTTATTAAGCTTAGATTATATGGAATGCCCTTCGTGCAAGTCCCTGTGTGTGAACTGTTATTGTAGAAACATAATATGTGCATTAATATAAACCTATTGTTCACGTCCATGAGGTTATACAAATAATATTGCACAGCTTCTGACCAATCAGATTTGAGAATTAAATAATATAATTTAAATAAATGTATTTGTATAGATAAGCTGCACCAGAAGATCTGCCACAGAAGTGCCAATTCATGCTTAGGAACCTTGAGTTGCTGAACTCAAAGATTTTTTGTTTGTTTCTATGTTTGTTTTCATATGTTGATCAGTGGGGTGGCATGCTGGCAGAGCAGGTGGCATTACCAGCATGATTGTGAGCTCAGGTTAATGTCTGTCTGGAGGAAACAGGTCTGGAGTCTATCTAGACAACCACGACTGCCTCTCACTGTGCGCAGCAAGCAGCATGCACAGTGTCTCAGATAATTAGTCCAAACTTCTATAAGACACTAACTGTTAGCATTTAGCTCCTCATAGTATTTTTTCCACCTTGTATAATTAAAGGTAAGGGGGAAAGTAGGGAAAAACAGTTGTCCCGTGTGATTGACATTGATATAACTTTAGGCACACCTCAGAAATAAAATTGCTACTGAAAATTTTTTCCTCTCAATACTTTTTTTAATGAGAATAAATAACTGGTTATATATAGCCACTATATATAGCCAAGGTGTCAAATATGCAGAATATGCTGGAAAAGCAAAGAATGTGCAGGACCTGTAGAACAGTGGGCCGTTTAACTGCTCAGGACAAATAAGCGACTCATGAACAACTATCACAAAACAAAAACACAGTCGTGGATCATCCAGGTAACAACACCCAGTATTAAGAATCAAGGCTATGTAAAAAATTTTAACCGGGTAATTTTTATAAATTCAGCTATTATCTTGTCTTGTGGACTATATGTTATGTGAAATAGCTTATTCAGGACAGAACTAAATAAAAAAACAACATGGGATTTTTATGATTCTCTTATCTTGTTAACAGTATTAAGAATTAGCAGATATTGCAAGGGCTATGTAAACTTTTGGGCACAACTGTATATATGTATATTTATTTCAGCTTAGTGGTTAGTACGTTTGCCTGGCACCGCCGGGGTTTTCTTTATAAAACCTATTTTCTTTTTTTTTCCTTTTAATTTATTTATTCATTTTCCTATGATTCATTTACATGTAATTCATTTTCATGTGATTCATTTTCATGTGATTCACTTACATGCGATACATTTTCATGTGACTCATTTTCATGTGATTCATTTACATGTGATTCATTTACTGATTCGCTTCTCTTTAAATCCAGATTTAGACTGTGATATTACAAAGGTCTTTCCAGATAATTACTTGCCACACTGTATGAGATAACCCCAATCAAATTGCCTGAATTCTGCAATATAATTTGTTCACCATGTTAGGTTTAAATCCTCTAAAACAGATTCGCAATTGACTAACATTACTCTGTTCCAGTTCACATCCTTCAAAGCAAATTTTTTGTGCCTATTTTTTTAAATACAGTAAGACTACTTCTTCCACCATCTTAATGTGCAGAAAAAAAGCCATCTAAAATAATCCTGATGAAACAACATCCACAAGTGAATTTGACTGTCAGGTAGTCACATAAATGTCTAGTATACAACAATAACTATCACATCCTGCACCCCACTTTTGAGGAAGCGTTTGGAATAATAAGACTGATGTAGTTTGCATGCAAACATTCAAATAATGAATCATTTTGAAATATGAATATTGAAATATCTTTTTAAACACTGAATTCGTTTTGGTTGCTGCAGCCTTAAGATCCTGTATGTGTTTGATTATATTTGTTGTTGTTATATCGTTGTTAAATAATGAATCTATATTCCATCTCTTTCTTGCATATATATGATTAAAAGGCACAGGCTTTTTCCACACATTGGATGTCCTATAATTTTATGATGACATTCTTTACTTTGTTGATTATCTTTCATATTTATTATTTTCATATTTAAAATTTAAAAAAAATTTTTTAAAAATGGTCTGCTTTGGTAGTCTTACTATCCATTTGACTGGAGGCCAAAGAATTGCAGGACACTGGTTATCCTTTTCCATCATTAATTTTCACCCTCCATGCCCCACAACCCTCCTCGGCCTGATTAATTTTCACCCTAGCATGTAGCCCAAATGCTAATTAAGCAACTCTGGGGAGGCACAAGATTCATGAGCAGTGCTGACTCCTGCCATTTCGATTCAGCGGAGAGCGGAAATGTCATGACATCCTCTAGTTATGTTTATGCAAAGTTTCCAAGCTGTAAAACGACCTCTTTCTTTTTTATGATTCATGTCAAGTGACATTTTTGAACTTCTTTTTTTCCCCCTCTACAGCCCTTACGTTCAGCTGGATTTTTAATGAATATCCATCATACGTGAAACAGGATTCACGAAGGTTCGTGTCACAGGAGACAGGGAACCTCTACATTGCCAAGGTGGAACCATCTGATGTGGGCAACTACACATGTGTCGTCACCAATACTGTCACAAAAACACATGTTCATGGCCCGCCCACTCCTCTTATACTGCGCACTGATGGTGAGTCACTAATAAATTGTGTCATGTAAGAACAAGCTCTTTTTAAATGTGTTATTCAAATGTTTTATTGTTCATCTTGTCCTATCTTGTTGACTCAGAAACCATATTTTCATATAAATCAGAATGAATATATATATATATATATATATATATATATATATATTCTGATTTATATATAAGCAGTTTCCTTACAAATTTGAAGAGGCTTACCAGCACATGTTTTGTTACCTTTTGTTAGCATTATCAAGTTTGTCCTCTACTTGTCCAATTGTGAGATGTCTGAACCAAGATTTACAACTGAGATTAGCTGTATTCACTAAGAATTATAAAAGAAAAAGAAAGAATAGCTTGAAAATATTAGAATAAACCCAGAAAAGTATTGGCATTCTGGTGTAATGCCATAAACTCCCACTGAACAGAATCACAAACTGCACTGAAGAACTGTGAGTGAGGTATTCGTCCTCTCTTGACTCTTTGTTTATGTATGGGTCTGCTACAAAATATGAAATAATGATCAAAGTGTTTAAATATTATTTTAAAGCTAATATTACAGTAAAAGTATTTCTAATTTTAACCACAGATATTTGTTGGTGTAGTTAATTAGAAAACCGTGAAATATCATATAATTGAATGATCTACTTCTACTCAAATGTTCAAATCGTAATTTGCATGTTAAACATCACATTTCTTTCAGTTGAACATGGGAAGAGAAAAATCACTAGATCGCCACAGCTTGGCCAGTGTGTCTGCATTGACAGGAGCATGCTGTGTTACACACTAGCGATAAGAATCTCTTTAAACGCCCTTTCTCACAGCCTAGCAGCTATCAGAGATAACATAAGCCTTATACAATCGCTACACATGACTCCTGTTCACAGAATGTCTAAATAAAGTGACCTTTCAAAAATTCTAAAGTAATATGGATGACAAACAGCAAAAGCACAACCAAAAATATGATATGTTTTTATCAATATGTCACACAGCAGAATTTGCATAAGCAATAAAAACCACCAAACCCACATTTCAATATGTACATGTGAAATGAAGTTTTATTCTATGAGCACTTCTTTCTTCAGGTGTTATGGGAGAATATGAACCAAAGATTGAAGTGCAATTTCCAGAGGTGGTCCAGGTTGCTCAAGGTGCAACTGTGAAACTTGAGTGCTTTGCTTTGGGCAAGTAAGTGAGCTGTAGTTTACTTTTAATAGAAAATAAAAGCAGGATATATACATCCTGTTGACACATGCATCACAAATAGAAAACATTCACATTATATGTGATGTAGTATAATTTTCTGCTTATAAAACAACACATTAAGCACAATACAAATGTAAATCAAAAATATAATGAACACAATTAATAGTTTGTATTCGTTTTATCTCATCCTCAACCAAGTCCTGTCCCTTCCATAATATGGAGGCGTGTTGATGGCATCCCATTCTCTCGTAAAGTGGACATGAGGAAGGCCAGTGGCATCCTGGAGATCCCGTATTTTGAGCAGGATGACGCCGGCACCTATGAGTGTGTCGCTGAGAACTCCAAAGGGAGGAACTCAGTGCAGGGCAAGCTCTCTTTCTATGGTAGGTTCTCACAAATCACATGAATATATTGACCATGACAAGCCATAATCCTGACACATTCCTTCTGAGAAAAAAAAGTATGATGTAGAGATGGTGTATGTGCTACTAGCTAGATTATATGGGGGTGTGTTTTCAACAGCGCATGAAAATGATTAAAGCATCCCAGCCATGAATCCACTAATATTTTTATCCAGATTAAAAAGGATGAAGAGACGACCTTGTACTTCATCTTATCTGTGTTTTTGTGTGTGTGTGTGTGTGTGTGTGTGTGTGTGTGTGTGTGTGTGTGTGTGTGTGTGTGTGACTCTACCAGATGGCACCGTGACTGACAGGTTAAGTGTACTTTACTTAGAGCATACAGTCGCATGTGCCATTCAGGAACTCATTCAGTGTGTCACCATCTGGATAGAGCACGACACCTGTTATTATTCATTCTGATGAAGTGCTTTAGTAATGGATGTTGTGTAATAATATCAAAGTTAAACTGTATCTTTTAATTGCAGCACAAACTGTTTAAGTCCTCAGTACCATGTTAGTCATTTAAATTGTGTGTGTGTGTGGGGGGGGTGCGGTCCTTGGACGACAATTAAAACATGTTAAGTGTCTATTTAGATATACTCTATGGTAAGCATTAACAAATTAAGCCTGGATGATTTAGTTTGGTTGTAAATGAATACAGCATTTAGATGATTATCAGTAATTCATGCACTTGCATTAGTCATTATGCACCTTTGGTTCCCGAGACCATTTTAATAATAATAATAATAATGATAATAATAATAATAATAACAATAATGAATCTGAATCATAAAAACAAGCTTTTGATCAGAAATTACTAGACCTACATGTTTCTATCTAAGGATAAGTGGCCAGTAGGCATATGTAGAGAAGCATATTTAATCTAGACTTTCATATGAAGGGCTCATGACCTTTTCCCTCCACCACCACACTGGCAAGGCCGAATTGCTCACATGAGACAGCTCCCTATTAAGTAAGTACCTGTAGGCAACAGAGCACTGGGATTTATCCTCTCCTTATGGGAGTGCTCGCTAGTGCTAGTATTCGCATTAGCTCACGTTTGCATTACTGCTGATGCCCAATGGCCCATTTACAGGAATAGCCTTCAAAGAGCTGAATGTTTTATTATCCTTTTCATGTCACTGTTTATACCCTATGACATGGAATGCAAGGGGACAAGTTTCTTGACAAAAAAAGGTAGAGTAAAATTAGAGAGGGCATAAAATGTGCATAATTAGAAACATAGCAGCCCTGACTGTATACTGTATATACAGTACTGTGTAAAAGTGTTAGGCACCCTATTTTTTATTTTTTTTCAATAGATATTTTATTATACAGAGTGTCTCAAAAGCCTCCATACATAGGGGAAATTAAGACGTTTTAGCAAAATGTAACTTTCTCAACAGGATTCTTGCAATGACATTTCTTTGTCGACTCGTGTTAACACATCTGGTGTTACTGTATGCATGTAATTGCATGTCCATTGCAACCTTGCAACAGCTTCCCAATACAGCCATTAGAATGATTTCAATATGTTCTTCTGTTGTCAAAGACATTGTTATAGGCTATATGAAAAAACACTGTACTATAAGCTAAGTATGAAATATTTTGGAAGACAGTTTCCTAAAAAGTGTATTTCCCCTATGTATGGAGACTTTTTGAACACCATGTAGATATTTAGGTTAAGACTTCTGCATTATTGAGTCAGTACAAAAAAAATATTTCCAACCATGACTTTTACAAAAAAAAAAAAATTAATGCTACAGAAAAATGTTTGTATGGCAGTAAAGAACACAACATATTACATAACAGACCACTTTCCAGACAAAAAAAGCATAATGAAGGCTACTGGGTTTTGCATGCAATTTTTTTTTTTAAAAAGCAGGTGTCACACTCAAAGTCTTCAGAAGAACTGTGGTAGATTCTTCATGATATGCAGTAAAATGTACTAGCCAATATCCTAATAACTGCACAAATTGTACCAGAGACTACTGATTTTTTTAAAACAAAGTGGTGTCAAACCAAATACTGACTTTGTTTAGTTGATTTCTTCTTACTGCTATTTATAGTATTTTTTTTGTGTAGAAAAGGCATGAGCATGTCTTTGAATGTGTGAAGGCTATTGCACAGTATGTGTGTGTGTTTGTGTGTGTGTGTACTACTGAAACCCACCAGCACCACCCTTTATCTGGTTTGAGGTGGCTTAATAATTTATGGTAGTTCTCCTTGATTTTCCATCAATGCTCGCTGCTGTTTCATTTCCCACTCTTTTCTTCTGCCTTGGTCTATAAGTCAGCCACAGTCATCCAGGGCATAAGTCATTTCTGTGCATTAAATAATTTGCCATTACTTACAAGCCACTTTGAAGCATTCAAGCCTGTACACAAAGGACACTGTGGTATGCCAGAAGCTGTGCAAATCCTATTTCAGTAGGATTAGCCTGCAGATTGGTGCTCCTGTCTTTCTTCCTCTCTGTCCATTTCTGTCTCTTTTTCCCCTCTTTTCCCTTTCTTTTTTCTCAGTCAGGTGATAAAAATCTGTAATCTTATTTTGAAGTCCCGTGGAATTAGGCCTGTAAGACATTCGTCAGCAGAGCCAGGGTATGTGCCGATCGATAAGCCTATCTCATGTTTATCGCTTCCACCGGCAGTTGAGGGAGACACACTCACCCTCCCTTAGAGCTGCCCTCCTCTCTGCTTGCGTCGACTTGATTAGCAATCCAGTGCAGATGGTTTTTGCACCATTTTCTTACCTAGTTCAGAAGAAGGGAGTGACAACAGGCTTTTAATGTTATTCAAAGGACATCTTAAAAGAGAGCTATTTATTGGCAGTTTTAGCATATCTGTGATATCCTCTGTGAACGCTGTTGAGTGATGGTACTAAAATATTCAGTGAAAAAGTGTATTGTTTACTGGTATTATTTACAGTAAAAATTGTACTGTTTACTGTTATGCCTGATACAGAAATAGACTGATAATCATGGATTTCATTGCACTTTTTCCAGTTACTCTTACCTATAGTGTCTTTGCGTTTGGGCAGTGTGCTGTGTGGCTTACTCAGGTCCTTGATTTACACCGTGGGGGCTAAAAGTCAATACTCTTTCAGCAGGTGAAAGATAGACTGTAGGGACAAGAAGAGGAGGGGAAAAACAGCATCATAAAGGTTATAGAAGTTTCACACAGAAGGCATGCTTGCTGCGCGAGTAGGTACATCGTGTTTAAAAAAAAAAAGCAATTACAGTTTAGGAGCAAACAAATAGATATTAATTTTTCTCTGGGCTATTTTTGGACCTCTTGTTAGTATGCCTTTGCTGAAAAAATATGATACTGTATGTCTTTGTTGGTTTTGTGTAGAATAATGTGGTAAAGTGTAAAAACTAATTTGTAGAGGTACTAACATAATGTGGTGTACAAGAGTTCACATTCAACCTTTATTTATTTATTTATTTATTTATTTATTTATTCCGTGTCACAAGGAATGCACATTAAGGTTGTTCAGAGTGTGCTCTTGGGAATTTGCTCAATAATTAACCAGGTTTGAGTTACATACCTTTAAAAGATAGGAATCAATATGACTCATGTATAAATAAAGCATGATCTGCTTTAATGGGATTTTGTGAAGGACTTTATGGTATGGGCCATGAACAAGTGAATATTCAGTTCAGTCATGTAGTGCACCAAGCACGATTTCTTTGCAATTGATGTACTCCAAAAAAATCTATGTAACAATATATGTATATTATGCATCATTTCCTACAATACAGAGTGCTTAGTCTTGCTGTTTTGAATGTTTTATATCTGGAATCAATCTACCTTTTGTTCCCCTTGTTTTTATTTTCTTGTGCAGCTCCTCCACACATGATTGAAAAACCACAGGACATGCAGAAGGCCATTGATGACTCTCTGGTGTGGGAGTGTATGGCCATAGGCAAACCCAAACCCTCCTATAGGTGGATGAAGAATGGAGAAAATTTGGAACCTGCAGAGGTTTGTTATATGTTTGAACACTTTCTTATTAATAATCTAATAAAGGCATATTAGTCAATTCACTTACTGCATTTGAATTTTATAGTTCATTCTAAAGACAAATCACAAAATACCAAAGCCAATAATTCTGGGTTATGCCAGGGGTTCTGTGTAACACCTGGATACCACCTTGTGCACATGCATCCTGAGATCCTCCAACAAGGTCACATAGTGCCATACGACCCAGTATTTGCTATAAATACCACCGCCATACATCAGTGACTCCTTCTTTTATTTCTTTTCTTTTCCACTCACTTCTTGTTTTTCTTCTTACCTGTGCACATCTGTCTACATGATTATGGTATGCATACTGTATATCCATGTAGCAGCTTGTAACCATGGTCAGAAGTAGCTGTTAGCCTCCACTCATTCAGTTGTACCTTGGCTGCTTGTTGGTTTTCCCTCATGACCATTACTCCCCTGCAATTAGTGAGCAGGCTTTAATATAGCATGCACTGTTGAATGCTGACCCTGATGATTTAACTGGATATCCAGGGCCAAGGTATGCAGTGAGACCAACATCAATGTTGGATGCTGGCTCAGAGATGAGTATAGTCAAAGTCTAAACAACTTGCTAGTGACAGCAACAGACATGACTTAAGTGTAATCAGTAATCCAGGCCTGGCACACTGAGGTTTGCACTTTTCGACATTCCTTATAGCTTAGTTATCAGAATTTTTTTCTTGCGCCTTCTCAGACTCTAGTCTTAGCAGTGTCTGAATACAGACCTGGTTTTGCCCCGATGGCTCATTGTCTATGGCAGGCTTTAATCTAATTGTGACAGAAGATGGCTGTGACTCAAGCTTGGCACAACGCAACCCACAACGTTTCTTCAACTATCACCAGAGAGTGCTATTAAGTCCTATTTATCAGAGTCATATTATACAAATATGTCCTGCAAGACTTTGGTTCCCATTGCTGCTTTTACTAGTTTTTGGAACCCCCTGGTGGAACCCTACATGAGAAGATCTGCTTTTCAAGATGGACAGTGAGACAGGTTGCATGTGTCTTTGAGTATCGCCTCCATCCACCAAATTCCTGTAGGAGCCCAATGTGGGACCTCCCTTTTGTGTGGGAGTCCCTTAAAGACCCTTCATATACTGTAAGCCTGTGTGTTGATTTAAAAAGTGTGTCTTCGAATACTCCTCTTGCTAGCAATCACATCACCTAAAAGAGGAGTTGCATGCTCTGATGATAAGCTCAGCTTAGCTGTACTGGTTGCCAGATGATTCTGGAATGACTTTGTGTCTCAATCCAGGATTTCCCCTGGCTGTTAGGAGGGCTGAAATTAAATGCTAGCTACAGTGCATCCAGAAAGTATTCACAGCACTTCACTTTTTCCACATTTTGTTATGTTACAGCCTTATTGCAAAATGGATTAAATTCATTATTTTCCTCAAAATTCTACAAACAATACCCCATAATGACAACGTGAAAGAAGTTTATTGGAAATCTTTGCAAATTTATTAAAAATAAAAACCAAAAAAAGCACATGTACATAAGTATTCACAGCCTTTGCCATGACACTCAAAATTGAGCTCAGGTGCATCCTATTTCCACTGATCATCCTTGAGATGTTTCTGCAACTTGATTGGAGTCCACCTGTGGTAAATTCAGTTGATTGGACATGATTTGGAAAGGTACACACCTGTCTATATAAGGTCCCACAGTTAACAATGCGTGTCAGAGCACAACCAATCCATGAAGTCCAAGGAATTGTCTGTAGACCGGAGATGTATGATCCCTAACACTGGCAGCTAATAAAAAATACTTAGGAAATTCTTAATTAGGGACACAAAAATTCTACTCATTTTTCAGTGAATTACATGAGCATTCATGCAGTTTATAATTTTTTTTTCTTTATCTATTGAGGAAGGCGTTTGTTTATATGTGTCAGACCGAAACAAACTACAAAATGGTTCACTGATTCTAGACCACAATGATGGCGCATACACTGTAATTTTCCATTAAATCTCTGAACACAGACAGGAGAATTTAATCGCTTTTTACCCACGGGCCAAGAGATGAAAGCTTATAAACCTTTACTGTTTGCCAAACTTGCTGTCTTTGCTTTTGTACTTGTTTGTACAATTCAATTGCACACAATAAACAAGATTCACTTTTTTTAATCTATTCCATGTATCCATAACCTTTTGTAATATTTAGCTTTTATTTGTTGACTGTTTGTGAGGTGATGTATCTACAAACGACTCAATAGGCAAGTTTCCATACACTTTTTGCGCTGTTCTTTTATCAAAAAGTGAAAACGCGTTTAAAAAGAAATAAATAAAAGGTTTACAAAATCTTCCACCTGTTTCTATCCAATTGTCCTTTATCCTTGAAAATACCAAATCGTTGCATAAGTTTTGGTGTATCACAAAAGAAATCTGCCGTTTCCATACATAATTTAGTGTATATTGTGAATTGTGTACCTTTTACATCCCACATATCCTCAAATCTTTGTAAAATGGAGAGTATTGAGACAATTAATTGAAATTAGCCAGCTTACTGACATTTTATTTTCACAAATAATTACAATTGTATGAAATGTCAGAAGATGATGTCAGAATAGGAGAGTTGCTGTTATGGGCTGTTAGGGCCCCAAGTAACTGCCCTTATGCGACAAAGCCCGAATCTGGGAGCGAATATGCAGTAGGGCATTCTGGGCGGTAGTGGTTGAGAGACACTTCACAGAAAGTGTCTGGCTGCAACATTTTAGAATGTCATAGCTCACGTTTGAGATGCTGTGCCAATTAATTGGTCCTGATGTTGCGCCCATTACAGGTTGCCACTGACCTCCAGTTCTGATCCAAAAGCAGATTGCCATCACCCTGTTTAAGCTGGCAACCTGTGCCAACTACAGAGTAGTGGAGAAAACTTTCAGGGTTAGTAAAATGAACGTCCATCGATGTGTACATGTGTACAGCAATTAAATAAAAATGAATACGGCATTACATCAGGCTGCTGAATGCAGGAGAGGCCAATGAAATTGCATACCATAATTCCTAGGCGCATCTTGTGCCCCAGGTTTATGGTGGATGGCACGCACATTCCTATTCTTCCCTCGATGGATGGCTACTGCGTTTACATAAATTGCAAAGGGTGACCATTTATTGCTGTCCAGGTACTCCACGCATTTTTTTTTTGTAAATGCCATTGTTCTCAACAAAAACATTTCCAAACTAATTGAAGTATTGACATATAATTTATGTGCTAAAGTTAAATGAAAAAAGATTATGTCGATATGAGAAATTTTATTGATTTTATTGGTAAACATTTAAATGCACTACAAAATCCTTGGATGGAAATGTATTTATAGTTCAAGAATATCCTCAGTCTCTCAGGATGCAGAGAATGAATACGGGTTACAATGGCTTGCACTGAAACAGTGCAAACAGCAAGACAAAGGTTGGCTAAACCTTCCCCCGGTAAAGCTTTCCCACACAAGAAATTAATTAAATAAATAAATAAATAAATAAATACATAGATAAATAAATAAAAATTAAATAAACACCACTACTAGTGTGTCCCCTGTTAAAACATTTCCCTCAGGTAACTTTTCAGAATTAAAAGTCACATTCCCACAGAAATTATTTATACATACACATATTACACATATTTAAATAAGGAGTGAAAAGAATTTAAAATACACTTAATTAACTCTTTATAAGGAACACCAGTACATTTATGTAATTATTATGAACGGCTGATCTCCTGAAGTTTTTTTCACTCATTAGAGTTTACATAGAATGGTAAATATGTTACAACAGCAGAAAACCACACTGGGTTCCACTTCTGCAGCATCAACATCAGAAAGGCATTTCTGCCGGCTGAACTGCCACTTATTGGATAATTATTATTATTATTATTATTTATTTTTTTTTACCATTCTGGGTATATCTATAGCCGTTTTTTTTTGAAAATCCCAGAAGATTTACAATTTTTTAAATGCTCACCCAGCCCATCTGGGACCAACAACCATGCTATGGTCAATGTCAGAAGATGACAAATTTCCAGCCTCTAATTTTGATATGAACATTAACTGAGGCTTTGTATCTGCACGATTCTATGCACTGTGCTACTGCCACATGATTGACTAGCTGGAAAAAGTATTGTGGGTATTACAGTGGATATAAATAGTCTACACACCCCTGTAAAAATGGCAGGTTTTTGTGATTTGAAAGACAAATGACAACTAAGATAAATTTTGTCAGATATTTTTTCCACCTTTAAAGTAAAATTACAAAAAAAATTTTAGGGAAAAAAAAAAATCCTTTTGTTTACACCACTCTTTTGGGGTAAGAGTCTATCAGCATGGCAAAAATTATTTTTCATCTTCCTTACTAACAGATGCCTGAAAGTTTTTCACTAAAATCGACTGGTATTTATAGCTACTCGTGATTCCCTCCACTTGCATGAAAGCATATCTAAAGCATGATGCTGCCACCACCATGCTTAACCAAGAGTATGGTCTTCTTTTGGTGATGTGCTTTTTGCACCAAACAAACATTTTGAAATTATGGAATTATTATATCTTTTGGAATTGATCTCATCAGACCATAACACATTTTGCCACAAGGTTTGGGCTGATTCAGAGGGGCTTGGAAGGTTTTTTTTTTTTTTTTTAGAGAAAGGGCTTTCGTCTAGCCACACTACTCCATAGCCCAGACATGTGAAAAATATGTAAGATTGTTGTCATGTGCAGAGAGTAATCAGCACTTGTCAGATATTCCTGTAGCTCCTGTAATGTTGCCATTGGTCTCTTGACAGCCTTCCTGGTAAATTTTTGAGAGATTTTCTGTTCTTGTTCTTGATGTCACTGTGGTGATCCTTTTTCTCTGTTTGTTGATGATGGCCTTCATGATGTTCCATGGTACATGTAATGTTTTGGAAATTCTTTTATACCCCTCCCCATATTGATACCTTTCAACAAGTGAAATACCATGCATGCTTTGTAAGCTCTTTGCGGACCATGGCTTCAGCAGTCAAATGAAACCAAGATGATGTCAAGAAAATCCTACAGAAACAATTGGTCTTTATTTGGGTTTAATCAGAACAATTTCATTTATGACAGCTGTACTTTTGAACATGAGATGAGTGTGATTGTTTCATTCTCAAGACAGCCACATCCCCAATTATAAGAGAGTGTGAACACTTATGCAACCAAATTATTGTAACCTTTTTTATTATTATTATTTCTCCCTATTTTTATTTATTTATTTATTTATTTATTACTGTTTTCTACTTAATTTTTTATACATTCTAATTATACATTGAGGGTGGAAAAGGTTCTGACATGATTTATCTGGGTTTCTTAATTTTTTTTGCATCATAAAAACCTGCCATTTTAACAGGGGTGTGTATTACTGTGGTGAGTGTATTTGCTGTAAGCATGAGGTAGGACTGAATTATTCTAATGAGTAACAACACTATGACTTTAGTGTGACTCTTCACAATGTAATGTAATGTGAGAGTCCATGGTATGGCATAACAAGTATGGAAGCCATGGGGTTCAATTTGCAACCTACCAGTTGTTAGTCCATAACCTCAGAGCTACTACTGTAGAATATTTACTAGATTTTCAAACACAGTACAGATTTTTTTTTTAATTTAATATTCCACTGGCAGAATGCCAAGGGCATGATTTAGATAGATGAAAGAATCAATACAGAGTATATAACAGTTTTCAAATGGCATTGTCTGCATCAGTAATCATTCTGATAACTAAAGGTCATAGATTCTGCAGAAGTAGGAAACATTGAGTAATGCCATTCACAGACGTTCATTATACTTAATTAACACAGACTCTACCCCTTTTATTCTTTCTGCTATGTGTATCTGAATGGAACATTGCTAAGGTGACCTGTTAAAAACTTGTGCTTTTTGTCTCAGAGGGTTCTTATGAAATGAGTGTTCTCATAGAGACAGAATTATTAGACAGTGACACCAGGCATGTACATTGAAGTGACCTGCTGCTGCAGATGGTCCGCCTCAGGTCCTCCCCCACACAGAAACTGCTGATTTAAGGGGACTGTTACGCTTAATTAATAGAACGTGCCAAGCTCTACTAGACTGATGTACACGACCATATGTTTTTCGATGCTGGTGGACCCTTTTTTAATCTGATACCCCCACAAATTGTTATACCCCCAAAAATACTCTGCCACAACCAAACACAACAGATTCGTTTATTAAGTGTTTGGTCATGTTTTTATTATTATAGTTATTATTATTATTATTATTATTATTATTATTATTATTATTATTTGTGCTAGTGGTTATTGTATGTATGTGTGTGTGTGTGTGTGTGTGTGTGTGTGTGGCCTTCCTGTTAGAAAGCACTATAAGAACAGGCTCACCCATTCCACATGCCCATCTTCTAATGCTCCTGACAACAGGCTGAGCTATCTCAAAAACATCCCTTCACAAATGGCCATTAAAGGCATTAGAGGCTGCAAATAACAGATGAGGTCAAGGGCAGAGAGAGACAGAGAGAGAGAGTGAGAGTGTCATTAATCTGGAACTAGATCTGACAATTTGTGTTTGCTATTGGGATGATTTTAGATTTTATAAAAATCAACTTCTAACAGTTGCTTGTATGCGCAATCACTCTGGGTGAAATCTAGATATATCTTCTGATCTACATGTGAAGCCAATGTGGTCATTTTTTGTGTTTCATATATACAAAGTCAAATTTGTTTACATTTAATTATTTCAGAGACAGTAGTTATAACAACATACCTTATAATGTTATAACACCATACTGTACATAGTGCCTCTCCTGTCACCATTCTTTCTCTTTCTTTCTCAGATTTATTGTGATTTTTTATGTCTTTTCAACTCTATCCCCAACATTGACAGCAATGGAATCAAGTGAAAAATATAACAGACTCAGTGAAACCCAGTGCTTTTATGCAAATGACCAATCTTACTAAAAGTCTCTTAATGGCAATATTTCTTTATTACTTGACAGGAAAGGGTGCAGGTAGTTAATGGCGCTCTATCTATTAGTCGCTTGGTGTTGTCCGATGCCGGAATCTACCAATGCGTGGCTGGGAACAAATACGGGGAGGTGTACTCCAATGCGGAGCTCAGAGTAATTGGTGAGTATTTATTTAAAACATGAGTCTTATTGAAAGGTCGCCAACAAATATTTTGTATGTACTGTATTTATGTGTGACAATACTGCAGGTGTGTATTATCCATAGTTTAGAGTAAGGCTTTGTGTGCCACTGGTTGCAAGATGGTACTTATGCTCCTGCATTGTGGGATGAGAAAAATGTGTGTGTGTGTTATGTCTGTCAGACAACATAATTATGGTTATTGCTGATTTAGCCTGATGCACAAATGTGACGATACCCTCTCATTTTCACCATTCCCCTCGTCCATCTCTGCTCCCCCCAGCTCCTTCTGATTATTGATTTGTGATCATTCTACTTGGAGTTAATTTGGCAGTGGGGTTAAAGAGAAAGTAAAGGAGACAGGATGTAATTGACATCAGTTCCTCACCCAGACACAATAAATCAAGGGGCTTTTAAAAGGCGAGAGGAGTGGTGGAAATGATCATAATAAAAGCTCAGCCAAGCAAGGAAAAAAGGGGAGGAAAAACTTTAAGTACATGACATTTTCCCTTTGTTTTTCCTACCGGAGAAAATGAATGGGTGGTAATTAAGGTGTGTATATTTAGCTCAACCTCCACTCCACCATCTCATTTCAATGTGCACACACACATGCAGAGCCACACACACACACATTTTTAAATCCTTTTACCAGACTGATCAAAAGTCCCTCTGTCATGTTTTAGCCGTGGCTCCGGATTTTGGAGCAAATTTGCTGAAGAGCCACATTCTGGTGAAGGAAGGGGGTGATGTGCTGATTGATTGCAGGCCTAAGATGTCTCCCCGAGGCCTGATCACCTGGAAAAAAGGCAGTGAGGCACTAAGAGAGAATAGCAGGTATTTCACCGTAGATCCTTTTCAACCCTTTTCCACCAGTAAAGGACCAATTTGATTTGCGTTTTAACTAGTAGAATGTGGGCACTTCCAACCCAACTAATAACAATCAAGGCTGATCACGTCCTTTATTTCACTTACTAAATTTTATTTCTGGCTTGGGGACATCAAATCATTCACTTATACACAGAGGAAAGATTTGGTTTTGGTTGATTTTTTTATTTTTAATTTTTTAATTGATTATTCTAACTCTATACTGCTCTGAGAGCAGCAGTATATCAGAGCTGGAGTGTAAAGCCAGTAGCATACTGAAGGCCTGGAACAACAGTAGAGGGGTCCAGTTCCACCATTTTATTTTTCTCATTTTGTTTTTGTTCATGGGACCAAATGTACTGATGCTGAATTGCACCATTTGTCTCCAGCTGCAGCCATGCAGGATACATTCTCAAGCAAGAAGTGCACACTAAGCACTCTAAACATCTTTGTGATATACTCAAGATTCAGGCCTTTAGTGGGTTTTTCAATGCCTGATAGTGGTGTAATTCCAGCTTTTTGCTGTATCTGTCCTGGATATTTCATGGATTTTATTTCTTTTTTAAACCTGCACTACAAAAAATTATGTCTTAGCAAGTGAAAATATTTTAATATAGTCAAATCTATCTAGTATTTCTGATTGTACTGCCATAAAATATACAATTATTAAACTTATTTCTAGACATTTCTACTAATTTCAAGCTTGAATTGGTCATGTTTTATTGGCATAAAATGTTAAGCATTTATTTCTAGAAAGAAGCAAAATGATTTGCCAATACAATAAGAAATACATAAAAATTCATAAAAATGTCTAGAAATAGGTTTAATGATGTTATATTTGGTTTGTTGTAATCTTATTGTCACTTGCTAAGATTTTTTTTTCAGTGTAATAGTTTTCTTTCTTTCATTCTCTCTCTCTCTCCCTCTCTTTCTCTCACTCACACTTCAAGCATCACAGGCTTTGCTAATTTTTCACAGCCATGTGGGTGTTAATGCAGCCTCATAACCCTGACCATAACACGCTGACCTTATCAACACACTCTCCTCCCTGTGTGAATTACAGTGGCAGGTAGAGCATCTCAGATCAGCAGGGCTATGTTTGTGTGTGTGTGCGTGTGAGTGTGTGTGTGTGTGTGTGTGTGTGAGAGAGAGAGAGACAGACAGAAAGAGAGAGAGAGAGAGAGAGAGAGAGAGAGAGAGAGAGAGAGAGAGAGAGAGAGGCAAGCCACATCACAGCTGTCCATCGTTTACATATCCAAAGTTGGTGTTGGTGCTTGTCAAACAAAGTGGCTGTGTGTTTGCATGGAGGTTTTGGTGCTGGTGTCCTTCACCTGTTCTGTCTGTGCACCCAAGAGGAACAGAGTGTTTCAAAGCACACGGCACACACGTGTAGTTTTTGACTTGCATAGGCACATGTTGCAGACTAATTGAATACTCCTTGCATAAGCACCAAATTGATGAGTAAAATACAGTAAAATACTGGGTGGGTAAAATACTGTTGCTTGTATACCTGGTAAAGCATGAGACATACAGTGGGGGAAAGAATTATTGAATATGTCAAAAAAATTTTGAGTAAATATATTTTCAATGAGGTTATTCACATGAAATTTTCACCAGACATCAGTCTTAACTCAAGATATACAGAAATATAAAGAATTCACAACATTAAAGTCCATAAATAAAGTTATGTTAAATAAAGTGGAATGACACAGGAAAAAAGTATTGAACACGCTAAGAAAAAGCAGTTCTCCAAAGCAAGGTAAGGTAAGGAACCAGCTGAAAGCCATAAGTAGATAGAAATTAATTATACCTCTTATCTGTGCAAATTATTATCAGCTGGGTTAGTAAATTGATGTTCTATAAAAAGCCTTTTTGTTACCAAGGTGTCACACAAGAAACCTCTCATGATGGGTAAAAGCAATGAGTTCTCCCAATACCTTCGCAACCTTATTGTTTTTGATGGAATCGGATGCAGACGTATTTCAAAACTTCTGAATCTTCCACTAAGCACCATTGGGACCATTATCCACAAGTGGAAGCAACATCATTCCATCATCAACCGGCCATGCACAGGAGCTCCTCGCAAGATTTCTGACCAGGGAGTCAGAACAATAGTCAGAAGAGTAGCCCAAGAACCAAGGACCACTCGGAAAGAGCTCCAGAAACACTTGGAGGCAGCAGGTACCATCATTATAGAGAAAACTATAGGCAATGCACTCCACCCCCATGGCCTCTGTGCAAGCTAACCATGCAAGACTCCATTACTAAGGAAAAGGCATGTCGAAGCTCGTTTAATGTTTGCTACAACTCAATTGGACAAGGCTATGAAATACTGGGAGACTGTAGTCTGGTCAGACTACACACCATGTTTGGAGAAGAAATGGCACTGCACATCACCCTAAAAACAGCATACCAACAGTGGAGTGTGGTGGTGGAAGCATCATGGTGTGCGGCTGTTTTTCATCACATGGTACTGGCAGACTTCATATAATTGAAGGAACAATGAATGGAGCCCTTTACCAGCAGATTCTTGAGAAGAATCTCCACTTTCTTGAGAACAATCTGCTGCCATCCAGGATGATGAAGATGAGACGTGGGTGGAACAACGATCCAAAGCATACAGAAAAGGAAACTCTCAGTTGTTTCAGAGGAAAAAAATCTATTTGTTAGAATGACCCAGTCAATCACCTGACTTGAATCCAATTGAACAAGAACGGGCCAAAATCACTGTGGTCGATTAATTTCTTCATAGAAGAAGCATCTTGAAGCTGTCATTATAAACAGAGGCTTCTCCACTAAGTATGATATAAATTTCAGTTAGCGTGTTCAATAGTTTTTTCCTGTGTCATTCCAGTTTATTACACATAACTTCATTTCTGGACTTTAATGTTTAGATTTATTTATATGTGTGGATTTCTTGAGTTAATACCAAATTCTAGTGAAAATTTCATGTGAACAACCGCACTGGAAATATATTTACTGAAAAAAATGTTGACCTGTTCAATACTTGGTTCCCCCACTGTAAGTTTGTTGGCATTTTAGTAATTTATTTATTTATTTGTGTATTTATTTATTTATTTATTTATTTATTTGGCTGCCTAGATGTGTAAGAATTATAGATAATCTTCAGTCTAAAGTAGACATTGTAAAAATACATCAGATATATTGTAAATATTTGTACTACACCAGAGTTACTTAAGACAGATTGGCTTTGAGAATGAATTTCACTGTTCAAATACTATTCTCGTTTTCATAATATTTACATGATTGTGGGCAAGAAATATAGAGATTTGAATGTTTAAAGTAGCATATTCTACTTTTAGTCAAGTCTAATTTAAGAGATTTTGGCTAAATGATTATATTATTGCTATAGGAAGTTGTCGTTGAAATACTTGTTTTTTTCTGTTATTCATTCTATGCTGTTAAGTAAAGGAAGGTTGTAAAAAGTTGTACATGCATAAGGTTATTTAATATTGACTAATCAGTTACTCATTTTTGTTTGTGTGGTTGGTTTTTTTTTTTTTGTTTGTTTGTTTGTTTGTTTTGTTTTTAATCAGTAAAAAATTATCCATGCAAAGCAGCAGTGTTATTCCCTCTAAGAACTTCCCTTAAAGACATTATGCAGATTGAATCATCTGACTGAATCAAGAATATGTCATTCAACAGTTTGATTTATTTGTTTGAACAGTTTGAACATGCTTGTTCCTCACTGAGGTCAGATAATTCTGTGGATTAGACGAATAAATTTGCACAGTGCTTTCAAAGTTAATTTTTCTTGGTACCGTATCTGACATTCCATATTGAAAAGCTGTTTGTAGACAGTATTTAAAATTCTTTCTTGAATTAAACAGCCAGATATGTATTTGAGTGGTGCACGATATTAGCCTCTAAACAAAGATGAAGAAATGAATGATCAAAAATTTGATTGTGGCCTGGCCACAAGATTTACAGAAATTATGAGATTTCACCATCTATATTGTAAGCTCTCTGATGTTTTTGACATGTTTTTGTTTGATTTAAAAAAATAAAATAAAAATAATCTGGGTTTTTCAGAGTCACAGTTCAGTTCAGACCACCTACCTGTATACCTAGTCTTTGGCTTGTAGGTAATTAAAACAAAAGAATGCTTGTATCCCAGGTTGTATTGTTGTGGATTAAGTCTTGTCAGGATGCTGGATTGCATTGTCAATACCTGGAAACAAGCCAAGGAACTTTTTGCAGATGCAAGTATATTTCTGAAAAATGCTGACATTTTCTTTTGCATGCACAGACCCCCACACACACAGATCCAACTCCCCCCCCCACACACACACAAGCAACTACGCCCCCCCCCCCCCCACACACACACACACACACACCACACACACACACATACACACACACATACACACACTGCTACTATCATTGAGAAGTATTTTCATTGTCTTGTGTCTTGCCGTAGGTAAGTGATGCTATGTCTACACCTAACCCTAATGTCAGTAACCAAAAATAAATCCTTGTGGCTCCTTTAAGTTTTTTTTTCTTACACGTTTTACATGTTATTAAAGTAAATGCATAGTGGTTTTATATTATGTTTTATATTTTGTTTTATGCTTTTGTACATTTAGTATAAAATGTATCCTATTTACCCTATGAACTTCCATTACACCAAGCCAAAAAATGCTGCCACCGCTATTGATGTTTAAGGCTAATAAGTAGTTGGCTATGTTTTTCAATGTATTTCAGTGTGGGTGAAGCATATACACCTGTCTGGAAGCCAAGACTAATCAAAGCAACGTGTGTGTGAACTCCTTGTGTAAGATTAATTGCCTTAATTGCATTGAGCTCTACTCAGTGGAGCTGGATGAAGGGAAGTCAGTGTCAATGGCAGGGTAATCCATCTTCATAGCAGCAGCCCCTCCTTTTTTCCACTGCTGTAAAGAAAGGAGGGAGCCAGTAATGAAGGAGAGCTAAGTGGTAGAGGTGTTTGCACCAATTTATTTTTCTTCCTGACAAGCTGACATGAGCTCAAAGAAGAGGTTGAGATAGCAGAGTGTCTAAAGACCAGGGCCATAGAATCATAGTAGGATTATAGTAGTACATATTATTTATTTGTAAATACCCACTACACATTAAATTCATCTTCATTATTCCCAGTATAAGTAATATAAATAGCTGCTAAAGACACATTGACCGTGTTCTAATACTTAAGGGTCCAGCTGATTACTGCTGTATGTGCACAGATGACATAGAGAGGACAGCATATTCACAAATACTGGTAATGTTTCATATTCACAAATACTGGTACATAAATTTGAACTCTTTCATTTCTGCATATTACGCTCAGGTAAAAATAACCCATACATAATCTCTGTAATATTGCTAAAAAAAATCCAATATAAAAAAATATCCAATATATCCAAAAAAAAAAAAAAAAAAGGCACCTCGTGGAGCAGTAGTTTGATCCTAAAGGTATGAATGATTGTGTGAATGTGTGTGTGCTTAGTTCCCTATGATGGACTGGCATTCCAGCCAGTGTGATTATCCCTGTCATGCATCAAGTGTTCCTGGGAAAGGCTTCGGATGCACCACAGTCCTGACCAGAATAAAGCATTTACTGGAGATGAATGGATGAATGAATTGTAGGAATTGTGCACATCTTGGAAAATTATATTTTGTGTGTTTTGTTGAAAATAGCTGGTTTCTATCAGAACTGAACAAAAAGGTTAAGCATGATATGCTGATAGCTGTGGAAATTAATGAACATTAAGCCTAATGAAAGAAATAAGCTGTCTGTAGTAACCCAACCATACTTTTTGTTAAAAAGTCAATAACTGTATTAAGGAAACGTCGTTTTTGCAACTTTTTTCCTGCTCTTTTTAATGCACAAATGCATAATGAGCAGTGCAGTGTAATAAGCTCATCAGAAGCTATGACTTCATGCACTCTAGAACCCAGGAGACTTAAGCGTTACAGTGGTCAATTGTGCAATGTGATTTTAGTTTCTGCATCACATACATAGCTCCTTAGATCACCATGCATTACTACTGAATTAACATGACTTTCCAGGGCCCACGTATTTTGTACATTTACAATATATAGTCCTTTTTGAGTGATTTCTGTTTCAGCAGTCAACATTCAGGAAACTGAAATAATGAGTAGAGTATGAAAAAGACTAAGTCAAGTACATGTTAGACTCTGTATGAAGGACAGAAGGGTTTTATAGGAAGATTTTAACAAGGCAGTCTTTTTTAAATAGGGGAGGAGGGTAGGGGTAGTGGCACTTATACATTTAATTATTTTAGGTACATTTGTATCCAGAGTGGCTGAAAAAAAAATTCTGAACAAATGCTGAATTTGCAGCAGTACAAAGTATTTAAAGAATCCCTAAAGGATTTATAGCTTGTAGATTTAGAAGCGAATGCTGCTTTGTGATTTAGTTAAGTCCAAAAGGAAAATTTAAACCCTAAGCAGGGGCATAAATAAGTGAATAAATAAGTGAATAAACAATATACAACAAGAGTAATACAAGTGCATAGGAAAAAAAACAGCTAATTGAAATTGGCACATGCTGAGGTTCCTTGAAGGCAATGCTGTAGGATAGCATCAAATATTTAGAGAGAACGAGAGTGGGAGAGTCAGTGAGAGATCCTTAATGACTGTACACTTCAGCTTATAAAATAAATGTTGTCATGACAATTTCCATTTAAAAGCACATCTGCCATACAGGCTTCATTCCAGGTGAATCAAGGCTCAAATAGCAGAGGCATCAGATGGACCTGTGGGTTAACAGCACCACTGTCACTATGGATTTACATGACATGTTTGACAGCCAATTATGATATCTAATTACAGGCTGTTCCAAGCTATCTTCTTATATCATAACTGGGCCTTAATTCTAAATTTGATTGTCTTTGTAGCATGTAACATCAACAATTATTTATTTCTTATTTCTTTTTTCTTTTTTTTTGGAGAGAAAGAAGAGTGGTGTCACTTAAACTTGCAGAAAATACCAATCAAAAAGTTGAAAAAATTGAAATACATTTTAATTCTGTTTAGAAACAGTTTTAGGGGGAGGCTTCTTATTTTAGAAGAGTCCTCATCCTCACCCTCAGCATCAGGCTTCACCCTGTAAATTCTTGTTCACTATTGCCTGCTTCTGGTTTAAGGGCGTATTAACTCTTACTCAGAGTGACTTGGAGATATTGTTATATCCCTCGTTTGCTTCTTATCTTGTGGTCATAAGGATGTTGGAAATTTCCAATCATTCTGGGTTTCCTAATGTACAGTATTTTCTCTGTAAGTAAAGACAGGTCAAAGACAAATGGATCTTTGTCTAGCAAGTCTAGCAATAGAAGAAAGTGCTGCTTTCATCATAATGACTGTCCTGTACCTAGGACATCCTAGGACTCCTATTCCACAAAGTATTCATACTGAATATTCCATACACCTATAATAAATTTAGTAATGTTTGTTTGCATTTTCTCTATATGACTTATGTAAGGAATAAAACAGGTTGGGGGTGTGCTGTTGTGTAATGGCTGTTACTATCTCCAAGTTGATTATTTACTAACACCATGTCCCAAAATGTTTTATTCTTCTTATGCCAGAGCAATTTGTTCTCTTTTGAGTCAGGTTCCTCTCAATATTTATTCCTTAAGTTATCAAGGGGATATTTTTCTTGCCAGTGTCACCTCTTACTTGCTCATTAGGGATCTAAGTTCTGGAATATCTGTTGTTAAAAATCCAAGAATAGCATACAGTATATGGATGTCATCCTTACGTACATAATATCATGCTTTTGTGCAACACATAAAACAAAAATGAGGTTTTGTACACAGGACTATGTAAAGAGCAAATAAATGGTATGAGAGTGATGTAGAAAACAGTAACTTGAAAAATGCATACTAACTACATAGATCAGAAGTGACATCAGGATAACAACAGCCAGACAACATAATTGTGCAGAGCTGAGCAGATTGCTTATTGCTTGAGTTTGCATAAGAGAATCCATCATATCTGCACCCTAACCTGCCTAGACTGTGCTCCCTGTTCTCCCAACAATTTTTGGAAGCATTCAGACCACGGCACTTGCACTACCCTATCAGTCTGCCCAACACTGGATCTGTGTCCTGCATACAGTCATGTGAAAAAATAAATAAACTCCATGGATCATTTTTATTTATTTATGTATGTATTTATTTATTTTACATATTTGGACATTTGATCCTCCTTGAAACAATGTGTATTATTAAAGTTGATACACTCTATCAAATGACACATAAAATTAATATTTTGTAGTAATTTTCACGGTTTGAATTAACAAAAACAGATCAGTCACATGGAAAAATTAAGTACACCCCTACATTTATTCATTAATTTCAAATGACTGTCAATTTGTCCAAGATTGTCCGTCCCAGCAAATTCAGCCCAAGAAGAGACCATATGATGCAAAAAGAAGTCTCCAAGAACCCAAACATTTCATCACAGGATCTGCTAGTAAGTCTTGCAACTGTTGGTGTCAAAGTGCATGCTTCTACAATCAGAAAGAGATTGCACAAATTTGACCTGCATGGGAGGCATGCCAGGAAAAAGCCTTTGCAAGACTACAATTTGCCAGCAAGCATATAGGTAAAGACTAGGCCTTTTGGAATAATGTGCTCTGGACAGACGAATCAAGGATAGAGTTGTTTGGCCACAGTAAAAGCAGACACGTTTGGTGCAGACCAAAGACAGCTTTTCAGGAGAAGCACCTCTTACCAAGTCTAAAGCATGGTGGTGGAAATGTTATGGTTTGAGGTTGCTTCGCTGCCTCAGGGACTGGACAGCTTGATTCAACTATGAATTCTACATCATATCAAAGAGTACTTAAAGATAAGGTGAGGCCATTTGTTCAAAAGTTGAAGTTAAACAGAAAGTGGACCTTTCAACAGGCTCAGGTGATAGAGTGGGTTGTCCACTAATCGTAGGGTTGGCAGTTCGATTCCCGGCCCACATGACTCCACATGCCGAAGCGTCCTTGGGCAAAACACTGAACCCCAAGTTGCTCCCGATGACAAGTTAGTGCCTTGCATGGCAGCTCTGCTACCATTGGTGTGTGAGTGTGTGTGTGTGTGAATGGATGAATGAGACACAGTGTAAAGTGCTTTGGATAAAAGCGTTATATAAGCGCGCCATTTACCATTTATTTATCTAAGCACACTAGCAATTCCACCAGGGAATGGCTCAAAAAGATGAAATGGAGGGTTATAGAATGGCCTAGTCAAAGCCCCAATTTGAATCCCATTGAAATGTTGTGGGGGGATTTGAAACAGGCATACATGCAAGAAAACCCTCAAACATCTTGCCACTGAAAGAATATTGCATGGAAGAGTTGTAAAAAAAAAATTCCAGTAAGTCTGGTGGACAATTATGCCAAATGCCTACAAGAAGTTATTTCTGCTAAAGGGGGCCATACTAGCTTCTGCGGCCAAGGGTGTACTTACTTTTTCCACAGAAGAATATCAAATCTATTGATATTTCGATTGAATAAATGATTGAAAAAGCTCATTTTACTTGTGGTTTTGTTCAAGTATATCACTTATTTAATAGGCACTGTTTCAAAGATGATCAAATGTTTGCTTGTCCAAATATGTCAAAAAAGCTAACAATTTCTGTGGTATACTTATGATTGTATATAATATGTAAGGAATAAAACATGACAAAGCATGATGTTCTATATAGATAATCAACCACAGGGTGGTGTTTTGTAAGTATTTTTATTCCTCTTATCAAGTTATTAAAGAACAATGTCATGCTATAGTTATTTTTAATGTTCTGGAATATTGGCAAAACAAATTTTTTTCTGTTATTGTATATGTTAAAATGACTATTAGCCGTTATTTACTCACCAGGTTTTTTATTTGTTTTCTCTCTTATAAGACAAAATATGCAGTTTGTCATGTTCCAGATAACCTGCATAGCACAAAATCAACCACTTGGAGGTGAACTTAAAGGGTTAGTTTTACCTCAGTGTCCTTCCATAAATGTTAAATAAATATTCTCCTTACAGAAAGCTGATCCATAATCATACAAATTTTTCTTTGATAAATAACACAACAAAAATCTGTTTATTGTTAGCCTTAAATTGCATGAGAATCCACCGTACATCATGTTCTAAATGTAATTTTTTTCTCATCAAGTTATTTAAATTCCTTGCACAGTTTGTAATTGAGCATCTGCTTGTAACTGGCAACTGAATCTCTTGTGTACTCATGAGAGAACATCATGTCAGATTAGAAAATGAGGGACAACCCACCCCTCAAATGCACACACATACACACGCATTCATTGCCATCCAAACATTCTCTCACCTTGAGAGGATTAGTTTACACACACAGATGTTTATGTGGCCTGCTTGGGCTTTTTTTTCCCTGTCGTCCTCTTTCACTAGGGAAATTTGGAATGCTTAGTCTTTGGAATGTCATTTGAAAGAGAGCACTTTCTGTTCAGCGAAGGGCTGGAGCATGCCCTAATGCTACCAGTTTCCTTCTAACATACCTTCTGTTTCTAAAACAGACCACCACATTGCACTTAAAAAAACAAACAAACAAACAAACCTAAAAGGCTCTTGGACCAGCAGGGTCTAATTTGATATGGCATGTTGCAAGGTAGATATGGATTTTTCTCTGGAATCAATTGATCAATCACAACGGTGGACAGCCCATCGACCACCACTCATGTTATGTTTACTGACTTATACGATTGATAACCGGCGTTAATTAAGGGCAGGGAAGAGCAACATATTTGTTAGGTCAGTTTTTAGGACATTCAATAGGGAAAATTGACTTCTGAAAATGAAATTCTTTGTATTAACCAGGGGGTAGCTTAGTGGCTTAGTTGTTAGCCCATTTGCATCACACCTTCAGGGTTGGGGGTTCTCCCCATGCTTCAGGGGTTTCCTCCAGGTATTCTGGTTTCCTCCCATGTGTTCTAGGCTGATTAGCATCTCTAAATTCACCGTTGTATGTGTGTGTGTGTGTGTGTGTGTGTGTGTGTGTGTGTGTGTGTGTGAAATAGTGCCCTGCAATGGGTTGGCACCCTATTCAGGGTGTCCTGTGCCCCGGATAGGCTCCAGGCTCCCTGCTTGAAGGATAAGTAGTACAGAAAATGGATGGATGGATATATTAAGCAGGAGCTTTGTAGGTCTTAAAGAAACTGGTTAAAAGTTAATCCAATGTACAAGAGAGGTAAAAATGTTTCCCCAGATAAGGCAAATGTTCACCTTGGTAACCAAGAAAAAGGAGTGGTATTAGATTTATTTTACAGGAGCCTAGGGTTGATATAATTTTTCAAAGTAAGAGCCATCCAGTGCAGCACTGGTAATCCATCTTTGTCCCTGGGCACATTTCAGGCAGCACATGTGTGTTGTTTCTAATTCCTAGAAGAATTCACCGCACAGAGGAAGTGAGAGAAAAGAAAGAGATCATTATCAGTGGGAGATATGAGACTCTTCTCTTCTTTCTTTCTTTCTTTCTCTCTCTCTCTCTCTCTCTCTCTCTCTCTCTCTCTCTCTCTCTATCTCTCTTTCTCTCTCTCTCTCTCTCTCTCTCTCTCTCTCTCTCTCTCTCTCTCACTCTCTCTCTCTCTCTTTTTTAATTACAAGCACTCTTCCCCTGCATTCTGCGACTGGGAAAAGACGCAAGCGAAATGAGAAGGCTTAATTGAAATTGTCACCTATAATGAACTACATGCACTGTTCAATTCAACTACTACCACTGTCTATTTTAAGACATCATCTGTATTATTATCTTTTTTTAGCAACAGGGGTGTTTTGTTCAATATGAAGAAAATATAAACAAGACAAGGCATAATGAATTACCTTAGCATTTCAGACCTCTATTAAAGGCGTGCATTTCATGCACAAATATCTATAACCGATTTGATGAAACACATCACATTATTCTCTTCTGAAGACCTTTTGGATTTTACATTGAGTCAAGAATTGAATGGTGAAGTGGTCTGAGTCAAGAGTTCACATGCTAAATCTGTGCACTGAATTATTGAACAGCACAGAATGTGTTAAGAAAATTAGCTCTGGGAAAGTGTCAGGTCATATGTACTTCCTTCCAAGGGGTAGGGGGAAAATGTGAAATAAAAATTTGGTGCTATTGAATTTATGTAGCAAATTTGTCTACTTGACACAGCTAACCTTCTCCTTTCACAATAAGTGTTTGGTGAAGGTACATTTTTTAAAAGTAGTAATACTGGATGTTTATTTTGAACTCCCATGTCTGGCTCATTGCCCTCAGCTTTTTATTACTGCTCTGCTTTGTATGATTTTTGTATAATTCAATTCAATTCAATTCAATTTTATTTGTATAGCGCTTTTTACAATAGACATTGTCTCAAAGCAGCTTTACAGAAATATCAACACGGTATACAGATATTAAAGGTGTGAATTTATCCCAACTGAGCAAGCCACTGAGTGGCGACGGTGGCAAGGAAAAACTCCCTAAGATGTTTTAAGAGGAAGAAACCTTGAGAGGAACCCGACTCAGAAGGGAACCCATCCTCATCTGGGTAACAACAGATATTGTGAAAAAGTTCATTATGGATTTATATGAAGTCTGTATGGCGTTAAGAGCAGCCGTAGTCCCAGCAGTCTGGAATTAAAGAAGATTTGAGCTCCATCCAGAGGCAGAAAGGATCTGGATCTCTAGTATCTCCATAAATTCGTGTGGGGCTCGGCGAAAGGAGAGAGGGAGAAAGTAGAACAGAATCTAGTCAGGGTAGGCTTGAGTAAACAAATACGTTTTAAGCTTAGACTTAAACACTGAGACTGTGTCTGAGTCCCGAACACTAATAGGAAGACTGTTCCATAACTGTGGGGCCCTATAAGAGAAAGCTCTTCCCCCTGCTGTAGCCTTCACTATTCGAGGTACCGTCAGATAGCCTGCATCTTTTGATCTAAGTAGGCGTGGCGGATCATATAAAACCAAAAGGTCGCTTAGATATTGTGGCGCGAGACCATTTAGTGCTTTATAGGTTAATAAGAGTATTTTATAATTAATGCGAGATTTTACTGGGAGCCAATGCAGTATTGATAATATCGGTGTGATATGGTCGTATCTTCTAGTTCTAGTTAGGACTCTAGCAGCTGCATTCTGGACTAATTGGAGCTTATTTATATTCCTACTGGAACATCCAGACAGTATGGCATTACAATAATCTAATCTAGAGGTGACGAATGCATGAACTAGTATTTCCGCATCATGTAGTGACAATATGTTTCTTATTTTAGAAATATTTCTGAGATGAAAGAAGGCTATCCTAGTAATATTATCTACATGAGCATCAAATGATAGGCTGGAGTCAATAATCACTCCAAGGTCTTTAACTGCTGCACATGATGAAACAGAAAGACCATCCAGAGTAACCATGTGATCAGAAAGAATACTTCTAGCTACACGTGGGCCTAATAAAAGTATTTCTGTTTTTATCAGAATTAAGCAGAAGGAAGTTAATTAACATCCAATGTCTAATGTCCTTTACACAATCCTCAACTTTACTAAGCTTCTGTCTGTCCTCTGGCTTCGCTGAAACATACAACTGTGTATCATCAGCATAACAGTGGAAGCTAATTCCATGTTTACGAATAATTTGACCTAGGGGTAGCATATATAAAGTAAAGAGCAGTGGGCCTAAAACAGAACCCTGTGGAACTCCAAAAGTAACCTCAGTACGCATGGAGAATTCACCATTTACATCTACGAACTGATAACGATCGGTGAGATAAGACCTGAGCCAGGAGAGGACTGTTCCCTTAATACCAACAACATTTTCTAATCTATCAAGGAGAATAGTGTGATCTATAGTATCAAAAGCTGCACTAAGGTAGAGTAACACAAGCAGCGAGACACAACCCTGATCATAAGTCAGTAGAAGGTCATTTACTACTTTAACTAACACTGTCTCTGTGCTATGATGAGGTCTAAATCCTGACTGATATATTTCATGAATGTTATTCCTATCTAAGTACGAGCATAACTGCTTTGCTACAAACTTTTCTAAAATCTTAGAGATGAAGGGGAGATTTGATATTGGTCTATAGTTGGACAATTGAGACGGGTCAAGATCAGGTTTTTTAATCAAGGGTTTAATAACTGCTAATTTAAGTGATTTAGGTACATAGCCACTGCTTAGGGAAGAATTGATTATATTTAGAAGTGGCTCAATTACTACTGGACCAATCTGTTTAAACAAACATGTAGGTACGGGATCTAGTATGCAAGTTGATGAATTGGCTGAAGAGATTAATGTAGCTAGTTCGGTCTCTCTAAGCGGAGCAAAACACTCTAAACATTGATCTGATATTGCTACATTGTCATGTAATGGGTTTATTACAGTACTGTCCAGTTTTAATTTAATGGCCTGTATTTCACGTCTACTATTTTCAACCTTATCATTGAAAAATTTCATGAAATCTTCACTGCTATGTAATGATTGAGTGTTTCTCTCTGTAGTGGTTTTATTCCTAGTTAATTTTGCTACTGTGTTGAAAAGGAATCTAGAATTGTTTTTGTTGTCTCCTATTAAGGTGGAGAAATAGATTTTTCTAGCATCGCCAAGAGATTTCCTATATTTCAGTAGGCTCTCCTTCCATGCTGTTTGAAATATCACCAGTTTGGTTTGACGCCATTTACGTTCTAATTGTCGAGTTGTCTGTTTTAAGGTTCGCGTTTGATCGTTATACCAGGGTGCTAATTTTTTTTCTCTAATTATTTTCCTTTTGAGTGGAGCCACTCTATCTAGCGTGTAGCGGAGTGTTGACTCCAAGCTTTGAGTGTTGACTCCAGTCGCCTGATCGAGTTCTGTGTGATCTGACGGTGATCCAAATCTAATTGATGTTTCTGCGAGGTTATTTATGAAGCTCTGTGCAGTAGCTGATGTGTAGGTACCTTTTACGCGGTAGCGAGACGAGGTGGAAATATTATGATCAATACGTATTATGAACGAGATAAGATAATGGTCTGAGACAACTTCAGACTGCGGAAAAATGATAATATTTTCTATACTTAGTCCGTATGTTAGTATGAGGTCAAGAGTGTGACCACCATTATGAGTAGGCCCGATTACGTTCTGATTAATCCCTACTGAATCTAAGATGGACACAACCGCTATTCTTAGAGGGTCTTCCAGGTTATCAAAATGAATATTAAAGTCTCCGACGATTAATGCTTTGTCTACAGACACAACCAGGTTTGAGACAAAGTCTGCAAATTCACTAAGAAATTCAGTATATGGCCCTGGGGGTCTGTAAATAATAATTAGAGGAATTGACTTATTTTTTGTGGCTACATAACTTATACTGGTATAAAGAATTTCAAAAGAATTAAATTTATGCTTAGGTTTTTGTGTGACGACTAGATTTTGACTATGGATGAGTCCAACACCTCCTCCTCTACCAGTTGAACGAGGCTGATGTACATAACTGTATCCAGGAGGACTGGCTTCATTTAATGCTATGTACTCGTTTGGTTTAATCCAAGTTTCCGTTAAACACATTAAATTACATTCCTGGTCAGTAATGATGTCGTTAACAATAAGAGCCTTAGACGCAAGAGATCTAATGTTTAATAGTCCTAGCCTCAGATCAAAAGTGCTGGCTGTGCATTCAATATGATTTAATTTTATGTTAATTAGGTTACGAAGATCGACTTTCCGAGATTTTCTATATATTTGAATAGCTCGGGGAACAGACACAGTCTCTATAGTATGTATTACCTTTGCCGGATTTTTAGTTGAACATTGATTATACTGAATGTTATTATTGGAAGATGTACTTACGGTAGGCAGTCACTTGGAGTGTAGCGCCTTGGAAATGTTGTCTGAAAGCAGTTCCGCTCCAAGGCTAGGACGCTCCCAGAACAGATTCCAGTTATTGACAAACACCAGATTCTGCTCATTACACCAAGAGACTAACCAATCATTTAATGCTAGAAGTCTACTGAACTTTTCTGCTCCACGTCTGTATGTGGGAAGAGGTCCAGAGACGATGATCTTCACGGTAGGTGATCTGCCTCGTACCGTCTCGATCAGGCTGGAGAAGTCCCTCTTCAGAACCTCCGTCTGCCGCAGCCTGGTGTCGTTCGTCCCCGCGTGCAGCACAACCGCTCCAATGCGCTCGTCCTTCTTCAGGATCTCGGATACCTGCGCAGCGACATCAAGGACACAAGCACCAGAAAAACAGTGTGTGCGCACCTTACCTTTAGATGAGGCTACACGGACGTTCCGCACAATGGAGTCCCCGACGATCACAGTGTTGGGTCTGGTCTGGCGGAGAGGGGCGAAGCGGTTCCTGGTTGGAATCTCGAACACCGGAGGTGGAGAAGGTCCAGCCCGCGCCTTTCGCCGCTGGTTCACCCAAGGCCCGAGGTGTGTTGGCGCCGGCATGACGGAGACCACGGCTGGGAAAGTCCTAGGTGCACGGTCCCTGCACAGAGAAACACACGGCGTAGAGGGGCTGGGAGTGGAAATACCACGCTGTGTGCTTACCTTGGATATGTGAGCAGAGGCACAAGATGTTTCCAGCGCAGTTTGTCGCTCCAGCAGCTGGGCCTGCTTGTCGAGTAGGCCGCGGATCTGCTTCTCCACATCCTCCAGTTCCAGCCGCACCATGTGAAGCTCAAGCGAGTCCTCATCTGCACTCAAAACCGGAGAGACAGCAGACATATTTGTTTGTTTGCTTGTTTGATTGTTTTTTAAAAGCAGAACAGCGGTAAGTGAGAAATGTGAAACGTAAACAAGGCTAGCGGTAGGTGATGCTAGCGGGCTACAGGCTACAAGCTAGTCGCGGATGTTTTGTAAAAAACAAAACAGAATACAGATCAAATTTGCGACAGCGCAACGTTACGATTGTTTTATTTAACGTGGTGTCAGTTATATTTGTATAACGTAAGGTAAATAATTTTAAAGTATAGAGATTAGAAGAAATTAATGTAAATTAATGTAATAGCGTTAGCTCGAAGGGTGCTGCTTCCTCAGTGACACTTCAGGTTGCCAGATCCCACAAAATCCAACAGAGTATAACCATGGAAACCCATAATATCAAAGAAAACTTTGAGATATGGGTCAATGCAGAGTGCATGAATGTCATAAATGTCATTTTAATTTTGTCCTGGAATGCTCTGTCCAAACACACACACACACACACTCTCTCTCTCTCTCTCTCTCTCTCTCTCTCTCTCTCTCAGCTTATTCCTCTTATTCCTCCTCGTTAACAGTTTGTTATTTGATGGCTATAGAGTCCAACGCGTGATCTACAAAATTTATTGCATGATGGACATGTGAAGTCTGGGTTTTGTTGTTGTTCATGTTTCTTTCCGATTCCATCTGCTCTATTCCTATGTGGCAGTGCTGCCACTCGAGGGAACGGTTAACAGGTGCTTCTTCCAGTCGTGAGTGGTCGATTTTACATTTTCTCAGTGATGGTCTTTGTACTCTTCTTCTGACCCGCTGCGGACCGGTGGCCAAAATGAAGTTGTTTATACAAGACTTGCCATTGAAGGTGATCTGGAGGCAACCTAATAACATGCCCAAGTCAGCAAAGTTGGTGTTCAGTTATCTTGGCCTCCATGCTTTTGCAGTTTGTCCTTGCAAGCACTTCGGAATGTGATACACGATCACACCATGAGATCCCCAAGATTCAGTGTAGACATCTTATATGGAAGCATTCTTGCATCCCTAGGTGGTGACTGTATGTAACCCATGCTTCACAGCTGTATAGGAGAGTGGTGATACAGACGGCTTTATAGATACTTTGGTGTGCAGATGGAGCTGCTTATTTTGAAAGACCTTTCGTGTGAGTTTGCCAAAAGCTGCAGAGGCTTGTTTTATATGGGTGTGGATTTCATGGTCGATGTTGCAGCCCTCAGATAGGATGCTGCCCAGGTTTAACATGCCCAAGCCAGCCATAATGGATGGAACATAATGGATGGAACTATTGTGAGTGGCTGATGTTCTATGGTGAAGAGAGGCAAAGTTGGTGGGGGACTGAACCTCCATTGGCATATCACCTCAGTCTTGGTAGCGTTGACTGACAAGCCCAGTTTGCTGTAGGCCTTCACGGCCATGGCAAAGAACGTTTGCATGGTTTGTGCCACAAGCACAAAATCATCAGCATACTGCAACTGCACAGCAAAAGACCTGCACTGCTGAGGCCTTGGTATTTGCCTGGAGCCTTTGTATATTAAAAAGATTTCCATCTAGTCTGAAGTCACAGTGATTCCACTACTGCTTTCCAGTTTGTCATGAAGAAGCTTCAGGATACATAGGAGAAAGATGATGAACAGTACTGGTGCCAACACACACCCTCTCTTACTCCAGTGCATACATTCAAAGCCACTGATTCCTGTCCCCCTATGGTCACACGGGCCACCATCCTGTCATGGAACTGTGACAGGATGTTCACAAATTTTCCTGGGCAGCCAAATTTTATCATTATGTCCCAGAGTATCTCTCAATTCACAGTGTGGAAAGCTTTGGAGAGATCAACAAATGCCATGAAAAGGTCTTGATGTTGTTCACGACACTTTTCTTGTAGCTGTCTTACTGTGAAAATCATGTACACCGTGCTCTGGTTCTTCCTGTAACCACACTGTGACTCTAGCAACAGATATTCAGTTAGGTTCTCCACCAGCCTGCATAGCATGACTTTTGCCAGGACCTTGCCTGCAACAGCTAGCAGTGATATGCCACAACTGTTGCCATAGATGGATTTGTCATCCTTGTTTTTGTAAAGAGTGACAATGTTGGCATCCCTCCATTGTTGAGGGATATTCTCCTGGTGCCAGACCTGCTGGGTGTATTGGTGGATTTTACTGGTACACAAGTAGCCACCAAGTTTGAGGAGCTCTGCTGGGATACCATTCCTGATACCATATCATATCATTGCTGATTGCCATTCCCACACCAGGGTGATAGCCTCTCCAGAAGAAGGTGTACCTCTTCTTTCAGAAAACCTTCACCCAGGAGCCTTGTCTTGCAAAGAGCAGAGATGGCAATCTATGCAAAGAGGTTTTTAGAGTGCCACAGGGGTTGTGCAGTCCCCAGAAGCACTGTCTTCACCGTGATGAGCTTAATCCTGGTGGCAAGGGGGAAACCCAGGATAACCAGTCCCCAATCATGGCTTCAGAAGGCTGCTCGAGCTCCAGTCTGTCGAAGGACTGCCTAATGTTGGCCGCCAACATGTTGCTTTTCTCTTGGGGTGTGCTCCCCTAGCCTTTGTCTTAATAGATTTACCCACAAGGTAATAGGGCAGACACTGGTCATAGACAACCTCTGGGGACCACTGCAGCTCAGAGATCCCCCACCAAAGTTACCCAGTTACCGTGTGTGGCCACGGGGAGCCCTGGCAGGAGTCTTAGTAAAGGAGAGGCTATGTACTGGCAGGGGGAGACTTACACACAAGGCTGCTTCCTTGTTCACCACAAGGGCTAGCCAGTGGCAGCAGGTTATAAGCAAGAGTTTATCAAGCAGGCAGGAAGCAACCATGCAACTTCCCTCTAACTACTGCACACACACACAGACGCACACACACACAGTTTTAAATCTGTCAGGACCATCTTTTATTAAAGTTACAAATGGTTCATGTTATAGGGCATTGTTAACAATTGCAGCTTTTTTAGGACATCCAATCTAGTGAAACTACTCTTACTTCTAGGATGCTAAGCTTTATTGTGTCCGGTCATTTACCATCAATAATTTCTAATCATTACTACTAGCAAAAGACCTTTAGATGTATGTGATGTAGGGGTGTACCACAATAGCACTTTATGTATCTGTATCTGTTTAGTGCTCAATCCATATTTGGATTTAAGAGTTTTGCCTGAAATGGAAGGTTTTTTGTTTCGTTTTGTTTTTTAATGAAGTATGATTGAATGTACCACTATACCCCTGAAAACACTTTCAAATAAAAACCCAGAGGTAGACATGCCAGCACATTCAACGTGGACTGGCTCTGACAGTTTCTCAACCTCAGCTACATGGTCTCAAATACTTGGTCTGAAATGCACGAGACTATTTTTTTATTATTATTTTTATTTGTACCTTTAAGCGATATTTTCAACATATTTTCTTGGTTTTATTTCCCAAAATGTAAACAAAACGAGTAACCTAATTTAAATCATCTCAATCCTGAAAAGGCAGTTACTAAGTTACTAATGAATTAACTCTTCCCTGCACCAGCATGAAAGACTTGCAGTCCCAATGTACAGTTATAGTCCCAAGCAGATCCACTGTGAACCTTTATAGCAAGCAAATAGTGCACCTCCTATTTGTATCTGTTTAGCATCATGTTTCAGTTAGCAAATTCCGGTACTTGACCAGTAAAAAATCTGCACAACCTGCAAATTCACATCCTGCCAGATACATTTTTCATTTTAAAGTTCTTTTCTACACCTCCTTTTATTCAATAATGCGCATCTCTTTAAAATAAATAATATAATAATTATTATTATTGTTATTATTTTTATATTTGAAAAGTGGATTTATGCTTTGCAAATATAATAAATGAATATAGACAGTTTGCTAAAGGAAAATAAGTTGCTGTTTAAATGTAGCTGTTGTAGCACACTACTACTGTTGGTTGTATCATTACCTATTGCTAGCATCTAATTCATATGACCACTGCTGTGGAATTGCTGTTCCCTTTCAAAGGGAACTCCACGTTGCGTTTAGCATAACACTATAGGGAGCGCCCCTCGCGCACGACCGGAATGTGAAGCTTGTGTAAAATCATGCCTATCTATAGGCCTGCCGTGATCAGCACGTCGCGTGATATATATATATATATATATATATACTGCAGTACTACTGTAGGGCCTTCCCTAGCCAAAGTTGTCCCAAGTTTTCAGTGTTCTCTGGTCAGCGAGCTGTCACAGGGCAACGAACATCTGATGCTTTCCCTCCAATAGAATGTGGAATAGTTAACATCACTAAAAGACCATCTGGCACCATGGAAACTACTGCCAAATGTGTCTCCAAGGGTTCTGCCTACCGTAGAAAAGGATTACCGGGTCCAGTTTAGAGCTCTTCTCTGGGCAGAAGGAAATTTGTCAGTGAGTGCAATGTACATTCTGGGAATATTGGAACAGACATCCTTCTGAGCTAGGGGCTGAGGCCCAGGAATTGGTGGCTCCATCCACAAGTGGTGGAGTCTATATGGCGAGGTTTGGTCAAGCGGGACTGCATGTGTTCGCCTCCTAGGAGACAACACACGGACCGCTGTGGTTCACCCTCACTCCTCCTGCACAATTAGGGCCGGACGCCATGGTGCACATGTGGCCGAGGTCACATCTATGCCTTTCCCCCAATCGCTCTGCTCCTAAGTTCAAGCGAGAGTTCACCAAGACAGTCTATGTCTGCTGCTAGTAGCACCTTATTGGCCAGCTTGAATATGGTTCTCAGAGATAATATCTCTGCTAGATGGCACTCCTTGGGAGATTCCCATCCACAGGGATCCACTGTAGACCCGGTGAACTGCGCAATAGCTACAGTCCTGTAGTTCTTACAAGAACGTTTCTCAGTGGGGTGGATGCCTTTTACAATCAGGGTGTATGGCCATTTTGGCCAGCCACGCCGCTGTTGATGGAGCCTCTGCGGGGCAACATCTTCTGACTTCAAGGTTTATGAGTGGTGTCAGGCGGTTGAGGCCCATCTGCAGGCCTCGCATACCTTCATGTGACCTTTCTGTGGTCCTGGAAGGTCTGTCAGGTGCCCCATTTGAGCCCTTAGTGTGGGTCTACTGTCTCAAGCCGGAGTGCTGATTTATCAACCTTGGCTGGAACTGTGGGTTTGGCCCCTGAGGGGCACCAGCTCATAGATTCTAGTTTCACAACTGAGGTTGTAAAGACCATATTGAACCCTAGTGCACCATCCACGAGGAATCTGTATGTGCTCAAGTGGCGGCTTTTTGCCTTGTGGTATGAGGAACGCCAGCTAGACCCAGTGAACTGTGCAATAGCTACAGTCCTGGAGTTCTTACAAGAACGTTTCTCAGCGGGGTGGGCTCCTTCTACAATCAGGGTTTACGTGACTGCCATTTCAGCCAGCCACGCCCCTGTTGATGGAGCCTCTGTGGGGCATCATCCTCTAACGTCAATCTGCAGGCTGCGCATACCTTCCTGGGACCTTCTGTGGTCCTGGAAGGTCTGTCTGGTGCCCGATTTGAGCCCTTAGATTCAGCCTCTGAGAAGCTCTTCTGCTGGCCCTGACATCTCTCAAGCGAGTAGGAGATCTACAAGCTCTCTCAGTTGCCCCTTCCTGCCTTGACTTTATCCCTGGATTAGCCAAGGCCTTCCTGTATTCAATTCAATTCAATTCAATTTTATTTGTATAGCTCATTTTACAATAGACATTGTCTCAAAGCAGCTTTACAGAAATCTTTAAACACAGTATACAGACATTAAAAGTGCGAATTTATCCCAATTGAGAAAGCCGGTGGTGACGGTGGCAAGGAAAAACTCCCTAAGATGTTAAGAGGAAGAAACCTTGAGAGGAACCAGACTCAGAAGGGAACCCTTCCTCATCTGGGTAACAACAGATAGTGTGAAAAAGTTCATTATGGTTTTATATGAAATCTGTTTGGCCTTAGAAGCAGCCGTAATCCCAGCAATCTGGAATTGGAGTAGATGAGAGCTCCATCCACAGGTAGGACATCCGAAATGGATCAGGCAGGTCCAGAGAGCATAAAGGATCAGGATCTCTAGTATCTCCATAAAATCGTGTGTGGCTCAACCGAAGGAGAGAGGGAGAGAAAAGATTATTAGGACTGTGCTTAGTGTAACAGAAAGTCTAATCAGGGTAGGCTTGAGTAAATAAATGCATTTTAAGCCTAGACTTAAACACTGAGACTGTGTCTGAGTCCCGAACACTAATTGGAAGACTGTTCCATAACTGGTTGGCTCTATAAGAGAAAGCTCTTACCCCTGCTGTAGCCCTCACTATTGGAGGTACTGTCAAATAGCCTGCATCTTTTGATCTAAGTAGGCATGGTGGATCATAGAAAACCAAAATGTCGCTTAGATACTGTGGCGCGAGAGCATTTAGTGCTTTATAGGTTAATAATAGTATTTTATAATCAGTGTGGGATTTCACTGGGAGCCAGTGCAGTGTTGATAAGATCGGAGTGATGTGGTCGTATCTTCTGGTTCTAGTTAGGACTCTAGCAGCTGCATTCTGGACTAACTGGAGTTTGTTTATGCGTCTACTGGAACATCCAGACAGTAAGGCATTACAGAAATCTAGTCTAGAGGTGACGAAAGCATGAACTAAACTTCTGCATCATGTAGTGACAATATATTTCTTATCTTAGAAATATTTTTGAGATGAAAGAAGGCTATCCTAGTAATATTATCTACATGAGCATCAAATGATAGACAGGAGTCAATAATCACTCCAAGGTCTTTTACTGCTGTACATGATGAAACAGAAAGTCCATCCAGAGTTATTATGTGATCAGAAAGCTTACTTCTAGCTACACATGGTCCTAATACAAGTACTTCTAAAGGAAGTTAGTTAGCATCCAATGTCTAATGTCCTTTACACATTCCTCAACATTATTAAGTTGTTTGTTTATTAATCTCCATTTACATCTACGAACTGATAACGATTGGTCAAATAAGACCTGAGCCAGGAGAGGACTGTTCCCTTAATGCCAACAACATTTCCTAATCTATCAAGGAGAACAGTATGATCTATAGTATCAAAAGCTGCCCTAAGTAACACAAGCAGCGAGACACAACCCTGATGAGATGCCAGTAGTAGGTCGTTTACTACTTTAACTAACGCTGTCTCTGTGCTATGATGAGGTCTAAATCCTGACTGATACATTTCATGAATGTTATTCCTATGCAAGTATGAGCATAACTGCTGTGCTACAACCTTTTCTAAGACCTTGGAGATGAAGGGGAGATTTGATATAGGTATATAGCTGGACAGTTGAGAGGGGTCAAGGTCCATTTTTTAAATCAGGGGTTTAAAAACTGCTAATTTAAGTGATTTAGGTACATAGCCAGTGCTAAGGGAAGAATTGATTATATTTAAAAGCGGTTCAATTACTCCAGGACAAATCTGTTTAAGGAAACATGTAGGTACAGGATCTAGTATGAAAGTTGATGAATTCGCTGAAGAGATTAATGTAGCTAGTCTCTCTAAGGGGAGTAAAACATTCTAAACATTGATCTGATATTGCTATATTATCATCTATAGGGTTAGTTATAATACTGTCTGGTTTTAATTTAATAGCCTGAATTTCACATCTAATATTTTCAATCTTACCAATGAAAAATTTAATGAAATCTTCACTGCTATGTAATGATTGAGTGCTTCTTTCTGTAGTGTTGTAGTGTTTATTCCTAGTTAATTTTTCTACTGTGTTGAATAGAAATCTCAAATTGTTTTTGTTATCTCCTATTAAGGTGGAGAGATAGACTTTTCTAGCATCGCTAAGAGATTTTCTATAGTTCAGTAGGCTCTCCGTCCATGCTGTTTGAAATATTACCAATTTGATTTGATGCCATTTACGTTCTAATTGTCGAGTGGTCTGTTTTAAGGTATGCGTTTTATCGTTATACCAGGGTGCTAGTTTTTTCTCTCTAATTAATTTTCTTTTGAGTGGAGTCACTCTATCTAGCGTGTAGAGGAGTGTTGACTGTAAGCATTCAGTCACCTGATCGAGTTCTATTGGATCAGACGGTGATCCAAATCTAATTGATGTCTCTGGGAGGTTGTTTACGAAGCTTGGTGCAGTAGCTGATGTGAAAGTACGTTTTACGTGCTAGTGAGTCGAGGTGGAAATATTATGATCAATACGTATTATGAACAAGTTAAGATAATGGTCTGAGACAACTTCAGACTGCAGAAAAATGACAATATTTTCTATATTTAAACCGTATGTTAGTATGAGGTCAAGAGTGTGACCACCATTATGAGTAGGTCCAATTACGTTCTGATTAATCCCTACTGCATCTAAGATGGACACAACCACTGTTCTCAGAGGGTCTTTCGGGTTATCAAAATGAATATTAAAATTACAGACGATTAATGCCTTATATACAAAAACAACCAGGTTTGAGATAAAGTCTGCAAATTCACTAAGAAATTCAGTATATGGACCTGGGGTCTGTAAATAATAATTAGAGGAAATGACTTATTTTTTGTGGCTACATAAGTTATACTGGTATAAAGAATTTCAAAGAATTAAATTTATCACTAGGTTTTTGTGTGATGCATAGATTTTGACTATGGATGAGACCAACACCTCCTCCTCTACCAGTTGAACGAGGCTGATGTACATAACTGTATCCAGGGGGACTGGCTTCATTTTATGCTATATATTTGTTTGGTTTAATCCAAGTTTCCGTTAAACACATTAAATCACATTCCTGATCAGCAATGATTTCAATTACAATAAGAGATTTAGACGCAAGAGATCTAATGTTTAATAGTCCTAGATTCAGATTAAAGGTGCTGGATGTGCATTCAGTATGATCTAATTTTATGTTAATTAGGTTCTTAAAACAAACTTTCTGAAATTTTCTATGTATTTGTATAGCTCGGGGAACAGACACAGTCTCTATAGTATGTAACTGTTGAACTATTAATTTAACATTGCTTATGATGAACGTTGTTATTGTAGGAAGATGTACTTACGGTAGGCAGTCACTTGATGTGTAGTGCCTTGGAGATGTCTGACAGCAGTTACGCTCCGAGGCTGCTGGGGTGCACGCCATCAGGTCGAAACAACCTAGGACGTTCCCAGAACAGATTCCAGTTATTAACAAACAGCAGATTCTGTTCATTACACCAAGAAACTAACCAGTCATTCAAAGCAAGAAGTCTACTGAACTTTTCAGCTCCACGTCTGTATGTGGGAAGAGGTCGAGAGACGATGATCTTCATGGTGGGTGATCTGCCTTGTACCGTCTTGATCAGGCTGGCAAAGTCCCTCTTCAGAACCTCCATCTGCCGCAGCCTGATGTTGTTTACCCCCACGTGCAGCACGACCGCTCCAATGCACTTGTCCTTCTTCAGGATCCTGGGTACCTGCACAGCGACATCAAGGACACGAACACCAGAAAAACAATGTGTGTGCACCTTACCCTTTGTTGAAGCGAGGTTTCGCACAATGGAGTCCCCGATGATCACAGCGTTTGGTCCGGTCTGACGGAGCGGGGCGAAGTGGTTCCTGGTTGGGATCGCGAACAGCAGAGGTGGAGAGGTCCTTGCCTGGGATATGGCTCTCGCCTTTCGCTGCTGGTGCACTACACAGAGAAACACACGGCGTAGAGGGGCTGGGAGTTTTAATACCACGTTGTGTGCTTACCTTGAATGTGTAGGCGGAAGCACAAGATTTTTCCAGCGCGGTTCTTTGCTCCAGCAGCTGGGCCTGCTTGTCGAGTAGGTTGAGGATCTGTTTCTCCACATCCTCCGGTTCCAGCAGCACCATGTGCAGCTCGAGTACGTCCTCATCTGCACTCAAAAGCGGAGAAACAACTGACATATTTGCTTTAAAAAAACAGTGGTAAATGAGATAAATGTGAAATGTAAACAAGGCTAGCGGTAAGGTTATACTAGCGGGTTACAAGCTAGTCATGGATGTTTGTAAGAACCAATAAAACTTAGCGACAGTGCAACGTTACAATTGTTTTATCTAAAAGTATTCTGTGTAGCCTGTGTATCCTGTATCCTAGGCTGGATTATATTAATAAAGTACCTACATTTGCAGCCCAGCCTGTGGTGTTGCAGGCTTTCTGGCCTCCTCTGTTCCTCACACTGGAACAAAAGAGAATGCACTTGCTGTGTCCAGTAAGGGCTCTCTGTACTTGTGTCGGCCACACCGGCCAGTGGCGTAAGTCAGAGCAGCTGCTGGTCTGCTTGGCGGAAACAGTAGAGGTGATGCTGTGTCAAAGCAGCGCATCTCTAATTGGATAGTGGAAGCAATCTCTATCGTTTATTAGGTGCGCAGTCTCGCTACAGCTCTGGGCATAAGGGCCCATTCCACTAGGGGGGTCGCCTCCTCGAAGGCTTTGTCCAACGGGGTATCCTTACAGGATGTGTGTGCTGCTGCACGGTGGTCTACGCCACACTCATTCATTCAATATTACAGCCGGGATATTCATTCCGCCCCTGGGCTCGAGTGTCTTGCAGTGACCCTCGGGCTTGGGTCTTTTTGAACAGGCCGTACCCTCGGTATGACAGAGTGGGTATTTTCGTTCCCATAGTGTTATGCTAAACACAACGTGCAGTTCCCTTTGAAAGGGAACGTCTGGGTAACCCTGTTCCCTGAGAAGAGAACGAGACATTGTGTAGCTTTGTCATATCGGGGTAGGCCTGTGAATTTCGTCTTCGCTTCAGATAATAGAGGCTGATGGCGCGATTCACAGGTGCCATATATATATATATATATATATATATATATATATATATATATATATATATATATATATATATATATATATCATGCGACATGCTTAATTGCCACGTCACCTGATCACGGCAGACCTATAAATTAGGCATGATTTTACACAATCTTCAGATGCCGGTCGCACGTGAAGTGCGCTCTCATAGTGTTATGCTAAATTTACTCAAACAAGTCAGATACTATTTTATTATTTTAGATGAACTCAAGGCAGCTAATACCGAGTACTGGTAGCCAATGCTTACTATACAATTGTGCAGTTAAACAGACAATGGCAAAATGGTCGACTCTTAAAAGTTTCCACTTGAAAGCAGGCGATTCTGATCAACCTAATCAAGACAGTGAGAAACATGTTGAGGTCACAGAGACATATAGTCCTGGCCAAGCTGCACAGAAGCAGAAATGTCATTAATTTGAGAATATGCTTTGCAAGGTAACATTTGGGTGCTCCTTTCAAATACATTTCAATCTAGTTAAAACAAACATGAATACAATGTTATTAGAAGCCATGTCATGAAGTAATTATTTTTCTTAGATGTACTTTGTTGCATTCATATACTTGTTGATTACTTCATATTTAATGGTTATGCAAAAAATGTTAATTAAACATTAATATTAGTTGATGGTGCAATTCTTCTATGGCCCACAATTTCAGTGTTTTTTCACAGCAGGAGTAATTAACTATTAGTAATTATACTCATTTGGTAAGTAAACTGCATCATTCACAGACACCGTGACTGGCACCAAAAACTCCAAGCAGAAACTCTGATTTAGAACAAATCAGGGGTGTAACCTGGTCTGAGTATTTGGGGCTGTAGCCCGAAGATTTTTTCTTTAGCCCCGAATAATTCTCCACTTGGAGCAATTTGTCACTACGTAATTAAGTAATTAAGTAAAAAAAAGACGTTAGTGCTATTGTTTTGATTCTTCAGTGAGTGTTGTATTTTATCATCAGTGAATGGAGGCAGGACCAATCAGACAGGGTTTACAGGAAAATACATGGAAATACTCACGTCTTGTTGGCTATCAGTTCTCAATTCTGCCAAACGCTATCTCAAACAGTCATTTAAAGTGAGGGAAAAAGGGATGTATGCCTTTTTTTTTTTACCACTAAAGGGGTTGAAACTAAAACTAATATCCTCTCATGTTGAGCAGGAAAACAAGGTGTGTAAATGTCTATATGAGTTCCAGGTTACATGAACATGATGTGAGTAGAGCATAAGGACAGCTAACATACTTTGCATGGCACTGTAGCAGCTAAACCTATACAGTGACAGCTTAGTTGTGCCTCCCCTTGGCTAGCGAAACCAAACTAGACTAGTCTCGTGTTAGATATCCAAAAAGTTTTATATTTAAGCAGTCTGGTAGTCCTGCTTTCAGTGATAACACCTGACAGGTTTTATGATAAATCCAACTTTTTGTCCAATTTTGAAATTTTTTAAGCAATTAGCCCTTGCATACTAAGGAAAAAAAGAAAATGTCTGGGTTAACCCTGTTTCCTGAGAAGGGAACAAGAGGTTGCATGAGCTACACGCTGTGGGAAGTGCCCTCACGCGTGACCAGTATCTGAAGCTTGTGAAACATCATGCCTATTTATAGGCCTGCTGTGATCAGGTGACGTGGCAATTAAGTGCGTTGCATGATATAAAAACAGCACATGTGAACCGCACTATAAGCCTCTATTATCTGATGTGAAGAAGCAACTCACAGGCATGCCCCAGTATGACAAAGCGACGCAACATCTCGTTCCCTTCTCAGGGAACAGGGTTACATGCGAAACCCAGATGTTCCCTTTCAAAGGGAACTCAACGTTGTGTAAGCTACACATTGTGGGAACGACAACACCCACTGTGCCATACTGAGGATATGGCCTGTACAAAAAGATCCAAGCACAAGGGTCACTGCAAGACACTCAAGCCCAGGGTGGAATGTATGTCCAGGCTGTCATATCTAATGAATGTGTGTGGTGTAGACCACCCCGCTGCAGCACACACATCCTGTAAGGGTACCCCGTTGGACAAAGCCTTTGAGGAGGCGACACCACTAGTGGGACTACCCTTATTCCCAGAGGCGTAACAAGACCGTGCGCCTCATAAGCGATAGAGATTGCTTCCACAATCCAATTAGAGATGCACTGCTTCGACACAGCATCCCTTCTACTGTTGCCACCAAAGCAGACCAGCAGCTGCTCAGACTTAAGCCACTGGCCAGAGTGGTGGCTTAAGTACAGAGAGCCCTTACTGGACACAGTGGGTGCAATTTGAGGAACGGAGGAGGGCTGAATTCCTGCAACACTACTGGCTGTGCTGCAGACGTAGACACTTTAGGAATATAATCCGGCCTAGGATATAGGAAGGCTTTGGGTAATCCAGGGGCAAAGTCAAGGCAGGAAGAGGCAACAAAGAGAGCTTGTAGAGCTCCTACTCACTTGAGAGATACCAGGGCCAGCAGAAGAGCTACCTTTAGAGTCAAAAGCTTCTCTGAAGCTGACTCTAAGAGCTCAAATGGGGCACCTGACAGACCTTCAAGGACCACAGAAAGGTCCCAGGAAGGTATGCGTGGTCTGCAGAGGAGCCTCAGCCGCCTGTTACCCCACATAATTTTCAAAGTCAGAGGATGTTGCCCCACAGAGTCTCCATCAATAGGGGAATGGCTGGCCAAAATGGTGGCCATGTAGACCCTGATGTAGAAGGAGCCACCCCTGCTGAGAAATGTAATTATAAGAACTACAGGACTGTAGCTATTGCGCAGTTCACTGTCTAGGTGATGTTTCTCAGACCATGAGACAAAAAGTCGCCACTTGAGCACATGCAATTTCCTCGTGGATGGTGCTATAGCGTTAAACATGGTCTCTACAACCTCAGTGGTGAGAACAGAATCTATGAGCTTGTGCCCCTCAGGGGCCAGACCCGCCAGTTTCCATAGTTCCATCTGAGGGAGATAAATCAGCAGGAGGTGAGATGAGGGAGGTGTCTGTCATTACAGTCTCAGAGCATGTTGGCATCGCCACGTGAAACTGTTTATTCTCAGAGTAATCTCAGACTCCAGCTAGTTCAGTACACTGATGCCCTGGAATCGCAATGGACTCAGAATGACATCCATGCATTTTGTCAAGGTACGAGGAGATAAAGCTAACCCGAAGGGAAGAACCCGATATTGGTATGTGTTGCATCCAAGTGCAAACCTCAGGAACTTCCTGTGGCTGGGCAATATTTCTATGTGGAAATATGCATCTTTTAGATCTATCGTCATACACCAGTCCTCAAACTGAATCTGTGGATTGCACATTAGCCTCTTAAGCCTGTATATCCGAAGAGTAGCCATCAGATGACGCAGATCTAAAATTGGAAGCATACTCCCATCTTTTTTGTGGACCAGGAAATAATGGCTGTAAAAACCTCCCTCTCTCAGGGAACGGGGCACATGTTCTATGCCCCCTTTGTCCAAAAGGGATCTTATTTCCTGCACTAACGTCTCTGTGCTGTGCTGCCTAATGTGCTGAGCACACCTCTGAGCCAGGGGGTCGAGCTCTGAACTGGACCTGGTAACCATCTTCTACGGTAGACAGAACCCATGGAGACACATTTGGCAGTAGTTTCCAGATGGCCTTTTACTGACGTTAACTTTTCCACATTCTGTTGGAGGGAAAACATCAGATTTCCGTTGGCCTGTGACAGCTCACTGACCAGAGAACTGTGAAAACCTGGGACAGCCTTGGCTAGGGGAGGCCCTACAGTAGCACTGGGGGCTAACTTCCCTATCAACTTCATTGTATGCAGTGACCCACAAGCAAGACCCACTACCTCATAGGCCTTGCCCACCAACACCTTGGTGGCCTTACATGGCTTGAATGGCAAAGTCGACCCCCCTAAATTACCTGCCGTCGATGAAGAGAGCTAGTTTGCAAGTGCCTCCTCCACCTTCGGCACAGCTAAATAACCATCCCGTTCATTCCCCACGATGGCCGAGTAATCACACATCGCGGAGCATGATATTTTGTCATGCACTTCTGGAAAACAGGGGAGTTTTCTGCAATGTGAGGGATATTTATTTTCACTGGGGAGAAAAAAGCTCATCCAGCCTTAGTCATCACATCAAGCAGCTCTTTATATGCTTGAGAGATGCCCTCAGATTTTAGCACACCCTTTTGGCTCCTCAGAGTCAGAGGGGAATTTATTTATTTATTGAATTTTTTTTTAGCTTTCCATAGTGGAAGGAGGAGTCACCACGCAAGCTCCACACGCAAGCTCCTTGGCAGTGGCCGGCCCTGATCGGTGAGGCTCTGCAACCCAACTCCCTTTGGCTGTGAAGAGAACGATACACGAGTGTAGCTGCCTAATTGTAAAGCGTAATAATGCGCACAGTCAGACCTCTCAAGGGCTGCCATAGCATGATCCAACCCTAGACACTTCACACAGAAAGTGTGTCCCCCCATGATGAAATGGGAGCGAAGTGTAACACACTTCCTGAATTCTCTTTCACTCATACTTTTCTCTCTTTTTTAAAGGGACAGAAAAGTAAACATTTTTCTTTCGTTTTTTTAAAAGATAGAGAGGAAATAAAGAGTCTTTTTGCGAGAATTACACAAATGACTGACATGCAGTCTCACTGAAGATAAGGTCGACGGTGTGGTTCACAGGTGCTGTTTTCATATCACGCGACGCGCTTAATTGCCACGTCACCTGATCATGGCAGGCCTATAAATAGGTATGATGTTACCCAAGCTGCAGATACTGGTAACATGCGAGGGCACTTCCCACAGCATGTAGCTCATGTAACGTTAAGTTCCCTTTGAAAGGGAACAGTCTATTTAGAAGTATGTTTTTTAATGCTTTTTTTTTTTATCAAGAAGATTAACAGTCCAGCTAACACCCTTGGAACACATTATCAGTTCATTCTAAGTAATATATTCATATTCTATTACATCCCTTAATGCAAGGTGAATAAGATCTGGCTGATAAAATGTGACCTAATCTGTCAAAAAACTTTAAAAAAAAAAAAAAATTTAGGAATGAGGCAGAGACACAATCATTTGTTCTTTCTCAAATAGTGTTGCTGAATTCCTAAACAGTGTTTGTTGCTGCAGAGAGGTTAAGTCTAATATATGCTGGTGAATTTAATTTACAGAGGATACTTTGAAGAAGTTAATACCGCATAAAATACTACCACAGTCACCCAAATAAGCATGCATGGATTCTATTAACCAATTAAGCCTATTGAAGAACAGACTCTGACATATTGTTATTTGCTTGTCAGATATGTTATGTAATGAATGTTGGGGTGTAAGAGGCACTGAGACAGGCTGATAAAGACTAAAAAAATCAATATCAATTACCTGGCTATTGGAGAACTGTCAAGAGGGGAAAGGGGGGTTTTTTGCTCCTTCTTTTTAAGACCATTTCTTGGTATTTCTTGCCATTTCTTTATGACATGATTGTTTTTTGTTGTTGTTGTTATAAAAAGCTAAATAATCCCATATGGCTATAATTGGCAGTTAACCTTGAGGTTATAGGTAGGCAAAAGTAAAGCAGGGCCACAAAAGTGTGGCGAACTGTGTGATGACTAAAATCTTTGTGTTTTTTGATACCTGGTTGGATTATTTACTGAAATCTGAGAGAGACACTCACTGTACTTCTTAGCAGCACTAATCTCTTTCACTTCTGTTTGGGAAAATATTTATGTTATTACTTTTATGGAGTGGTACCTGCCACTTTTAAACATGCTGTAAAAAAAAAAAAAAAACTGCTGTTATAAAAGCATCATCTTGATCAACATATCATGATTAACTAGAGATCCAGTTCCAAACTAGCTTTCATTTCAAAAGTCTCTATATAAAAAGTTGTCTATTCTCAGAGTGATTTTAGTATCTTAGATTCAGGGAACATCACAGTATTGAATCTGCTTTGTTGAAGGTTACCAATGATATCTTACTCACTCTTGACTCAGGCCCTTGCTATATTTTAATCTTGTTTGATTTGAGTGACTTGACACAGTAGATCATGATTTCCTTTTGCAAAAACCTGATCATGTAGCTGGGTTTCAGGGGCCTGTGCTGGAGTGGTTTGCCTCTTATCTCAAGGAGAGAAACTTTTCTGTTAATGTAGGGAAGTGTGCTCAAATGTCCTATGGTGTACCCCAGGGTTCCATTTTGGGTCCTATTCTAAGAGACACTGCTTCATATCATTTCTATGCCGATGACACTCAGCTTTATCTTCCTGTGAAAAATAAGACCTGCTCTATGTTTAGTTTGTTTGACTGTCTGCATGACATAAAATGCTGGATGGACATTAACTTTTTACAGCTAAACAACAATAAAACCGTAATAATCATCTTGGGTCCATCAGCTCTCTCCTCTCACATTGTCAGTCAGCTTTGTCCTCTCTCTTCTAATGTGCACGACTGTGTCAAAAGCCTTGGTGTCATTTTTGACTCCACACTGTGCTTTGATAAGCAGATTAGTGCTGTTGTAAAAAGCAGTTTCTTTCAGTTTAGAGCTATTGCTAAAATCAAGATAATGCTCTCCAAGAAGGACCTCAAAACTGTTGTTCATGCATTTATAACATCTAGGTTGGACTATTGCAATTTACTCTATCTTGGTTTGCCTAGAACATCTGTTGATTGTTGCAATTGGTACAAAATGCGAGAGTCAGATTACTGACGTGCACGCATATTTTAGTTTCCAAAAGTATTGGAACAGGAAGGCCAGTTCTATAGTTTTGGCTATACACTTCTTTAAACTATAAAGTCATTTGGATTGGAGTATCATATCATAGCAAACCAGTGACTACATTTCCCATCCTGCACTGCAGCCTACATACATGGCCACCATGTACAGCAATTCCCAGAAAAATAAAATAAAAAAAAACAAACAAACCCAGAACACTCACCTTCATTCTAATCACACACACCTGCATCCAATTCACAGTGCAATCACAACCATAGTTTAAAGGACTATCAATTCAATAATGCTTTGCAAAGTATCACATGAGTTTCCCTTTACCGAGCCCTTGATCATCATGGTTTGTGTCCTAGTTTTGACCCTGTTCTCATCCATGTTTCTCTGTTCCTGTTTTGCCTAGTTTGTGCCTGTTTGCCAATCACCTGACCAATTGCCTGTTTTCTGACCATGCTATTGTCTCATGTTTGGATTTGTCTGCCTGCCTCTCTTTAATAAAAGCTCTTATCTGCACTTGCATCCATCCTAACCTCCATTACGTTCAGTTACGTGATGACATGAGATGATCGATCAGAATTTCAGCTTTCATTTCCTGATATTTACATCTAGATGTGTTAAGTAAGTTAGAACATTGCACCTCCAATTTGGCAGTAATGAAAGCCTTCAGCCACACCAGCCCTTTGATAAGACTGATGACCCCTGTCTTAAAGTGAAATAAATAACTGTTGTCGTTTTCCTTGGCCAATCTGTTCGATGTCTGGTTGTTAGTACACCAGTGGTTTCTTACTTTATCAGCACATTCCAAATTGTTGTATTGGCTATGCCCAGTGCTTGTGCAGTGGCTCCAATTGATTGTCCCTCAGCTTCAAAATGGCTTGCTTTTCTCCCATAGACAGCACTCCGGTCTTTATGTTGGTTTATCCTTTTTAACAACAGATTCAGTCTCACAAGGTTCAATTCAAGAGTATAATTCAGAGATATTAAGTCTTTCAATCAACAATAAACAAAAGTGAAAAGTAGAATTAAAAAAGTAAAATATGAATATCAGAATTTGTTAGTATTTAGCATGCATCCTTGTTGCTTTAATGACACTTGAGCTGGCATGGACTCCACAAGTTCAGAGTCTGGAACCTGGAGCCTATCCCAAGGAGCATCAGGCACAGGGCGGGGTACACCTTGGACAGGGTGCCAATCCATTGCAGGGCACAATCGCATACACATACCCATTCATACACTACAGACAATTTGGACATGCCAATCAGCCTACCATGCAAAAGGGGAGGAAACCGGATTACCCAGAGGAAGCCCCGGCAGCATGGGGAGAACATGCAAACTCTGCACACAAAGGGCAGTGGCGGGAATCGAACTCCCAACCCTGGCCGTGTGATGTGAATGTCCTAAGAACTAACCCACTATGCGCCCCTTATCATCCATTTTAGTTCAAATCCATCAGAGTGTCATCTGAATACATGCTTCAATAGAAGAGATTAGGCATGAAGAAACTCTTCATTGTCCATCCCCTCAACCCAAGTCCTGCGGCGATGGGCTAGCTGTGAAATGGCCAGCATGGATACACATGAGGCCGCAGTGGTGAACCTGCATGCCGGTCGGCTCAGGCCATAGGGTCGTCTCCCACTGATCTGAAGAAGCAGTGGTTTTCGGCAGCCATCTGAGCGACTGAGCAGTACTCTTTTCGGATAGCGCTGCTTACCTCCATAGACTGATGAAGGTTTTAGAAAAGGTACCCTAAAAAAGCCTGCTTCACCAATCCTGACCAGCACACCATGGCTGGTGGGAATCCCACTTATGCGGTCGAAACAAGTAAAAAAAAACAGCGACAGTCCACTCACTCTTTGAGCTTGGAACATACACACTCTCATGGTTCATACAGATGCCGACAGACCTGAAAGGAGAACTGCCTTAATTGTGAAGGAGATTGATCACTACAAGATCAATATAGCAGCCCTAAGTGAGACCCGAATGGCAGAGGAAGGACAGATGACTGATGCTGGATCAGGCTACACCTTCTTCTGGAGTGGGCGAACAGACGAACGCCATGAGTCAGGAGTTGGGTTTTCTGTGCAGACAAAGCTGGTGAAAAAGCTATCCAACCTACCAAGAGGAATCAATGAACAACTGATGGTGGTGAATTTACCCTTGTCTGGGAAAAAGCAAGCCACATTCATTAAACTAACCATGACAAACCCAGAAACGTCAAGGACAAATTCTATCAAGACCTGCAAGAGCTGAGAGTTAGCACTGATCATGTGCCGTGGAAGGGAATGATCAGCAGACATGGCATCGGTAGCTGTAACAGCAATGGACATCTCCTCTTGAGGATATTTTCAGCAAATGATCTCCTGATAACAAACACCGTGTTCTGCCTGCACAAATGCAACAGAGCAACTTGGATGCACCCCCCACTCAAAGCAGTGGCATCAGATTGACTACATAATAGATTGCAGGAAAGACAGACAGGATGTCCACGTAACTAAGGCTATGTGTGGCACAGACTGCTGGACAGACCACAGACTGCTTGTCTCAAAGATGAACATCGGATTCGGCCCCCCAGACATCCCCAAGGCATCATGGTCCCAACGCGCCTAAACATGTCCAGACTGAACGAGAGTGGCATCCAACAATCACTTGCTGACACATTGGCAGGTAAGCTGGAAGCCACTGGAACAGATGCTGATGTGTGGTCGGCCTGGGCAGCCTTCAAACAGCTGGTGTACTCCACTGCAAACAGGCTGTTGGGCATCACCGCAAGTAAGCACCAAGACTGGTTTCACCAAAACTGTGGAGAAATCAAGGCATTGTTGGATGAAAAACATTGTCTCTATAGTGCCTACAATAATGACCCTAAGTCTATAGCTAAAAAGTTGCCTTCACCAAGATATGTCAGACTGTACAGAGGAAAGCTGATGAGATCCAGGCGTTTGCCAACAGACATGATATGAGAGACTTCTACAATGCTGTTCAGGCTGTGTATGGCCCAATTACATCTGGTTCAGCCCCTCCCTTGAATGCAGACGGCAATACTTTGTTCAGTGACAAGGAGAAAATCCTTAATCGCTGGGCAGAGCACTTTGCTGATATCCTCAACAGACCCTCTTTAATCAATGATGAGGCAATAAACCACCTACCCCAGGTGAAGATAAATGACAGCTTGGCTGATCTCCCGACAGTACTTGAGACTCAAAAGGCAGAAGTGAAAGAATTGCTCTCCAACAGTAGAGCTCCTGGAGCTGATAACATTCCAGCAGAAATATACAAATCTGGTGGACCCAAGTTAATTAAGAGGCTTACTGAGATGTTCTGCAAGACTGTTGGCAGTGTGTTTTGGGTCATTGTCTTGCTGCATGATAAAGTTCCTCCTGATTAATTTGGGTGCGTTGTCTGAGAGTTGGATGACAAAATGTTCCTGCAAACTTCTGAATTCATTCTGCTGCTACCATCATGAGTTACATCATCAATAAAGATTAGTGAGCCTGTTCCAGAAGCAGCCATTCAAGCTCAAGCCATGACACTACCTCCACCATGTTTAACAGATGAGCTTGTATGCTTTGGATCATTAGCAAATCCTTTATTTCTCCACACTTTTGGCATTTCTATCACTTTGGTAGAGGTTAATCTTGGTTCCAGAGCTTTTATGGCTCATCTCTGTATTTCTTTGCAAATTCCAATCTGACTTTCCTATTGTTACTGTTGATGAGTGGTTTGCATCTTGTGCTGGCCTCTATATTTCTGCTTTTAAAATCTTTTATTTATTTTTTTATTACTGCCACCTGGTATATATTAGCGCTGTCTTGTTGCCTCCATCAGGTTTGTATTTGGCTTTGTGCTCGCATTATCGTGAGCCTTTACGAGAACTCGTCGCTGAGTATGTCATCACATAACAGCGTATATGGTTTATGGAAGAAACCAGGACAGAGACAGCACCAGGAGTGCGCTCAGTGAAGGAATTCTGGAACACTGGATTACCATCACACTTCTGCTAGGATCTTTGCCGCTGAAGGAATACTTTTTATTTCTTCTATTTTTGGTGATTGGCTGGGAGGATTCATGAGTGAGTTGCTGGAATCCAGTGGAAAGGTGGATCTGCTCATTTTTGGACTGAGAAACAGGTGAGGACAATCGAAAAAAAGAAGAAAGAAGAAGAAGAAGACGCCTTTATTTGTCACATATACATTACAGAGCAGTGAAATTCTTTTTTCGCATATCCCAGCTTGTTAGGAAGTCAGGGTCAGAGCACAGAATCAGCCATTATACGGTGTCCCTGGAGCAGACAGGCTGAAGGGCCTTGCTCAGGGACCCAACAGTGGCAGCTTAGCGGTGCTGTGGCTTGAACTCCTGACTTTAGTTTAGTATAACCTCCTGAGACCCATGAATTTTTTATTTTTTTTATTTTTTTATTTCTGATATAAATTCAGTGTTGGGGTGGTAGTAAATATATTGCAAATGTAACAATTTTGTAAACTTAATTTGATTCAGATTTTACAACATGTCCACTGTAGTGGAGCAGGACGTGTTTAGGAGTTGTTCTCATTTGGGAAACTTAAAAAAATCTGCCAATGTACATGGAAACAGCCACTAGATTTATCCAGTAAAATACAACAACTCATGCAGAACAAACAGCAAGTGTAGATTTTCAATTCTTCTGTATTCAACTTCATCAATTCATCTGAACCATTTGTGATTTCTACATCAGAAACCTGACTCTAGATGGTATTTCATGAAACATTCTTATTTTTTGGGAGACACAGAGGAACATGTTGAACTTTATGCATCTCACCAAGGTTTTGCTTTTACATGCAGGCATTCTGCATCTGGAAGCATTTGGAATGTTGAGAATTTGGGGCAAATGGATTGCACCATATTGCTCTCATCTGGGTGGAGCTTTCTTTTCTTGATCTCCAGAGAGAATTCCCCATCACTGGAGTCAGTGTCATCTTGTTGATATGTCTGTGCATGGGATATCAGTTCCTCAGCCAAAATTGGTTTGAACTCTAGGTATTGGGAGGTTTTCTTTGCAGGTCACTGCAAAGCCTCGCTGTCTTGACGGTATTGAATCCATGAGTTGGTGTTTGCCAAATCATTAAAAGTGAAATATGGAATGAACAGTCCACTTCTTGGTGCAGCTGGACATTCTGTAGTAGCTAAGCATTCGATTGTAGATGCCAATCCCCACTAGTTGTTATGTTCCACTACCACTGCAAGTTTTAGGACTTGGTCTTGTTTATTTTGTTTTTTGACCATCTGGAACAGGAATCCTGGAGCTCAATACCATGGATGGTTGATACCATAACAACAGGCTTGTTGTCCATCCATTTGGTGAGTGCAATTTCATGAGGTCTCCGTACAACCATTTCTGATGACCCTTTTCCTTTTTTGCTCAGGACCTTGTCAGCAATGAAGTGGCATTCTTTTGGAATTCGATTCTTAATTGTTCCTGTTGCAGGCCAGATTCTTTCAAGAGCTTGATGAAGCTTGATGGTGGCAAAATACTGGTCAACTTATACCAGTGTTCCTCTGGGACCCGTCTCAGTCAAACGCAGCACTAAATTTGCCCCATTCCCATTTGCTGGTGTTCTTTCCCTGGTAAATCTCAAAATCCAACACAAGGCACACTTCACACTCCACCTCATCCCTCTCCTCCTCATCTAAGTCCTCTGAGCTATCACGCTCTCCTATGTCTCCTGTGTCATCCTCTATCCCTGGACTCTCATCATCTGATGGATCTTTGTCTGAATCTCCCTTAATTTTTCTATTAAGAAACCTCTCCACCTCTGTCAAAGAACTGTGTGCATAGAAAATGTGAAACAAACATAAGTACTTGTTCCAATGGCAGCCATTTTGAAAAGACAGGAAAAGTTAATTGGCAAGACCACACCCCCTCCCATGTGATGTCATTTTAAAGCCCCAGTTGTCCTCTTTAAGGAAGAAAAGGACTTAATAGAGTGATATACATATGAGAGATATGAGCAAAAACATGATGTCCACTGTGGTGGACAAAAATGAATTGCTGGGTCTCAGGAGGATAATACTAACCAAACTTGGTGAAAGTTATAGGTGGCTATTTTACTTGTTTTTGTTATACGCTGTTAGAGCATGGTCAAATTGGTAACCAGTGCCTCTATGAGACAGGTTGTTATAAAGTGGTGGCCCGTACTGGGGGTCTTTCAGCGTGTATTATAGTAAAGGGAAAAAAATGGAGTGCACATATGATGTTGTTAACACAGTGGATTGTAATTCTGAGGGTCTCTCCATAGAGCAGGTTTTGAGTAGGCGCAAGCCAGCGGCTGAAATAACATCAATGCTCAATTCTTTGTACAGCTCGAATGATGATGTAAATGCTGACATAACTGTTATTGATGTGTGTAATATGCAATCAATGAAACAGAGTTTGGACATATGAACAGTGATTTATTGGCCCTAAAAACACAAGTTGAAACTCTAGATGCGGATTATAGACAGGAAATTAAAAGCACATTAAATAGGGAAGCTGTGTTAAGAGAGGCAGTCAAGTCTACTTTGGAGACAATGCAGGACTCCTTCCAGCAGTCGTTGGAAAAACATGAGGGCGGTTGTAGATTGGTTCCTTAGAAAAGATGCTAAATGGGAAAGTCAAATAAAGAAGGTTAGGCAAACTAGCACACCTACCCTTGCTTGCTTGCATACTTTTACCCCGGCTACCCCACATATTCCCTCTATACCCCGTCCCTGCTCCCAACATGATAACTCCCCAGCCTGTGTTGCACCTTCCACCATCATGAGAAATACATACACAGGAAGCCACAGTAAGCTAGCGGGGATTTCAATTACACAGCCTCACAACACCAAGCTCCTTACACCCTGGACGAAGTACCTATTAAAAGCAGAGCATACAGTGTGTCACCATTATAGAAGATCTTGTGGACAAAGTATTACAAGATGGCATTATAGAGCCATCCTCATCTCCCTGTTCTTCACCTGTGGTGCTAGTGCCAAAACCAGACCACTCATTCTGGTTTTGTGTTGATTACAGAAAGGTGAACAGCATGATCATACCGGATGCTTATCCAATGTCCATACTACACCACATCCCGGAATCCTTGGAAGGCGCCTCCTGGTTCACGACCTTGGGTTTTCTGTCTGGCTACTGGCAAGTGGAGGACAGCAAGCAGAAGACTGTCTTTATTACCACCAAAGGCCTGTACCAATTAAAGAAAGTGACATATGGACTACGAAAAACAGCTGCAACTTTCCAACAGCTGATGGAATGGGTACTGAGAGGGCTGAGAGGAATGATTTGCTTCAAAGACATTATCATGTACTCCCAGAACTGTAATCAACACACCAAAGACATCAGTTCTCTACTGAATTCTCTACTCTGAAGATGATTAGCAAGTGCATAATGAAAGTAGTGTGCAAGTTCTGCTAATGATGAGATCCACTATCATGTTTAGAAATTATCTCATCATAGATACCAGACAGTATAATGAAATTAGCATATACATGCACACTCTGAGTTGCTGTCTTAGGCTGGAATCATATTGATGTATGTCAGTGTTGAATTGGATATACTTTTATAGGTTATATTAAGTGGAATAGATATTAAAATTGAGTGACGAGCATAAGAGCTTTCCAAAGTTTCTAAGCGATACAACCCCTCAGGGAAACCCCCTTTCCAAAGATTTGGGGCTGATGCTAGTTTTATTATTTCAGTCACAATGTAATTTTAGGAACCTAGCCATCAGATTACCATTTACTCATTTCATATCTTCCCATAATAGCTCAGCAGTTAAGGTTCTGTGCCAGAGTTCCTTCCAGGAGCCTCCTTTGGATCAATGAAAGTAAATGGGAATTTTTTGCATGGATTCAGATTCAGCCTTTAAAACTTTAGTCAAAAAACTGAAGGGGCAATTACAGGAATAGATTCTTCTGCAATTTTCACCTCACAGTGGGGAAGTTTCTTCTGACACCACACTTATTTTTTGGTCACCAAAAAGAAAAGAGCATCACTATTTAGGGTTTTTTTTTTTCTTGTCACACTGCACACCATTTTTAGGCCATGTTTAGGGATCTACTAATATATGTTATACATGTAGCCAGCATAATCCAGACTTGAGAAGAGTGGTACTTGGGGTCATTGTGTTAGTGTGGGAGAAGATTCATTAATAATTCACCAATTCAATATAGACTTGGACAAGGGTATGTGTGTGTGCCTCTGTGAGACTGTAGAGTTCCCCGGGCCACTAATGAATGGAAAAATCTGACTCCATAGCATGTCCTTCATAGATCTCTATGTTCGAACAGAATACTTACACACGTTGCTTTTTAATAATTGATTATACCATCATGAAACATTTTGTGAACAAAAAATTTGAATCATATATTATATGTATTATGTTTAAGCAAGTAAGGAATAAGATATGATGGGGTATGCTGTTAAAGAAAAATAAATAAATAAATGTCAATTATTTTCCATTTTCCTGTCCACTAATTTGACTGATTGAGTGGTGTAACAAGAGTGTCTATATTTTATATACACTGTGCGTATCACTCCGCTTCTCTGTGTTCGTCACGTAAAATTCCACTTCATAGTTCAAAACGGTTCTTACAATAGTGTTAGTGACATCACAATTGACATGGCAAATGTTACTTTTCAGGAATATAACTGTTGGCTTAAAATATGAAACAGTTTTATCAGTTGAAGATGAAAAGGAAGAAGGGACACCAATTTTAAAGGAAGCACCTTTAATGGGAATGTACAAATTGGTGTGAGCCAGCTAACCAGCTAGCTGACGTGTTATAAACTGTGGCTTCTTCTGACTCTATTTCCGCTAGCAGATTAAAATTAAACAGAACATTTGGCCATATGGTGTCCAAAATGTCACTTATTTGATATGAATTTTTTGTTTTTGTAGCTGTTATATAAAATCATTTTGGCACATGCAATCCATAGATAGACACAGGCATGCCCATATTCAGTATAACCACACAATTGAAACTGCTCAAATAACATCATGTCTCAAAGTGTTTATTTCTATTACAGCACATTTGTCATCAATTTCCTTTTTTTTATGACATGCCTTGAAGTGCAGATTTAATATTGTCTGCGAAACAAATTCATTTTATCATTTATGGTATGGCAGTTATAAACAGTCATTCAATTACTACCAAAAATAAAGGAAAGCACAAAGTTCTCTGGCCTGACAACTTTCCCATGGTGGAAACCCTACTGACTATTACAAAGCATTGACCCCTTGATTCTTCTCCCTGCAGAAACTTCCACCATATCAACCAGTATATTGGTGCATTTAAAAAAATTTGAATATCATGGAAAGTTCATTTTTTTCCGTAATTTAATTCACAAAGTGTAATTTTCATATATTCTCGATTCATTACACATAAAGTGAAATATTACAAGCCTTTTTTGTTTTAATCTTGATTATTATGGCTTACAGAAATCAAAAATCCAGTATCTCAAAATATTAGAATAAAGAATTTATAATACAGGAATGTCGCAGTGTCAATTCCTAGTGTCAAATCACTCCTGAACCAGAGACAACATCAGAAGCATCTTACCTGGGTTAAGGAGAAAAAGAACTGGAGTGTACAGACAGAGCAAAAGACAGTGTACTGAGGAAAGCAAAATGTTTTTATCAAAGCGTGTGACGTGTTTTAAATGAACAGATTTTGCCTTTTGGCGTGAAGGCAAGTTGCAGTTCGGCAGGCACTGATGGCTCTAGCATTACAGCCAAAGAACATCGAGGCTGAGACAGGGAGCAGGGTTCATTCACACACACTCTCTCTCTCTCTATCTCTCTCTCTCTCTCTCTCTCTCTCTCTCTCTCACTCCAAATGAAACCCTGTACTCTGCAGACATGATCATAGGTTCGTTTGATGTCAAATAATAATAGTGTGCCATTCAGATGTGGATTCATGTTCAGTGCTACTTCGAATAAATGTTTAAATATTACCACAGTTTAGAAAAAAGTAGAATGTTTTAATAAGCTGCTCTCCTACTGTACCATATAGTGACTTACTGTTTGCTCTTGGTTAGTGGTCGTAATGAAATAGACTTATTTTTTAATATAGCTGTCATATCACAGCAAAACAGTGACTACATTTCCCATACTGCACGGCGACCTACAAACTGGTGGACCCCAAGCCTGACAAGAGGCAGTGGCTCGGGGTCATTGTGTCCCGGCTTTATGGCCGGCCCGTGATTGGGCAGATCATCTGGCCAGTACAGGGTCAAGTGCCCTCAACAATGTAACTCAGTTTGCAGAACAATTCATGAAGGAGTTTGGGAGTCCAGGGCAAAGCTACAACCTGGATAAATCTTTGAGGGGAGTCACTGTCATAAGCAAGCCTGACCTAACATTCCACACCTACTATGAGTGCTACAGGGCAGCCTCCACAGCTCAGTTTCAGCCCCCGGCCGACAGGACAGTGGTGGAGGTGACGCAAACCTGCAAGACCGAGGGCTGCGGTAAAGAGCCCCAGCTACAATGTCCCACATGCAGGAAACTTGGAATCCATGGATAATATTTCTGCTCTTGGAGATGTTTCAAGAGCAGCTGGTGTACTCACAAATGGCTCCACAAGAGAGCACATGCAGAGCTACAGCTGGAGGTCAACGTGGCGACCACATTTCCAGAGCTACAGCATGAGGCGCACGAGGCGGTCTCATCCCCAGACCTCCAGCAGGAGATGCATGAGGTGGTCTCATCCCCAGAGCTCCAGCATGAGACCCATGAGGCGATCTCATTCCCAGAGCTCCAGCATAAAGTCATGTTCCTGCTAGACGTCAACGTGGTGACCTCCCAAGTCATGTTCCTGTCCGAGGTCGAAGAGATGGCCTCTCAAGCCAAGTTCCTGTCCGAGGTCGAAGAGGCGACCTCTCAAGCCAAGTTCCTGTCCGAGGTCGGAGAGGCGACCTCTCAAGCCAAGTCCAAGTCGGAGAGGCGACCTCTCAAGCCAAGTTCCTGAACAAGGTCGAAGAGGTGACCTCTCAAGCCAACTTCCTGTCCACAACTGTTGGGAGAGGGAGTGTATTTGGGGGAAAGGGGGGCGGTTCTGTCATATCACAGCAAACCAGTGACTACATTTCCCGTACTGCACGGCGGCCTACAAACATGGCCACCATGGACTGCAATTTCCAGAACACACACACACACACACACACACACACACACACACACACACACACACACACACACAGAACATTCCCCACTCATTCTAATCATGCACCCCTGCATCCAATTCAGAGCACTCACAACCATGCTATAAAAGAGACTTTTTGAACACTATGACTTCGCGAAGTATTACACTCAGTTCCAAAGTCTCTGTCGTATTTCAAAGCCTTATCGTGGTTGCTTTTCTGATCATGTACTTTGTTTACCCTGTTGACCTCGATTCTCTGTTCTGCATAGTTTAGCCTGTCTGCCTGATCATTTGAGCCTAGCCTGCCTTGGACTTTGTTTTCTGCCTGATCCATTGTACTTCGTATTGTTTGATTAAACTGCCATACCTGCACTTGCTTCCATCTCAGCCTCCATTACGTGACAATAGGCCTAATATCAAGATTCATTTCATAATATTAATATTAGAAAATAAAATACATTATATATATATATTTTTTATTATCATTATTATTATTATTAATAATAATAATATTAGTAGTAGTAGTAGTAGTAGTAATAATGGTCTACATTTGGGGGGTAAAATTATTATTTGTGAATTCATGTTAGTGCTAAAATATAAAGTTTCTGTCCTGACTCAGGAGTTGTAAAGCTGAGTGGTGCAGCCCTCCTACACTGCACCCAGATGATGCCCCCTGACTAGATAACATGCTGTCTTGATTGTTTTATATTCTTTATCACACTCTTCTTCTGTTTCTGTTTGCCTATTTTACAAATATGACTTGATATCTGTTCAGTGCTACTTCAAATAAATATGTTTAAATAGCATTTATGTTTCTGTATTGTGTTATATTTTTATGCTAGTAACCGGTGTTAACAATTGTTTTAACCATCAATGAGCTGGTGTGTTATTATGTGGCGTGTTGTGGGCCCGGTGTGGTGGTCCGCTCTGGGCCAGAAAGTTCAGGGCCACTTTTTGGTCCCAGTCCACCCCTGATTATTGCCATTAATGCTAAATAACATATGCTGAAAATGTTAAATCAATGTTAAAACTGAAATGAGGGCCCCATTCCTATATTTTGCCTAGGGCCTCCAATTCACTAAATCCACCCCTGATGGGAGCTGTGCCAGGAAAAAGCCTTTGCAAGACTACAGTTTGCCAATGAGTATATAGGTAAAGACCAGGTTTTTTGGAATAATGTGCTCTGGACAGACAAATGAAAGATAGAGTTGTTTGACCACAGTAACAGCAGAAGTGCAGTTAGAAGTGTTTAGTGCAGTCCAAAGACACCTTTTCAGCAGAAGCATCTCTTACCAACTGTGAAGCACAGTGGTGGAAATGTTATGGTTTGGGGTTGCTTTGCTACCTCAGGGACTGGACAGCTTGCATTCATTGACTTAACTGAATTCTGCATCATATCAAAGAATGCTTGAAGATAATGTGAGGCCATCTGTCCAAAAGTTGAACTTGAAGTGAAAGTGGACCTTTCGACTGGATAATGGTCCTAAGCACACTAGCAAATCCACCAAGGACTGGTTCAAAAAGAATAAATGGAGGGTTATGGAATGGCCTAGTCAAAGCCCCAATTTGAATCCCATTGAAATGTTGTGAAGTGTTGAAACAGGCAGTACATGCAAGAAAACCCTCAAACATCTTGCAAATGAAAGAATATTGCACAGAAGAGTGATCAAGCCTGGTGGACTATTATGCAAAATGCCTACAAGAAGTTATTTCTGCTGAAGGGGACAATATTAGATTATGAGGCCAAGGGTGTACTTACTTTTTCCACAGAAGAATATCACATCTATTGATATTTCTGTTGAAGAAATGATTGGAAAAGCTAATTTTGCTCGTGGTTTTGTTCAAGTATATCAAGTTCATTAATAGGCACTGTTTCAAAGGTGATCAAATGTTTGCTTGTCCAAATATGTGAAAAAAGCCAACAACTTCCATGGGGCTGTACTTATTTTTTCACATGACTGTAAAACTTTGATTTTAATTACAGCCTGCACTACTGTACTGTTTTAGAAAATATATCATTACCTTTGGACCAATCAGAACTGAGTTTTGTGGTATAAGGTGAAAAATTGGTCTTTGCAAATATGAAAACGTTTAGTGCCACATTCCCTGCATCTCTCCACTTTTTTGCATTGTATATTTAAGAGTATCTCTAAGCATGTGAGACATGGTTTTGTGTGGGTCATAAATATTGTTTATATTGCTGATTGTTACGATACCTGAGAGGGAACCAAGTGCAGGCGATACAGACGCTGGAAGGCGAGGCTCAGGCTGAAGGCGAACTTGTAAAACAGGCAGAGGTCAGGCGATCAGTCGAACAGACAATACTAGGCAAGGCAGGGAATCATAGTCAAGACACTAGGCAGTAAATCTGAGAACCAGGAAAATCCAAAACAATGATGACGGCTTGGTGAAGTTCGTTATCCTCAGGGTGGTACCCTGAGGTGAGGATAACGGTGACGCCCATCTTCTCCATGAAGCTGGCCCAGATTCTTGACATGAATTGTGGACCCCTATCATTCACAATCTCTTCCGGGATCCCATAGTACCTGAACACATGCTGGAACAATAGCTTGGCTGTAGCAAAGGCAGACAGGATGGCGGGTAGTGGGATGAGGCACAGGGATTTTCGATCGATGATCACTAATATGACGGTGTTACCCCGCGACTCCGGTAAGTCAGTGATGAAGTCTAGGGCCAGGTGGGACCATGGGCGTGCTGGGATGAGTAGTGGCTTAAGCTTACTGGCAGACAGTGTCCATGGTACCTTGTCCTGGGCGCACGTAGAACACGAGGACTATGCGTCGTACCTTCCTGAACATGTTGGGCCACCAGTACTTCTCGGCCAACAACCGGTAGGTACGATGTACCCCCGGGTGGCCCGTCACTAGTGCCGTGTGGGCCCAGGTGGTAGAGCTCCAGTTGGTGTTGCTTCGGGACAAACTGCTTGCCGGGAGGGCATGCTGCCGGGATTTTCAACCTGGAGAGGCATGCTAGGGCCTGGTCCAGTGCCCACTCAATGGCGTTGATGATGCAGGACGGGGGCAGGATATAATCTCTGTGGTCTGCTCGGCTCTCTGGGCTGTGGAGCCGCAACAGGGCATCAGCCTTGGTGTTCTTCAATCCGGGCCGATATGACAAGGTAAACTGGAACCTGGAGAAGAACAGGAACCAGCGGGCCTGGAGCTCTCGGTTCCCCACATCACAGTTGTGTTCCACTGAGGATAATAATGACGCTCCTCCCCAGCATGTCTCTCAGGATGTCATTAATAAAACATTGAAACACCAAGGGGGCGTTACCAAGCCCATAAGGCATGACCAGGTACTCGTAGTGACCTGAGGTGGTGCTGAATGCCGTCTTCCACTCGTCCCTCTCCCATATGCGGACCACGTTGTATGCGCTATGCAGGTCCAGCTTGGTGAAAATGGTTGCGGACCTTAGCTGTTCGAGGGCTGCAGGTACTAGTGGCAGGGGATACTGGTTTTTAACTGAAATTTGATTTAGGCCCAGGTAATCAATACATAGTCGGAGGCCCCCTCCTTTTTTCTCTACAAAGAAGAACCCAGCGGAGGCAGGGGACGTGGAAGGTCTAATGTATCCCTGTTGGAGAGGCTCCTGGATATACTCCTCCATTGCCTGATGTTCGGCTTGGGAGAGAGGGTACACACGACTTCGAGGTGGGCTGGCTCTGGGAAGGAGCTTGATTGCGCAATCGTAGGAGCGGTGTGGTGGTTATCCGCTTGCTCTCTCCTTGTTGAATACCTGCCTGAGGTCCTGATATTCGGGAGGAACTGTGACTGGGATGGGTGTCGTGGGGCTCTCCACTGTATTGGCTGCCAATGGGACAATGGGGAATTTCAGGCAGTTACTGAGGCAGTACGAGGACCACTGGGTAATCTGTTTGTCCGTCCAGGAAACCTGGGGGTTATGGAGCTCCAACCAGGGCAGGCCTAGAATGACAGGGTGCCGGGATATGGTTTTGCTAAGCACTAACCTTTTTGCACTAACCTGGAGTACAAGGGGGGCTGTACAGCGGGAGATGACCCCACCCCCTATGGGAGACCCATTGATGGACTGGATATGGTGTGGCTGGAGGAGGGGACGAACTGGAAGGTCAAGGTCCTGTGCAGTTTTCTGGTCAGTGAAGTTGACAGCAGCCCCTGAGTCGATCAGCGCTGTGAGTACAGTAGACACCCCTGAGTGTTCAATCCTTACTGGCAACATGAAAACATGCGCTGTGTGTGCTTGGTTCAAACTCACCGTTTGGCGACGAGGTCGACTGTCCCCGCTCTCCCCGGCGGGTCGCAGCTTCTTATGAGGGAACTGACGGATGAGGTGGTTGTCCTCTCCACAGTAAAAGCAGCAGGACTCACGACGCTGTCTCTCCCTCTCCTCCTCCCGAAGCCATGCCTGTCCAAGCTGCATGGGTTCTGCTGCAGCTCCTGGCACGGGGAGCCTGGGCTCCCACAGCACGGGGCGGTTGGTCCAGCCAAATCGCGAGGTCAATGAGCACCCCGACAGGCCAACTCCTTCACCAGCTCTGGATTCAACCTCTGGTGGAACGCTGTCTTGAGGGCCAGCTCCACCCACTCCATGCCGCGATGGTACAAAATCACTGCATCACAAGTGCTCTGCGTGATCTTCATGAGCTTCTGGCCGGTCTCCCATCCGTTAGGTGAATGATCGAAGGCATGCCGGAAACGGGAAATGAAATCCTCTAACGAGGGGTTGGTGCCGCCCTCTTGTTCCCACACTGCGGTAGCCCATAACAAGGCACGTCCAGTTAAGAGCTCCAGGAAGTGCGTGATCTTACGGGTCTCCGACATTTCAGGGTAACTGGCGAAGAACAGAGAACACTGTAGCAAGAACCCCTTACATCGTTCTGGCTCTCCAGCATATCTCTCCGGCATTGGCGGTGGCAGAAAGTGCGCAGGCGGTGGTCGTTGAATGTGCACAGTCTGCGGGGGTGGAATGTGTGCAGGCAGCTGTGGTGGAATGTGCGCAGGAGGCGATACGGCGGGGTGCATGGATTGAGACAGGAGCACCACTTGCGCCGTTAAACGAGAAGTCTGCTCTTGTTGCACATTTATAGCTCGATTCTGTTCGTAAATAAACTGACGCCATTCCGAGGCGCCCGCTGTTTCCATACTTAGGCGAAGTAATCTGTTACGATACCTGAGACGGAAGCAAGCGCAAGCGATACAGACGCTGGAAGGTGAGGATCAGGCTGAAGGCAAACTTGTAAAACAGGCAGAGGTCAGGTGATCGGGCGAACAGACAATAGGGCAGGGAATCGTAGTCAAGACACTAGGCAGTAAATCCGAGAAACAGGAAAATCCAAAACAATGACGACGGCTTGGTGAATGACAGAGACGAGTCTGCTGAGCGTATACTTCACGAGTAAACATTGTTCTCAGCATGACCTAAACACAGTGTGTGTGTGTGTGTGTGTGTATGTGTGTGTGTGTTTGTGTGTGATTGAGTGCAGGTGTCCGTGATCAGAACTCTGGAGAATGCGAGCGTGTGCGTGTATGGGATGTGTAGTCCTTGTCGGCCATGTTTGTTGTTCGCGCTGCACTCTGGGAACTGTAGCCACAAGTTCGTAGCGACATGACACAGATAAATAAGATTAAGGTAATATAGTTAGGTTTTATTTTTATGAATTGCTTAATTGTTGTGTAATTGGGCCTGGGTCGCTGATATATACGTTGTAAAGTAGCAAACAGCATAAAGATTCAATTGAGCTACATTTCAGACTATTTACAGTAGCTTCCTCTTACATTTCACACCTCTTATGTTTAACAAATACAAAATAGTGTGTAGCCTCAGTATATTGGAGCAATTGGAGAGAAAAAATATCTTTTACTATTGAATTCCAGGGGGGGGATAGCTATAGGATAGAGAATGGAAAGATAGTGGCTATATGAAGTGAGAACAAACATACATTTCCTAGCTTTAATTTATTTCTAGCAGCTGTGAAAGAAGGAGAGCGAAACGAAAACCAGGTCATTGCATGATCTAGATAAGACAATGCTCCTGCTGCCTGTTTTTTGCCTCCAGAGGTGCCACTATATAAGAGAGAAAAGAGCTTTAGCATCCTGAATAATTACATTTATGTTTACATTTACAGCATTTGGCAGATGGGTGACTTACAGAAGTGTTTTGTGGTCTCCATCAAAAACATATCCTCATGCTAGTACATATAGGTCAGTATCTAAGAATACTAATACTAAAGTACAGTACAGTTGCTTCATAATATGTTTACAATAGTACACATAACTGATGTTTTTTAGGTGACATGGTGGAGCAGTGGGCAGCATTGCTGCCTCACAGCTCCAGGGTACCCAGTTCAATCCTGAGCTCAGTTTATTGCCTGTATGGGTTTCCGGTGTTCTCCTGTTGTGTGTGAGGGTTTCATGTGGGCTGTCCAGTTTCCTCCCACTGTCCAAAAACATGCATGTAGGCATATTGGGAATGGTAAATAGCCCCTAGATGTGAATGTGTGTGTACATTGTGCACTGAGATGGACTGGCATCCCATTCAGAGTGAATTATTTCATGTTTTTTAGTAAAAAATTTTGAGAAAGAGTTACACCTTGTTTACAAATTCAAAGTAAAGATTTGTTGTGCAGGATCCAATTTTAACCAAATGTGGAATTTTGACCACATGTGGAATTTGGCAAGGCAACCACATGATGCCTTACCAAAGTGTATCGATACAGACGAATTTTACTATCAGCTCCAATTTATACGTGACTCTACAGGACTAGGAATCTAAACTACTATTTAAAAACAGATAAACCTAAAACTTTGTGGAGAATAGACCAACTGATTAATAGAGGATTCCCAATTATGTCATGGACTTTAGGACAGATGTCAGTATATGCATTGTAATGCAACCAGAAAAGTCCAAAAAAGAAAAGGTCATGTAAATTGAGTGCTGCCTTATTTTTCAAACATTAAAATGGAGCATACTAAAATGAGTATCAGTACATTAATAAAGAATGAATAAATGGTTTTGATAGTTGTAATTGATAGTTGTACTTCTACATGTTATTATTGTTAAAGCTAATGAACCCTGTATCATTCTGCACCATTTCTCACATTTCAAGGGATCATTAAAATTGTTATTAAAATAATTTCAAAGTTTTTAAGTACTATTCACTGTTCACTGAAAGAAAGGCCTTAAACCCATTTTGTGGTTTTGTGTCTGTATGTGACAAATGGTAAGTATTCTAGCAAAGTCTCATTGGATTTCAGGAACACTCTATATATCAAGACAGCTATATCTTTTATCTTTCACCTTGCCACAGTTTTATTGAGTTTTGTTATAAGGATCCAGTTTCAGAGTTTATTAGACACAAGACACAAGCTCCAAACTTACCAGAGTATCTGTAATATTTTTACAGAAGTCTGTAATAGCTGAGATGATACTGAGAAACACTAAAAGCTAACAAAATATCTGTGCAGTAGAGGTGTAATGCAATGGTAAAATTAGTGCTCAGAATATTGTTATCTGTTTTCGTATTCACGTTACATTCCACACACTATCAGAATCTACTATAAAACTCAGAGGCACTTACAGTGCTGGTGTGAGTCAAAATGGGATCCTTAAAGCTGCATTTCTATATAATGTCTGTATGATTTTCTGTGATGAAAATCATGCTTAATCAATGTAAAAGTTTTTTATTTTATTTTAATTAATTAGTTTATTATTTTTGTAGAGAGCCTAGCGGAGATACTGTATGCTGTCCTGTGCAAAGTGCGCAGTCTGCGTGAGCTATATGGAGCAGCAACTCATTATATGAAAGCATATTTCATATTTGTATAGAAATATAGTTAAAATGTGGTTTTATTTTGGGGCTCAGCAAGTCAGTTGGGCTAAAACAGAGTAGTTCATCAGGTTTATCAGTATCAGGTTAATTGCTATATATTTATATATATTTTTATATTATATATATATATAATTTATATATTTATATATGTGACAACACTGAAGAAATGACACTCTGCTACAATGTAAAGTAGTGAGTGTACAGCTTGTGTAACAGTGTAAATTTGCTGTCCCCTCAAAATAACTCAGCATACAGCCATTAATGTCTAAACCGCTGGCAACAAAAGTGAGTACACCCCTAAGTGAAAATGTCCAAATTGGGCCCAATTAGCCATTTTCCCTTCCCGGTGTCATGTGACATGTTAGTGTTACAAGGTCGGAGGTGTGTTAAACTTGGTGTCATCACTCTCACACTCCCCCATACTGGTCACTAGAACTTCAACAAGGCACCTCATGGCAAAGAACTCTCTGAGGATCTGAAAAAAAGAATTGTTGCTCTACATAAAGATGGCTTAGGCTATAAGAAGATTGCAAAGACCCTGACACTGAGGTGCAGCAGGGTGGCCAAGACCATACAGCAGTTTAACAGGACAGGTTCCACTCAGAAGAGGCCTCGCCATGGTCGACCAAAGAAGTTGAGTGCACGTGCTCAGTGTCATATCCAGAGGTTGTCTTTGGGAAATAGATGTATGAGTGCTGCCAGCATTGCTGAAGAGGTTGAAGGGGTGGTGGGGGTCAGCCTGTCAGTGCTTAGACCATACGCCGCACACTGCATCAAATTAGTCTGCATGGCTGTCATCCCAGAAGGAAGTCTCTTCTAAAGATGATACACAAGAAAGCCCGCAAACAGTTTGCTGAAGACAAGCAGACTAAGGACATGGATTACTGGAACCATGTCCTGTGGTCTGATGAGACCAAGATAAACTTATTTGGTTCAGATGGTGTCAAGCATGTGTGGCGGCAACCAGGTGAGGAGTACAAGGACAAGTGTGTCTTGCCTACGGTCAAGCATGGTGGTGGGAGTGTCATGGTCTGGGGCTGCATGAGTGCTGCCGGCACTGGGGAGCTACAGTTCATTGAGGGAACCATGAATGTCATTTCTTCAGTGTTGTCACATGAAAAGATATAATCAAATATTTACAAAAATGTGAGGGGTGTACTCACTTTTGTGAGATACTGTATATTTAAAATGTTGATGCGTCCAATACTTATTTCCCCCACTGTATATACTGCAAACCAGAACTGTACATAACTGTTCCTGTATCTGGCAATATATATATATATATATATATATATATATATATATATATATATATATATATATATATATATATATATATATATATATATATATATATATATATATATATATATATATGAACACTTTGTTTTCTTTGTATCTGTATTCGTATTCATTTAGGATGTATTAGTGCTTCAGTCTAAATAATGTATTTAATATTGTTGGCATGCACTGTTCATATTACATAATATTACACTTCCAGATTTCCTGGCAAAGTCACTCATTCATATATTTTAACATCCAAATTATCCATAACCAAGAATCATATCCAGTACAATGTTTTACTTTGATGTATTACTTGATTGAAAATGTCCTATTCCAACTAGCTTAAGCCTGTGATGTTAGCTGTCAGGGACAGGATTGTTTATTTTCCCTCTATAAATGCTATTTATTTAACATTTATATATTTTAATTGATGTTAAGATTAATTTTTATTATTTTTATTTTTCATTTTCTCTCATTTTTATATTTGTTCAGTTTTATTTGTAAAACACCTTGGATTCTCTGGTGTGTGTGAAGTGCCCTATATAAATAAATTTGCCTTGCCTTGTATATTTCAAAACAAGATGTGTCCAATTTTAGCTGATTAACCTGTAAATAAAATGTTGCTGAAGCTTACATTTGCTTCATTTCTTTAACACAACTATGAATCCATATATTTAATTTAAACTGCAAGACATGTATGTTCCTAAAGTGGTAAAGTGTTGTCAACTCTTGATGAGTAACTTCTGATAATGAGTCAAGAACTATATTATACAGTACTGCCCACTACTTTGATGTTATGAGCTATCATTATTATTGCTTTCTTTTTTACTTCCATTAGCAAAGAGAGATTACATGAAAAAATTAAACAGAACTGTTTGTTTTGTAGTGTGTTTACAATTATGATGGATCATGTCTGTTTTTTCAGAATGACTGTTCTGGAGAGCGGAAGTCTGCGATTATCCAATGCCATGAAATCAGATGCCGGCCTCTACACATGTGTAGCACGCAACCAGTTCGGCGTAGCAAGCAGCTCAGGGATGCTGATGGTGAAAGGTTTGATGCATACAAATGATTACAAATACCACTTATAAGACATCTATCCTCTTTCTCATTACTTTTAAGCCATTTTGCTTGCTACCAGCCCTGTCTTTTGCTTCTCTTTCTGTTAAATTTAAATTACTTATAGAATACTTCCACACTATGAGCTCATTATGTGAAACCACTAATATTCTGCTTGATTCAAAGGAGGTTATTTGGAGCAAACACAGCATGGTTAGCAAATTTTAGTAAATAAGGCAAGTGTTTTAATTCCTAATGAGATGAGAACAGAGTATACTGTCACAACCGCAGTGCGTGCAAGCATTGGGGACCCCAGATCTGATTCCTGCCTCTGCTTCAGAGATTTATTATACAGCATTAAATATGAATGAAAGTGCTTGGCACTGTGTTTGTTGTGAATCGGAGGAGGGGAGAAGGATTTTCAGGAAGTAACCATTGCACCGGTTGAAAGAACAGTAATGCAATATAATTATATCCCATAACCTTAAGTCATATGACATCAGTCACAGTTATTTCTCATTCTTCATGCCCTCGCTGTACCTAAAAATTCAGTTAAACAAGAGTACTTCAGATATAAACTCTATTTCATAAGTCAAATATTTTTCACAATTACACAGTTATTCATGTCAAAGCAAGTTATATTTAAGCTTTGCAATAATTGATTCTTCTTGTTTTGTACTAACACTAAATATGTAGTCATGGAGTAACTAATTTCAAGTATGACACGAGGGAAAATGGAGAGTGTGAATGATATTGACTAAAACACAAAGTGGAATGATTACCTTGGCATACATGTCAGTGTAAGTGATGTAATTTTGGCAGCAATATGTCATCTCTCTTAGTCTCACTGAAAGGTAATTGGTGAGCACTGATTCAGGAGAATAGATTCACTCAATAAAGAGACTAAGAATAAAGAAGTTCACTTAATTAAAGACACTAAATTCTACATTCACTAAATGTATCCAAGTACAGTTCAGCATACCTTCAGACATAATAGAATGCAAAAAGAAATGATACTGTGTATCTGTTATTGTAACGATACGAGACTATAAACAGGAAGTAAGCGTGGAGCAATGTCTTTATTAATAAACAAGCAAACGAAACACAGGGAGCGCGGTCTATACTGAACAAGATTTACTAGATTAAACATGAGACTAAAGTCTAGGCATTGCACGAGAACAGGACATGGAAATTAGACCGCTTCACGAACGTAATGTATTCACCAGACAAACACTCAGTTACCATTAATACTATGTGATGTGCACAGCAACACAAGGGGTTTAAATGACTAACACACTCAATACTAAATCATAGACACCTGGAGTAAATCAAGACACACCCTCGAACATGAACCAATGCTAAAACAAGGGGAAAACCAAAACAAACCAGGGCGCGGGTCCATATACAAAAGTCCCGTGCACGCGCACCCTCCAAAGCTGCGCGCGCATGTCAATGCTGCAGTGCCATCTGTCGGCGGGATCGTAACAGAACCCCCTCCAAACGCCCACCCCCCTCCAACAGCAGTCCGGGGCACCTGTGTGATCTGTCTCTCGTTGTATCGGAAAACAGGGCAGCCTCCGCCAGGCAGCAGACAGGCAAAGCACCACCCCCAGCGGGGCTGGAACACTGGACGATGCCCCCAGCACGACTGGAACGCTAGACGATGCCCCCAGCAGGACTGGAACACTGGATGACACCCCCAGCAGGACTGGAACGCTGGACAGCTTCCTCGGCGGGCTGGAGCTCCGAAGAAGAGACCTCCCCATAGGTCTCGGGCTGGAGCTCTGAGGCCGCCAAGTTGACCTCAGACGGGAGCTCCATAGCTGACACCTCCCCGTAGGTCTGAAGCTGGAGCTCTGAGGCCGCCATGTTGACCTCAGGCCGGAGCTCCACAGCTGAGACCTCCCCGTAGGTCTCAAGCTGGAGCTCTGAGGTAGCAGTTACCCCCCCCCCCAAAAAAAAAATGTTCTAGGCCAGCCTTCGTCTCTGGACTGGGCAGCGTGACTAGGTTCTCAGCAGGGCAGGAAGGTGGAGCGCTGTTCCCCTCCGTGTCGGAAGGTGAGGCGCAATATGGCGCCACGGGACGGGGGCAAAGCACCTCCATGTTGCAGAGTATCTGATCCATCTCATCCTCCCACCGCTTCCACTGCAACTCCTCCTGCTGCCTCCTTAGCGCAGCTTGGTACTCCTCCTGCTGCTTCCTTAGCGCAGCTTGGTGTTCCTCCTGCTGCTTCCTTAGCGCAGCTTGGTACTCCTCCTGCTGCTTCCACTGCCAAGTGTAGTACTCCTCCGGCTGCGGGAAGTCCCAGTAATACCAAAATTTCCCGACACTGAGCTGTCCTGCTACTTCCATGTTTTGGCACAGTATTCTGTAACGACATGAGACTATAAACAGGAAGTAAGTGCAGGAGCAATGTTTTTATTAATAAACAAGCAAACGAAACACAGGGAGCGCGGTCTATACTGAACAAGATTAACTAGATTAAACATGACAGGACATGGAAATTAGGCCGCTTTGCGAACGTAACGTATTCACCAGGCAAACACTCAGTTACTGTTAATACTGCACGACGTGCACAGCAACACGAGGGGTTTAAATGACTAACACAATCAATACTAAATCATAGACACCTGGAGTAAATCAAGACACACCCTCGAACATGAACCAATGCTAAAAGAAGGGGAAAACCAAGGGGCAAAGCCAAGGGGCAAACCAGGGCGCGTGTCCATATACGAAAGTCCTGTGCACGCACGCTCTCTAAAGCCGCACACGCATGTCGACGCCACAGTGCCATCTGTCGGCGGGAGCGTAACAGTTATATAGAGGTTCAGATCATTTCCATGTTTGTACATTCCTAGTGACTGTTTCTGTGGATCTTTTGGACTTTTCCTCTCTCTACAATAGATGTTAATTTAAGAGAAATGAAATGAAAAAAAAAAACTATAAAATCGATCAGTTTTACTGTCAATACATGATGAGTGACCTGACGAGTGCGGTTCTTAAAGATGTCTTTTACAAACGGAAGCACTGGTAATAGTTATATTTTTTTATGTTAGTCTAGGAAATTTTATATTAGGTAAAAGAGCTTAAAAACAGCTTAGTTATTAAAACAGTGTAAAGGTTAATACACTTCAGTGTTAAATTACTCAACGCTAAAATAATTACAGAAGCTTTATTCAGTGTACAGCTTAAAAGGAGTCATTTTAATAATTGTACATTATGGACATTCTGTTTTATATGAGGATTTGTATGTCCCCAAAATCGTTCTTAGGGATAAAAAAGAACATCCATCTATCCATACATCTTATACGGCAGCACTGTTAAATTCTCAAACTGTATTGGTCAGATGGTATTGTTTATTTTCTGTAACACCATAGCTCTGCCAAGCTGAATTGTTTGTACTGTTACCTTAATGATAGAGAAATAAAAGAGTTTCTAGCTGTTTCTAGCTGTTGTAACATAAGTGAATTAACATGTTTGACGACGATCCACAACATTAAATGTAACTATAAACATTTACTATTAAAGATAAAACAGTGTCATTCTTTGGTTAACAAAAAAGATGTAATTGATGGTAAATTGCTGTGGTCTAAGAGGAATAAAACATATTTTTCTAAAATAGTACACCATGAAAAACTTTATTCCATACATAGTACTATTCACCTCAACAATATTCACTGTCCTGTTGCGACTAGAATATTTATATTGTAGCATGTAAACACTGAAAATAATTTTCAATAATCACAACCAGTACAGACATGCGGATCACATGATATGATCATCATAGATATATAGTGCCCTCCACTAATATTGGCAACCTTGGTAAATAAGTAGGCTTTGAAAATTGTCTTTATTGTTTAACCTTTTGATCTTTTGTTTAAAAAAATAACAAAAATACTCTTCTCTGATGGATATCAAACAATTGCAAACAAAACACAGGTTTATCCAAAAACATCTTTGTTAAATATAGGTGTGCAACAATTATTGGCACCATTTTAGTCAATACTTCCATTTGCCAAAATAACAGCTCTGAATCTTCTCCTATAATGCCAGATAATGTTGGAGAATACATGGCAAGGGATCTGAGACCATACCTCCATACAGAATTTCGCCAGATTAGGGATGGGTGATATGGACTTAAAACTATATCACAATATTTTCTGGTATTTATTGCGAGAACAATATCAGTGACGATATGAATAAAATATATAAACCATTCACCACTGTTTTTAGCTACATGTGATAGCTGTTATCTTGAGAGCCTCAGAAATACAAACATTGATCTAAAAGTAAAACTTTTTGTAGATCTTTTTTTGTAGATTTTTGTACATTTTTGTAGTGAGGTAGATCCTCGTTTAGCAATAAACTCTTCCTCAGCTTCACGTCCACCTTCCGCCATACTTGCACGTGAGCTGCAAATGGGTCGCAGACCATCTCACACAAATACGTCATCAACTAAGCTTTATCGTTATTGTCGTTGGAAGACCAATTCTTATTGTGGGGAGAATTTATACCAGTATATTGCAAATGATAAGATATTGCCCATCCCTACTCCAGATCCTTCAAATTTCGAGGTCCACGCTGGTGGACTCTCCTCTTCAGTTTACCCCACAGGTTTACTATGGGTTTCAAGTCAGGGACTGGGATGGCCATGGTAGGACCTTGATTTTGTGGTCAGTAAACCATTTTGTGTTGATTTTGATGTATGTTTTAGATCATTGTCCTGCTGGAAGATCCAACCACTGCCCATTTACTGCTTTCTTGGCAGAGGCAGTCAGGTTTTCATTTAATATCTGTTGATATTTGATATGATGCCATGCATGGCCATGATGCCATGTATCCTAACAAAATGTCCAGGTCCTCGGGCAGAAAAACAGCCCCAAAACATTAAAGAGCCACCACCATATATTTTCCATATGGCTGCTTCTCTGTATGCACCAAAACCACCTCTGGTGTTCATTGCCAAAAAGCTCTATTTTGGTTTCATCTGGCCATAGAACCCAATCCCATTTGAAGTTCCAGTAGTGTCTGGCAAACTGGAGTTTTTGAGTTTTAGTGTTTTTCAGTGTTTTAACATCGATAACATCGATAGCATTAATAACAATAATCAAGGGTAGACTGGGACCAAAAAGTGGCAATGGATTTTCTGACCCTGAATGGACCACCACACCCGCCCACAACACACCCCATATAACACATATAACACACAAAAATTTAACACAATACAGAAACATAAATGCTATTTAAGCATCTTCATTTGAAGTAACACTGAACACACATCAAGTCATATTTGTAAAATAGGCAAAGAGAAACAGAAGAACAGTGTGACAAAGAATATAAAACAATCAAGACAGCATGTTAGCTAGTCATGGGGCATCATCTGGGTGCAGTGTAGAGCTACACCACTCAGCTGTACAACCAATGAATCAGGACTGAAACTTTATATTTTAACACTAACATCAATCCACATCTAATAATTTTACCCCCCCAAAAATAGACCACTACTACCATGGCTACTACTATTTTTACTACTACTACTATAATATTAATAATAATAATAATAATAATAATAATACATTTACATTTATTCATTTAGCAGATGCTTTTATACAAAGCGACTTACAAATGAGAAAATACAACCAAAGTGATATATCATGCAGAGAATGTAATGCAAGCAGTGCTACCATACAAGATCCATTAATTGAGTTCTAGAAGAAGCAAAGTGCGCAGAGTAGAGGTGTAAGTGTCAGACTAAGGTTTATTATTTATTTATTTATTTATTTATTATTAGGGGTTGGTTAGGTGTTCACGGAAGAGGTGGGTCTTTAGCTGTTTCTTGAAGATCGTGACGGATTCTGTGGTCCGGATTGAGGTTGGAAGTTTATTCCACCACTGAGGAACAGTTAGTTTGAAGGTTCTTGAAAGGGACCTTGAGCCATGCTGAGGAGGTACTACTAAGTGTTGGTCATTGATTGATCGCAGATTGCATAAGGGAATGGAAGTCTTCAGTAGAGTGTTGAGGTAGGAGGGTGCTGTTCCAGACAAGGATTTGTACGTGAGCATCAAGGCCTTGAATTTGATAGGGACGGCTACAGGAAGCCAGTGGAGGGAGATGAAGAGGGGTGTGACAAGGGTTCTCTCGGGTTGGTTGAATACGAGGCGTGCTGCTACATTCTGAATCATCTGAAGGGGTTTGATGGAGCTGGCTGGGAGGCCCGAGAGTAGTGCGTTGCAGTAGTCCAATTTTGAGGTAGTCCAGTATTATAATAATAATAATAATAATAATAATAATGTATTTTCTTTTCTAATATTAATAGTATGAAATTAGCCATACATTAATAAATAAGTCTATTTCACTTTGACCACTAACCAAGAGCAAACAATAAGTCACAGTATGGAACATGAAGTAAAGGAGCGAGAAGGAATTGTTTCAAATTATTTCTATAAGATTTACAGAATAATCCATCCATCCATTTTCTGTGCCACTTATCCTTTACAGGGTCCAAAAGTACGGTAGGACAGCAGCTTATTAAAATATTCTTCTTTTTTTTAAATTGTGATATTTAAACATTTATTTGAAATAGCACTGAACATGAATCCACATCCGAATGGCCCACTGTCATCATGTGACATTAAAGTCACATATGATCATGTCTGAGTTTCATTTGGACACAGAGAGAAAGAGCGAGAAAGAGAGAGAGAGAGAGAGAGAGAGAGAGAGAGAACCCTGATGCCTGTCCCAGCCTCGCTGTTCTTTGGCTGTAATGCTAGAGCCTTGCCTTTTTTAAACACTGTTCCTTCTCTTAATTTTTACTCTGTCTGTACACTAGTGATGTGTTGTTTATGAATGATTCCTTCATTTTGAACGAATCTTTAATTTGAACAGCGATTTGTCTCAGAGAATGATTAGTTCATTTTTGACCGTACATGCACTGCAATATCCCCATAGGTTCTGTACAGGAAACAGAAAGGTCTCGAGTCTTTGGGTTCGAGTTGTTCGTTCTTCTGGTGACCGCCACATAGGCAATGCACCATGTTGTTCCAGAAACAGTATGAACGAATGACTTGAACCTGAAGACTCGAGAGATGAACTGATCATTTCTGTTTCCGGGGAACAGACTTGACAAATGTAACATGGCAAAAGAACGACCAGCTAAGCAATTAATTAATAGTTTCTGTTTCTCATAATTTGGCCTTGGTTGCATTAGCCTATAAAATTTTATAGTTTAAGTAGTACACGTGATGGGGAATTTAACATGTAACATTTTAACTATATTCTGCTGAAATGAACGAAATGACTCGAAAAAAAGTTCATTAATTTTGAACGAGATTCAAAGATCCGAATCAGTAAAATGATCCGAACTTCCCATCACTACTGTAGACTACACGTGATGTCACCGACGTTTGCACGGGTTGGCTCATTTCTTCCTGAATCATTTCTGCAGATGTGCAGTAAAATTGTGAAACAGTCAAATGTAGTATGTACTGGGGGGTGGGGGCTGACACATTCATAAATTAAGCATTCCGGTGGCATTTTAGCATATGGATTTTTAGTAAAAAGTAAAAACAAAACTTTCCTAATTGATAAACCTGTGTTTTGCTTGCAGTTGTTTGATATCCATGAGAGCAGAGTATTTTTGTGATTTTTTTTAACACAAGGTCAAAACGATAAAAAATAAAAACAATTTTTCACAGCCTTCTTTGCTTATATTTACCAAGGGCGCTATAACGACACGAGACTATAAGGAAGTAAGCGCAGGAGCAATGTCTTTATTTCCAACACAGAAGATACAACACAGGAAATGCAGTCTAAACAGGAACCGATGATCACGCTTTAAACGAGAAACTGGATGCGAGGCAGGGAACGGAACAGGACGCGTAAATAAGACCGCTTAGCATACTAAACGTATTCGCCATTCAAACACACAGTGAACATAAATACTGTGCGACGTGCGTAGCCACACGAGGGGTTTAAATAACAAACACAATCAAACAGAAACATACACACCTGGATTAAATCAAGACAAACACTCGAACATCAACCAATGCTTAAACAGGGGGAAAACCAAAATGGCGTAAAATTTTGCATATGGCGCATGTCCATGCACGTCTCGTGCACGCGCGATCTCTAAAACCACGCATGCATGTCGACGCTGCAGTGCCATCTGCTGGCGGAAGCGTAACAGGTGCCAATATTAGTGGAGGGCATTGTACATTGATCAGCCTTAACATTAAAACCACTGACAGCTGAAGTGAATACATTGATTATCTCATTACAGTGGCACCTGTTAAAGGGGTGGTATAGATTAGGCAGCAAGTGAACAGTCAGTTTTCAAAGTTGATGTGTTCGAAGTGGGAAAAAGTGTAAGGTTCTGAGTGACTTTGACAAGGGCCAAATTGTGATGGCTAGATGACTGGGTCAGAGCATCTCCAAAACGGCAGGTCTTGTGTGGTGTTCCCAGTATGCAGTGGTTAGTACCTACCAAAAGCATTCAAAGGAAGGATGACTGGTGAACCGGTGACATGGTCATGGATGCTCAAGGCTCACTGATGTGTGTGAGTAGTGAAGGCTAGGCCGTCTGGTCGAAAAGCTACTGTAGCACAAATTGCTGAAAAAGTTAATGCTTGCTATGATAGAAAGGTGTCAGACACACAGTGCATTACAGCTTGCTGCGTATGGGACTGCGTAGCCAGAGACTGGTCAGAGTGCCCATGCTGACTCCTTTCTTTTACCAAAAGCACATATAATGGGCATATAAGCATCAGAACTGTAGCAATGGAAGAAATTGGCTTGGTCCGATGAATCATATTATCATTTACATCATGTCCGGGAGTGTGTTTTACATCGTTTACATCGCTTACCTGGAGGAGATGGCTCCAGGAGACCAAATGCACCCCTGTGGTATTCCCTAATGGAAATGGCCTCTTACAGCAGGATAAAAATGAGTATGTGACTGTGTTGGTAAAACAAAAAGACAGCTGGATTTAACTAGACTAGGAGAAAAAGGTCTGCATGTAACCTGGTTCCTTGAGAAGGGAATGAGGCGTTGCGTGAGCTTCAGGCTGTCGGAAACACCCTCACGCGTGACTGGTATCTGAGGTCTGTGTGAAATCACGCATATTTTAGGCCTGCCATGGTCAGTTGACATGGAATATCACACGTTGCGTGATTATAAAATGGCACCTGTAAACCACATCATCAGCCTTTATTATCTGAAGTGAAGATGCGATTCACAGGCATGCCCCAGTATGACAAAGCTAAGCAATGTCTCCTTCCCTTCTCAGGGAACATGGTTACATTAATAATCCAGATGTTCCATTTCAAAGGGAACTCAATGTTGCATGACCTTCACGCAATAGGCCCAATGGTATGGCATTGGCTGCTGCAGCCATATGCCCCAACAGTCCATCATAGAGACTGAAGGGGATGCCCAGACCCAGCTTTATCTTGCTCAATGTTGTATTGTAACATAGTAGGAAGAATAGGAAGAATAGGAAGATTCAAATATTGGTATGCGTTGCCTCCAAACGTGAACCTCAGGAACCTCCTGTGACTGGGCAATATTTCTATGTGGAAATATGCGTCTTTTAGACCTATTGTCACAAACCAGTCCACAAACTGAATCTGTGGAACGATAAGTTTGCGCATCAACATCTTGAACCTGTATGATCAGATGATGCAGATCTAAAATTGGCCACATACTCTCATCTTTTTTGCAGATCATGAAATAACAGCTGTAAAAACCTCCCTCCCTCATAGGAAGGGGTACATATTCTTTGGTCCCTTTGTCTAAGAGGGATCTTACTTCCTGCACTCTGTCAGTCTCAGTGCTGACTACTGTGGTGAGCACACCTCTGTACCGGGGGGTCAAGCTCTGAACAATGGTGGACAGTACCCATGGAGACGCAAATTACTATGTTTTCACACTGCCAGATGGTCTTTTAGTGACGTTAACTTTTCCACATTCTGTCAGAGGGAAAGCATTAGATTTGCGTTGCCCTGTGAGAGCTCACTGACCAGAGGGGACTGAAAACTTGGGACAATATTGGCTAGGGGGGCCCTACATTAATTCTGGGGGCTAACTGCCCTAACAACCTCACGTCTCCTGATACCTCCCTCTGCGGCCCATCAGGATTGCGCCTTCTTTGCCTGAATGGAATTCATGATCATTCTTAGATCGGGTGTAATAGCAGGCTGTGACTGTGGCTTTCTGCAGGGTGAAGTGGGCCACCACTTCTGTGCCTCCCTCACACTAGTGCTCGTTCCCTTCTGAGGGAACAGGGTTACATGCGTAACCCCGACGTTCCCTTTCAAAGGGAACTTCGACGTTGCATTTAGCATAACAGTATGCAACGTCTCGTTCCCTTCTCAGGGAACAGGGTTACATGCGTAGTGTGAGGGAATTTTAATTTCACTGGGGAGAAAGCTCTCATCCAGCAAGCCATGAGCCAATTCCTCTTCACCGGGCCAGTCTAAATTAAACTTTTCTACAGCTCTAGTGATCACTTCAAGCAGCTCTTTATATGATTTAGAGCTGCTCTCCATTTTTGGTGCACTGGGTCCCCCTCTGGCTCCTCAGAGTCAGAGAGGGTGGGTTGACTCCCCATACCAGAAGGAGGTGTCACAGCACGAGCTCCAAACCTGAAAGCGGAGAATCGGATCCGGAGGATAGAGCAGAAGTCATCTCTGGTTCCTCCTCCAGATCCATACGGGATCCCCAGGACCTTAGCCGGCTGCTGCCAAGGCAGCCAGAACCCCGAGGTTCCGAAACCTAACTCCCTTTGGCTGAGAAAAGAGTGAGCCAAGAGCAGACCTGCCTAATTGTGAAATAAGTATTGAACATGTCAACATTTTTTTCAGTAAATATATTTCCTATGAGGCTATTCACATTTTTCACAATTTTCACCAGACATCAGTATGAACTCAAGAAATCTAGAAATATAAAGAATTCACATCATAAATGAAGTTATGTGCAATAAAGTAGAATGACAAATGAAAAAGTATTGGACAAGCTAACTGAAATTTATTTAATACTTAGTGGAGAAGCCTTTGTTTGTAATGACAGCTTCAAGACGCTTCCTGTATGAAGAAATTAATCAGCCGCAGTATTCAGGTGTGATTTTGGCCCATTCTTCTAAATATATTGTCTTTAAATCGTGTTCAATTGGATTCAAGTCAGGTGATTAACTGGGCCATTCTAACACCATGATTGTTTTTCTCTGTAACAAATTGAGAGTTTCCTCTGCTGTATACTTTGGATCATTGTCCTGCTGGAAGGTCCACCCACATCTCATCTTCGTCATGCTGGTGGATGGCAGCAGATTCTTCTCAAGAATCTCCCGGTAAAGGGCTCCATTGATTGTTCCTTCAATTATATGAAGTCTGCCAGTACCATGCGATGAAAAACAGCCCCAGACCATGATGGTTCCACCTCCAAACTTCACTGTTGGTATAGTGTTTTTAGGGTGATTTCTTCTCTAAACATGGTGTGTAGTATGACAGCCAAAAACTTCAATTTTGCTCTTGTTTGACCAGACTGCACTCTCCCAGTAGGCTTGTCCAAATGAGTTGTAGCAAATTTTAAACAAACTTCAACATGCCTTTTTCTTTAGCAATGGAGTCTTGTGGGTGAACGTGAGCAGTGGAATGCATTGCCTATTGTTTTCTGTGATGATGGCACCTGCTGCCTCCAAGTGTTTCTTTCTGAGTGGTCCTTGGCTGTTGGGCTAGTCTTCTGACTATTCTTCAGACTCCCTGATCAGAAATCTTGTGAGGAGCTCCTGTGTATGGCCAGTTGATGTTGCTTCCACTTGTGGATAATGACCCCAATGGTGCTTACTGGAGGATTCAGTTTTGAAATGCGTCTATATCCGATTCCATCAATATGTTTTGCAACAATAAGGTTGTGAGTGTCTTGGGAGAGCTCCTTGCTTTTACCCATCATGAGATGTTTATTGTGTGACACCTTGGTAATGAAACGCCTTTATATAGACCATCAATTTACTAACCCAGCTGATATTAATTTGCAAAGATAGGAGATATAATTACTTACAGATTTCAGTTGGTTCCTTGCCTTACCTTGCCTTTGAGAACTGTCATTCCACTTTATTACACATAACTTTATTTATGGACTTAATGTTGTGAATTCTTTATATTTCCAGATTTCTTGAGTTAATACTGATGTCTGGTGAAAACTTGTGAAAAGCCTCATTGGAAATATGTTTACTGAAAAAAATGTTGACCTGTCCAATACTTATTTCCCCCCACTATCTATCTATCGATATATATATATATATATATATATATATATATATATATATATATATATATATATATATATATATATATATATATATATATATTCACACGACATTTCGCTGAAGACAATAAGGCTGATGATGTGGTTTACAGGTGCCGTTTTATAATCATGCGATGCGCAAAATGCCACATCACCTTACCATGGCAGGCTTACAAATAGGTGTGATTTCACACATACTTCAGATACTGGTCATGCATGAGGGCACTTCCCACAGCATGAAGCTCACGCAATGTTGAGTTCCCTTTCAAAGGGAACAGGAGTGACATAGCTATAATGAAAAATAATAAAAGCTTAAATCCAATAAACTCAATGTGTATTTTTAAAAGGTACATAATATAAAAAAAATTTCATTACTCACTCACTTCTGTACTAAATGCTGCATTCACAAGTCCATAAATGACACTGTTTATTGCTCCATTCATCTCTTCATCTTTTCCTGCTTTTGCCATTACTTCATCAGCTTATACGTAAAACTCATCCCTAGATGACTCTCATGTAACTTGTAATGCATTTAGAAAAGATAATGTGTAGCAGGTAATCAATCTACACACAAGGATGAATGTGTTTCTTTGCTTGAATTAACATAAAAATCTTTAGATCTAGACTCGCTAGACAATAACCTGGGACAGTTTAGCCCTAGCCATTTGCTTTTTTTCATCATCCTATTTGAGTGTTACTGCATTCTTGGCTGATGTACAAATACTTCCTCATATTATCTAGTTCCTCTCTGTCAGTATCAATAATGCAGAGGCAATGCGATGGGCTAATTTACATATGCAATTTCATTTAGGATCTGCAACCATGGCGTGTGTGTATATCAAAGCAATTGGTGGTCCTTATGGGACATGACAGCATATATTTTAAATTGACTATTGCCGTACAAGGGCTGAAAATACCTGTCACATCAGATTCTTCCTTGGTAAGTGTGTGTAAACTCATGACACACATACACACACACCATAACAATGACAGCAAATGATACAGCTTATCAGCTCAAGTGATGTCACAATTATCCCAGTGCTAAGAGGATATTAACCAGATTCATTAGTCTTAATTAGAAATAGATTTTTTTTTTCTAGACAGAGATTAACAGAGGAGCAAATCACATGACTGGAATTCTGCCCTTGCACCTAAAAGGCTCTCGAAATCTTTCTGACTCCTCAACCTTGAGTGTCTTAAATCTCTGTCAAATGACCACACTCAGTCCCAAACAAATTAATGGTAAATTACTCCATCTACTAAAAGCCTCTTCAAACACCACAATCAAATGACATTTACTCAAGTTAATGTCCAGGTTTTTCTCCTGAAGAGCAATTCTTGGGCAATTGAATTGAATTAGGTTTGTGATTGTTGCATTTTCACTGGAGAAAGTTGCGAATCAAGGGAAATGCCATGTTTTATGACGTGCTCTGTTTTAGTTCAGTTTGGTTATCCCCACAGATTCTCCAAAACCCATTAGCTGAAGTATTTCCTTTTGTCACTTTTGCTCTGTTGTAACTTTGGTGTTGAATGGGAAAATAAAGTCATTATTTGTAAAAGTCAGCATTTATCAGTGAGATTAAATTCTAATGATTATAACAAGCTCCATGTCCCAGCATGTTGTGTAGATAGCCCCGCCTTCAGCAGTATGTATCAATTGTTTTGTCTTTTTTGTATTTTCAACATGGTAATGTTGAAAAAGGGTCAAGTTAAAAGAAACAAAATCTAGAGATCTATAGTACATAAAAAATAGCTTACAGTAATATCAAACTTTATTCATGAATTCTTAAGGGGAATTAAGCCATTAAAACTAACAAATAAGCTGCAGAAAGCAATTGTTCAGATTGTTAGTGCCATATGGTAAATGGTTGCTGGTGTAAGGATTAGAAACAAAAAGAGCTAGCACTGAAACTTAAAACAGTGGTATGGAAGGAGGTTTCATTCCCTGTTCTATCAGATAGATAATGGGTTTTGGGGGTTATTACTGGAATCCCATTAAACATGTCAGTTTTCCCAATTATGGATGGCATCATGGGCACTAAAGTGAAGGAAGTCAAAAAGCTTTAAATGTGTAAGGGCAAATGATTTTCAATGAAGAGAAGCTCCAAGATGGAGTATGATTACTAAGTTACCCATTTACCTCAAATATTCCACGACAGCATTTATCCTAAAATGCAATTTGTTTGTATGCTAAAATTCTACTAAAATGCTCACAAAATAAACAAACAATTGCGTGAAATTCTGGTGACATTTACTAAAATCATTTAACCATTTGACAGATGTAAGAATTGGAGTTGATGCATCTTCTTACAAATCTCCCTGCCATCTGGGAAGACATGGGTCCCACTTCCTTCCATGTGAAAAGCTGTAAAAGAGCAAAAAGACTGTTAGTTGTTAGCTACAAAATATGGACAAATGCCTTTGGGCTTTCACTGAGAAACTGTGTTACAGAATACCAAATTGTGTATTTTGGAAATATGACCTCCACTCCCCTAATGAACAAAATGGCACTGTAGCTTCACCAGGAAAATTGAGCTAATTTACAAATATTTATTTTCCAACCTTTAACACCTGATTGCCAATTTGTTTTTGCACAACCTAATTAAGTCAACCGATATTACAGAGATAGTGGAAAGCATTACAACCCACTGTAATCCCTAACCTCTCTTTTTGTCACGTTAATCTTGTGACGAACTTTTGGCCTTGACATTACTGAGCTAGATAAGTTCCGTTAGCCACTAATTATCTGCACCTGTTAACCAGCATTAACATTCACCTGAATGTCAAATGTCATATGAAGAAATATGGCGCTAACCCATCCTCCTAATGCTAGTAATTTCCATTACTACAGCTTGCCTTTGCCAAAACACTTGCTAACCTAGACACTCACCTGAGTTGATAACATTACTTTAGCATACAGCTTATGGTAATATTAGATATTCCCATTACCTTTTTGAAAGTTAATGATAACCTAGCTATTACAGCTATTCACCATGATGTAATACAGAGATTGGGTTAACGTTAAATACATTTTAGCATCACTCATCCCTACTGGTGACAGCATCCAGCTAGCTAACCCTAAATCAGAGCCTCAGACAAGATGCAGACCCAGAGATTTATAGCATAACCTCAGTCCGTATTTCACAGCCAACATAAACACATGAAACTAGTAGCGTAATGCCAACACAGAAGAAGCAGTACATGATACTCACTTTTGAAGTGGTCGCGATAGGTAAAGTTAATTATCACTTGCAGAGTAACTGTTTTCCAATGAATGCATTTTCAAGAGCTCCCTGCCACAAATTCGGCCAGGCATTTTCAGCAGCATTAATGCTAAATACTGATGAACAGTAACTTACCAGTGGCCATTTATTTTCCTTGCCTCAGGACTCTGCTGTAAAATCAAAAAGTCAAAGCAACTAACATTCACTTTGAGGCGAGTTCAGAGTTGGATGATGACGTTGTTCGCAATGTGATTGGACAATAACACATGTTGTATTGGTCACTCCTGTGAATTTGTTTTCTTGTTTAACAGATTTATTGGTCATTTTTGAAGTGTTGAAATAGTAATAACACAAAAAGTGTGTGGGATTTTAATGCATGCGTTCTGAGTGTGTTCTCCAAATAAATCTAACAGTCTGTCCATGTGAAAACTGCTACCTCCAGCTCTGAGCCTGAGGAGCTGGGCTGAGGCATTGGGGGGGGCACTAACCCAGCAGTTGGGTTACACAAAACTACCAAAAAAACTACCCAAGTTTGAGAAAACAAGCCAATTAAGTGACCCAAAAGGCTCAACCTAGCGTTTGGGTAGAAAAAATAACCCAGCTTTTTTTAGAGTGTATGTGACTTTGAAGTAATCCAAAAGGAATCAGATTACATTACTTTCATATTGTGATACTTGGATTACGTTACTGATTACATTTTTATGAAGTAATTTGTAATGGTATACATTTTTAAAGTAACCCTCCCAACCCTGGTTATGAAACAGTGAGAAGACACAGAAAGACATGTAATAGAGAGTGGGTGGTTGTATTCATTAAATTAGAGTTGGAATGTAGTTTGGCACCCTATGGGGAGGTAATGACACGTTATAATGATATTGATGTAGAATGGTGCTGATGTTTGATCGGAATGGGTTAGTGTGTTTAAATAATGGGGAATTTTTTTTAATGCTTTTTGTTGGCAATAGACTGAACTTTCACCTCAGAAAATTAAAGGCGTCAGGTTTCCTGAGTCTTTAATCTCTCAGTCTGGTTCAGTGCACACAACCACAATCATGGGGAAGATGAAAGTAAATTTTGCATTTCATTTGGAAATCAAGGTCCCAGAGTCTGGAGGAACAGTGGAGAGGCACGGAATCCAAGTTGCTTGAAGTCCAGTGTGAAGTTTCCACAGTCAGTGATGATTTGAGGTGCCATGTCATCTGCTGGTGATGGTCCACTGTGTTTTCTCACGTTGAGAGTCAATGCAGCGTCTACCAGGAGATTTTAGAGCACTTTATGCTTCCATCTGCTGACAAACTTTATGAAGATGCTGATTTCCTTTTCCAGCAGGACTTGACTTGGCACCTGCCCACAGTGCCAAAACTACTAGCAACTGGTTTGTTGACCATGATATTTCTGTGCTTGATTAGCCAGCAAACTCTCCTGTCCTGAGCCCCATAGAGAATCTATGAGAGACACCAGACCCAACAATACAGACAAGCTGAAGGCTGCTATCAAAGCAACCTGGGCTTCCATAACACATCATTCCATTACCTCCATGCCACACCGCATTGATGCAGCAATTCGTGCAAAAGGAGCCCCAACCAAGTATTGAATGCATAAATTAACATCCTTTTCAGAAGGTTGACATTTCTGCATTATAAATTGTTTATTCTAATATTTTGAGATACTGGATTTTTGATTTCCATGAGCTGTAAATCTATTTCACTTTAAGTGTAATGAATCTAAAATATATGAAAGTTCCACTTTTTCATTAAAATATGGGGGGGAAATGACCTTTTCCACGATATTCAATTTATTTATTTTTTTTAACGCACCTGTCTAGTTATTGTTCAGGAGAAAGCCAGGCCTTCTAGAAGAAATAAGTAATGATAAGTTGCAGAAAATACTCTGCACAACAGAAGAGGAACAGCTGAAGAAGTAATAGGTAGTCGAAATACGTTTAAAAGAAAGAAAGCAGTACATTGGTGAACAAGGATATGTAGTAAAGCAATTAAAGATAGACAAATGGCACTTATCATTTTGCTGGTTTTATAAACTGCAAATGAGCTCAAACTGAAGTAAGAAGAGTCATTCATGCAGCAAAAACATGTTAGAGACAATTAGTGGAGTATTGGGTACTATTAGAAAGATGGCAGGCATTAGAAAGGCATATGTATATATATATATATATATATATATATATATATATATATATATATATATATATATATATATATATATATATATATACACAACAATTTGACAAAATAAGATAGGATATTTACAGTATAGGACTAGGAAGAAGGAAAAAATCTAAATAAAATCATTAGGAATCATTGGGAATATACATTCTTCAATTCTAAACATTTAATTGCATGCAGTTTTTACATTAAATTAATTTAAATGAGCTCTAAACAGAGTAAAACAAACTTCCCATTTATGGATGATATTTGCTATCATATGATTAAACATTTGACAAATTCACTTCCAGCATGTACTAAACTAAGTAAAATATTAGAAGAACTACCTTCCACCTGGAAACAAGGGGTAATAGTTCAGATTGAGAAGCCAGGTAAAGATACCTTTACCTTAATAGTAGTAACTGCAGCCCTAACTTCAACATGTAAATTAATAGAAAGAATGGCTGTACATAGATTAGACTTTTTTCTTGAAAGTAGAAGTCTCCTGTCTCCATAGCATTTCTTTCCTGGCTTTTGTAGCTGACATAATACCACAGACGCTTACTAGACATTAGATTGGAAGTAAGATGAAGCTGCATTTTTCTTAGTTAGAAAAAGCCTTATAATTAAGCTAGCATCTGTGGGATTTGGTGAGAAAATATTTTATTGTATTTTGAAATGGTGTTAAAATAGGAACATCATGAAAATTGTAATTAATTAGTGCTTTTCGGTCATACAATATATTTTGACTTATTCTACTCTGTTTCCTTGTTTGCAATTTTAAGTTTGTGGTACGTTAAAATGTCTGGAAAGAACACGAAAACCCGTGGTAGCATTCAGACACGACTGAGGCCAAGTGTGCGCACCGTGAGCGAGTCTCCTTCTCCCCCTGTATCCACATCGCCGACTTCGCCGCACTCAGGCTTGAGTTGCTGGCTTCAATGAGGAAGGACATCGCCGATATTTTTAAAAAGGAGCTCCAGAAGCTCCAGGAGACTCTCGGGGGTGCGCTGTCTACTATCCAGCTTGACCTGCAGGCGGTGAAGACACAGCAGGCTGGTGATAAAGTTGCTACTGAGGCTACCCTATCAACACTGAAAGGTACTGTTGGGGAAATGGAGCACGCTTTCTCCGGTTGCACCGATGACATAGTTCATATGAAGACTACTATCGAGTCTCTCAGTGCGACCGTGACTCAATTAGAGAATAAATGTGAGGATTTGGAGTCGAGGTCACGGCGTAATAACGTTAGGATAGTGGGAGTTCCAGAGGGCGCTGACACCTATACAACCGCTGCTGTAGCGGCTTTGTTAAAGGAGGCGTTTGGTCTGGAGAAGGAGCCGGTTCTGGACCGGTCCCACCGGATCCTTCAGCCGAAGCCCAAGCCTGTTGAACGACCACGAGCTATTGTGTGCAGATTCCACTATCACATTGACTGTGTTGATTAAAGTGAGGGATTTGATCATCTCCGTTTCCCCGGACTACACAGCCAAGACCGCCCGGGCCCGGGCCGCGTTTAACAAGGTTCGGCGTCAACTTCGTGGTATTGAGGGCACTCGCTGTGGAATACTTCACCCGGCTCAGTTTCGTATTACATATAACGGTGTCCAGAAGGACTTTATTTCAGCGGAGGAAGCAGGAGACTATGTTAAACTCTTGATATAGGGGTGAACTGCATCACCTACACAGCGGAGTCTTTTTCGCTCTTCTTTTAATTTTATTTTTTGCACTCGGCCTTCCAGCTCTACAGAATTCGGATTCTTATTGAAGATATTGTCGTTGCATTACTTCACCTAGATTTTGTGGACTTACTCCTCTTAAATCTACTTCTGTATTAATGTGCTTCTCTGTTTTGAGGCTCTGACCGGGTTAGAGTTTCTGTTTATTTAAATTTATTAGTGTTTATCTCCTCGGCTTTACGTGCCACACTGTTATATTATTTGTTACAAGTCTTTAAAAAGTAAGGACATCATATCTATTATTGTGTGCAGACTGTTTATCAGACTTGGTAATTTTGTTGGTTAGTTCAGCTTTACTCTCTGAGTTGTTTTCACATTGTGGACAACGTTCGGTTTCTGTAGGATACACTGCTGTCTCATTTGTTTATGGAGACTTTGGGTGTTGTTGTTTGGAGGATTGTGAGAGTAAGCAGAACATGCCAATGCTTTGAAGGATGTAATGTTATTTAATTGTGAATCTGTTTTTAGAGGATTTAAACCTAACATGGTGAACAAATTATATTATAGAATTCAGGCAGTTTTACTGGGGTTATCTCATACAGTGTAGCAAGTAATAATCTGGAAGGACCTTTGTAATATCACAGTCTAAAACTGGATTTAAAGAGAAGCAAATTAGTAAATGAATCACATGTAAATGAATCATATGTAAATGAATCACATGAAAATTTATCACATGAAAATGTATCACATGAATATGAATCACATGAAAATGAATCTCATGAAAATGAATCATACGTAAATGAGTCACATGAAAATGTATCACTTGAAGAATAGGAACATCATGCTCAAAATTATCCAACAGAAAACAAGGTGGTGTTTGAAGATCAATTATAATTAACATCATGATCAATGACGTCTTTTTTCAAATCTTTATATGCTGACTATAGGAAAGGGGGATAACATGAAATATCTAGTAAAACATGCAAAAAGGGTAAGAAATGGTCAGATAATTCGGAAGTCTATCTTTTTGTAACTAAAATGAACAAAGAAGAACAAGACTCAACATTCATTTAAAGTTGTATGAGGAAACATTAGAGTAAGCTTCTGTAAGATTTTTAGGTGTATCATTTAATAAAATGGTAAATAAATGCAAAAATAAAAGTACTTAGCAGAGTTGGATTAGTGTGTCAGCTATATATTGTGAACTAGTCAGGTCAGCAATGGATTATGGATGCTTTATGGATCATAAATAACATTTAAAAAGAGAGAATTCAACCACAAGCACTAGGAGTATGTTTCAGAGATTCTCAAATATACCTGAATCACAGGTGGGAACAAGAGATATCCCATTGAAGATAAGAAAGAACCTGACAATGTGTTATTGGGTTATACTGAAAAGTCATATGGAAGAGTGTTGGGAATATAATTATGTAAACTTGAAAAAGCTTTGAACAGAATCCACATAATGTGAGATTACAAATATTAATGTTTGTCCTTTGGTGGTGGTATTGTCACGATTCCCCCTTGAAGCAGCATGCTCTAAGCGCGAATGCGCGAGCACCTGCTTTTCCTTGTTGACTGTAATGACTTCTGGACACGTGTGTTTTGTTTATGTTTCTGTCTCCTCCCTGTTCTGTCATTGGCTGGGATTTCACGTGGGTCTGAATTGCTCTCAGCTGCTAGCAGTTTAGACGCTGATTATGTCCGCATATATACCGCGCGCCTCCCAGCACACAAGGCGGAAGAGTAAATGTTTAGAGCTAGTTTAACGCGTATCGTAGTCATAGTCACGGTCCATGGTTAGAGTTAGTTCGCGCTGGATTATCCGCTTCCAGTCCCTCGTCATAGTTTGTTTCTTGCTTTGTTTATCGACCTAGATTCCTGCCTTGCCCCGTGTATGCCTGTTTGCCAATCGCCTGACCTCTTGCATGTTTGTGGATTACGTTTTGGATTTGTCTGCCTGTCTGTCTTTCTAATAAACAGCTGTTCATCCTGCACTTGCATCCGTCCTATCTCTGCTCCGTCACGATTCGTGACAGGTATCTGTTCCTGATACCCTATGTTGATTTAAAGTTGCAAATCCAAATTAAGAAAAAAGTAAAATATGTCAACAGATTTGATAGCAAATCAATATTAGAGTATTATATAGGCATAAGATAAACATAAGGCACAGAGCACAGATATATACAGATGCATCAAATGATATAAGTACTGGGTGCACAGGACCAATAATTTAAATCCGATGGTTCAAAACGAGATCAAAAAAGACTTTCAGATCATTAGCAGTATTTTCCTCTCAGATTATAATCCATAATTTTAACACTACAGCAAATGAGAAATACTGCCTATGAGAACTGTTCTATTCTCAGACTTTAGTCTGAGTGTTACAAACCCCAAGTAGCATCTAGAAAATCTAGTCAGCATCTAGAAAAGATCTCATGTGAAACATGAAACCCAAGTGAAAAGGAAAAGAAGAGTTTGGTGCAACATTTAGAACTTTTCTCAGGCTACCCATTGGGGTGTAACGAAACACTCCTGTCACAATTCAATTCGATTTCAATTCAATTCTCAGAATATTTTGAACAAAATTTGATTGAAGAAAAATTATGACTGAAAATTTCTGAACCATGAACAGTGCAAAACAATGTGCATTTTTATCTGTATAAAGTTACATAAATCAATATTTGCTACAAATGGAGGTTTAATATTGTAAACAAAATGTATTACAGGTTCACTATATCTTATGAATAAATAAAATACATTAACAATGAAGAAATAAATGCATTTTAAAATTCTCCCAAAATTTTTACTGAATAAACAAAGTGTCTGACCTGGGGAAAATAATTGACTGAAACACAACGAGCTCCACAACAGATCTAGAGCTGCAAAATCAGCCTAAACAGTCAATTTCCATAGTTTTTAGTGTTCTACACTATAATGTGTCCATGTAACTGCATAAAATATAATGCATGTTGGAGTATATATCTCGCAGGCTCTCCATTAAAGAATGTGATCACCTGACCAGGGTACTCTCTATATCTGTGCAACTGCATTACATGCTTAATTAATAGAATGCTGCTTTTCACTATGTGACTCACATGGTAAAATTTTTCTATCATGAAACATCATGTATTGTTACACCCCTAGTTCCCACCCATGCGTTGTAAAAGGGAATGAGTAGCTGATTCTGCTATAGAGGTATTCACAGAAGACAATATAGAAATAAGAGCACTTTTTAGTACCCAAGTGAGTTCAGTTATTATAATTACTAATAATTGGCAGGAGAAATGGACAAAGAGAAAAGAGACCTGCATCATCTGATGAATATGAGCAGAAAGAGAGAGGACACAGTTCACTGTATATAAGCTAGAGACTGCATGTTATACCTAAATGTCCAGCATACTATATGTTAAAGAAAGAAAGGAACTCTATTATGAAAGATTGAAGTAAAATAAAGTAACAAATAGCTAATTAGTTCAGGTGTGTTGAGAGCAGGGAAAACATTAAGCTGCAGTCCAGTAGGTGGCACCAATGCACCAAAACAGGTTTGTCACCTGAGTAAAGGAAGAAGAAGAAGAAGAAGAGGATGAAGAAGCCACAAAACAATCTTTGTACAACATTGCACCATCTATATTCTCATGGACTGCTATGTGACCATGTTCACGTTAGTTAGTATTGGTTAGGCTTGACTTTTTGTTTTCATGTGTATTTTCTGGGTTTATCTGAGTATCTGTGATTCTCTGTCTATTTTAATATTAGCACTTGGAAATAAACTGGTGGATTAGTGTTTTACCCCTACTCTAAGTGTTGTCTTGTTACAATGATAGTGCAAGCAAAATTAATTTAAACAATTTATTCTTTCTTAATTAATAGAAACAGGAATTACATCCCTCAGGTTGTATATTTTGTCCAAGAAGCACAAATTCCACATTGTAATTCAGCCAACTGCCTTTCAATCCAGCATAAATTATATTCTTGCTTTTATGAAATGACTATCGGATTGAACAACTCTATAAATGTCTTGCATTAGACTACAACCCAGGGTGTTTTATATATAACGGTGTCCTTGTTTTCTGTTGATGCCTCTCTGTTCTGTACTTAGCCCTTTGGGACTCACTTGTTATCATAGTAATAACCAAGCTAAAAGAAAGCAGTGACAAAGAAGATTACTGCTTGATAGGGTATACTTGGTGTTGGTTAACCTTTATTTACATTGGATTCGTGTGATCAGATCTCAGCTGTGCGATGTCTTGTGAGCTTTAAATTGAGCACTCAAATCGGTACTTTTCAATTAACAGCTACTTATAGTGGTGGCGGAACTAGATGAACGAATTGAAAGAATAAGAATACTCTATGTATATTCTTTTCTAACAGTGTTTTAATATAGACGTTGTAAAAGTTTTAATATTCTGAGCTCTCATTATTTTGAGTTATTAGTATTCAGTTATCACATATAGGTTTTATTATTGGTAATTCCCCTGAATGTATTCAGGTATAGTCAAGGTTTTGATTCCTAACACTTAAATCAACAAGATTTCATAATGGTCATTGAGCTTATTTTAAAATACATATTTATACAATAACACAATAAGCTGCCCTACAGAAGCCCTAAGCGGCCTTGCATTACTCATATTAAAGGTATCCCTATCAGCCCTTTGAAATCCGGAACATAAACAGGCACACTCTGACCAATGAAAGAACAGTTTACTCACATGTGACTTGCATAAACACATTTTGGTATGCTTTAAAATGTTGCCTTGTGAAATTGAACTGAGTCAAGGAGAAAGTGTGTTTGTGTGTGTGTGTGTCTGACTATATGTCTGTGGACCTCGACCAGAAATGCACTAAAGTCTGAAGGGAATCCAAGTCCTCTGAGCGTTATAGACTAGTAACAACATCTTCAGTAGATTCGAGATTATAAAGCAGAGATGAAAGGCCACTGGGACAGGAAAAGAGGGATAACCTGCTGGTAAGCTTCAGCAACAGTCTTCTTTGTCCTGTTTGATATGCATTCTCTGTTTCCTGTGACATTAGAAGTGACATTAGAACAATGGGCTGCACTGCAATGTCACCTATTATGCTGTTGTGACAGACACTTGGAGTGAGCTCTCGTCCTCAAAATAAAAGAAGAGATGCCTCCTCATTGTGTTGGTCACAAAACCCTGATAGCCTGTTCCTGATAATGTCGCCTTTACCGTCTCATATCAGAAAAAAGAGATGAGTAAGATTATTTCATTATGTCGGGGCCCTATAATAGAAGACATATCCTCAACCCTAGATTGAAAGCCTGATTCTGGCTGTGTGAATTTAGGCTTGTCTGGGGGGCATTGTCTGCCATGCATAATTTATTCCAGGTGAAATTCTGCTCAAACATGCACACAGCACCCTCATGAGGTAGAACCTGTTTTTGCTACAGAATAAAAGCTTTAATTTATTTATTTACTTATTAAATCTTCATTCCACACTCTCTTTCTTCATTCCTTGGTTTGGAAAACTAGCCCTACTAGGGGTGGTGGCTTTATAATTTCTCAAGTGGTACTTTTCTGGGAAGTTATGTCTCTGACATATGCTGCTTCTGCCCATTGCCTTTCACTGATTACTTTTCAATAGGCTCATTAGCACTGTCTTTGTTATGCTTGACGTGGAGTAATTGGCATTTTTATGTATTGTGGTTGTGGAGAGTAACTCAGAAGTACATTTTCCATTTGTCTTTGGTTTTAAGTTTTTTACACCTTCAACCTGGCCTCAGATAAAATTAACAGAAATACTATTACTTAAATTTCAACAGAAAAAAAACAGTAAAAGGACTCCACAAAAGTTTAACAGCATACCTCCTACTAACCTGTGCATTTGTAATCATTCTTAATCATTTGTAACTCTAAGAGTATTGACCACTAAATAGAATTGTTAACTCTGCTTGATTGTTACAGAGGCCACGGTAATCACTACTCCTCCTTCAACACTGGACGTTACAGTGGGTGAGAGCATTGTTTTGCCCTGTCAGGTGACCCACGACCCCTCACTGGAGCTCAAGTTTACATGGTTTTTCAACGAGCAGCTTATCCATTTTGGCAGTCATGGAGGATACTTTGAGAAAGTTGGTAGTGTAAGTATTGATGTATATGTATATCACTTGTTGATTGGTATTTGTGTCTTTCACTAATGTTACAAGAGACATTACACAGTTTTACACAGAACTGACCTCTAAAACATACAAATATTGAATTTGGAAGTTGGAAGACTAGCTATAATGTAGCTATTTTAGCTGCATTATAAGCATTACATCTTACTCCTAAACTGAGATTATGTGCCATAATGCATACTGTTGTGCATGGGCTTCTTCTTCTAAAAGGGCACTGCTTGAAGCTTGAGTAGTCATCTGTAACCTGATATACTTGACAAATTGGTGCAGAACCATTTCCATAATATACTATATACTTTATTCTCTACATGTAGAGCTACAAAAGACTCAAAGTATACTCAAGCTACTGTACTTGTAACAACTCTTTATTGCGAATAATATGTACACTGTGGCCAAAACTATGTGGACACCTGACCAACACACCAATGTGTGACATCCCCAAACTGTTGCCACAAAGTTGGTAGTACACAGTTATATAGGATGTCTTAGAATGCTGTAGCATTGCAATTTCCCTTCTTTGGAAGTATGAGGTTTAGCCCTTCACTGGAGCTAAAGGTCTAGCCCATGTCCCAGCATGACAATGCCCCTGTGCACATAGCAAGGTCCAAGAAGACATGGTATATCAAGGCGGGGGTGGATGAACTCGATTGACCTCCAAAGAGCCGAACCTCAACCCAACTGAATACTCTGTGCCTGACCTCACTAGTACTCTTGTGGCTAAATATGCAAATCCCTGCAGTCACACTCCATAAATGAGTGAAAAGCCTTCCCAGAAGAGTGGAGGTTATTATAACAGCAAAGGGTACTAAATCTGGAGTGGGATGTTCAAAAAGCACATATGGTTGTGATGGTAAGGTGTCCACAAAGTTTTGGCTATATAGTGTATCTGATGCTTTATATACAACTGCGAAAATAAATAGTGGCAACCCCCATTGCAGAGAGGTTACTGAATGAATTACCATATGCTTATTCTCCAAAATTAGATTTACTAGGTAAGAAACAGAAGCTTCATCCACCCCGTTGATTGGAAAATAATGAATGAAGTTGAAAATGTACTATGCAGCTGAAGACAGTAGTTAAGTATTTTTATTCAAGCATGGCAGTCATATAAGCACACCCCTGTACCTCACTTGTACACCAGCAGACGCAGTCCTCAGAGTACTAGGGTTTATCAAAGAATCAGTGTTACAAATCAGGTTCACATGAACGTCATTAAATCTGAGCCTATTTACAATATACACTACTGGCTAAGATAAATCTTTCTAATTGTTCTGTGAGTCTGAGTATTTGTACATATTTATTTATTGTATATATTTGTATATCTGAGTATATGAGTGCCTGCTGTGACCATTGGACTGCTACATGGTATTTTTCAAGGAACACAGAAAGGTTACATTTGGATTGTGTATTGCTCTGGATAATTTGTGCTGCTATTGAGTAGCTGAGTAAATTTTGCCAAGGTGCACCGCTCTGAGCGAGCACAGTGGATAACCTAGTAGAAATGTTTTTTAAAAAGCCATTTTTAGCACTGCTCAAATAATATAGGTTTTTGCAGAAAGATGAAGAGCATATTTAATGAGCACCATGAATTTCACATCTTAGCCATCTGATTAGGAGGTTTCTCTCCTAAGTAGAAGAGTTTTTGCATGGGCAATGGATATTCCTTACTCAGACTTTTACCTAAAATTTGTACACAGGTTGTTTTGCTAACACTTTAATCCCACTTCCTTTCTCTGGACCAGATCTATTTTTGCAATACTTTAGCCTTTGCTTGTACTGTATAGCCCTTCTTGCTACGCCCTTATCAATATATTTCCAAAGTTTTAAGTAAAGCCAAAATACCTCTCTCCCATTGCTTCCCCATTACCTCCACTCTGGGTAACGCCAACAGTATCACACTGCACAGTAAAGTTTTACAGAAGCTCTTGAACTCAAGTGCAGTCATCCACTTTTTTGCACTGCAGATAGATTTTTCTTTGTGGAAATGACAAATGGAGGTTTCTGTCCCTGCAGTGGAAATAGATATTTAAATTCTGTGCTAGTAAAATATCATTACCATTGGTGGGTATGAGAGGAATAGGAGGTCATAAAATGAAAGAAGAAAAAATGAAGGTTCTAAAATGGGATAATGTCACATTAGGGGCTTTTCATGCACTAAATAAGCACTTTACTACTGCCAGCAGCCAAGCTTCATCTATGGGCCTATTTACTCACAAAAGTACCACAAAGAAGAATTATGATGTTGGAAATTGAGAGCTTCTAGAAGCTATAGAGGAGTAGTAATTGTGGAGCAAGCAGAATATTCTTGCCTTCTTTCAGAGAAATCATAGTACTTAAACCCACAGTACATTGGTGCAGCATGTAGCATTGCTGCCTTATACCTTCAGGGCCCACAGTTCAATCCTTGTAACTCTGTCTGTGTGAAGTTCATCCAGGTTGACCTCCCACCGCCTAGAACATGCTAGTAGGTAAACTGAATACTCTAAATTGCCCCAAGATGTGAGTGAGTATATGAATATCTGTGGGCATGGTGTCCTATGTTAGACTGTCGTGTGTTCCTGCCATGTACCCAGTATTCCTGGGATATGAGACTCTGACCAGGACAAATCAGTTATTGAGGATACATGAATGAACTCGCTACAGACCTGGCTCCTAGAACACTAAAGTGGATGACCTGTCATGACAGAATGTTGAACATCCTTGCATTACAGCACACAGCCATTCAGCACTCACAGTTCCACCCTAGCTAGACTTCCAGACTTCAGTCTTCCAGCTGGACTTCTAGCAATAAAGTCTTGCAGCTGAGGCACTGTTTCCAAATCATTGGATATGTGGGGCAGCTTGGTTAAGACCTTGCTTGACTGGTAGGTTTATGTAGGGGGAGGGTATTTGTACCAAATGGTTAGGGGGATGGGGGGCGGGCAATTTAACATGATATTGGACAGTACTGTTTTTGTGGTATTTTGTACACTGTTGCCTAGTTCTATCGATCTTCCTCCACTTAATTAACCACTATCAAATCTGTCATGATACAGTGACCTTAAAAAGAGTACTACATTTCAGATCTCTAATGTAGTGTCAGTCCTCTAATTGACCATTTTAAGCAAAATGAATCAAAGAAACACATTATTCTCTTTGTGTAACATCAGGTGCGGTTTTGAGCATTACTGTAACAAAACAAAAACTAAACTAGTTTAATGCGACTCTAAAGGAAGTTATTATAAGAGATTTTCCTCATTATGCCCAGGCACTGACAAGCTCAAATGTGTTAATAAAGAGGGTGAATAAGCCACATGCTTTTATTCATATTTCATTAATTTTTCATAAATTCATTTTCTTTCTGTGACTAGCTTTGCCTTGTGTGATTCATCACTGTGGTTCTCATCATTGTGAAGGCCCAAGCAGATTATGGCATGGACACCAATGACATGACAACTATAATAGCCATATAAAGAAGCTTTGAAGAACTGACACCACTTTATACTCACCATCCACTTTATTAGGAATACCTGTACATGATGGTAATTCATGCAGTTATCCAGTCATCCAATAAAGTTGCAGCAGCACAATGCTTAAAATCATATAGATACTGGGCAAGAGCTTCAGTTAATGTTCACATCAAACATCACAATGGAGAAAAATGTGAGTTCAGTGACTTTAACCATGGCATGGTTATATGTTTCAGGAGGGCTGGTTTGAGTATTTCAGAAACCGCTGATCTGATGGGATTTATCATGTGTATCAGTCTCTAGATTTCCTAGAGAATGATGTGAAAAATGTAAAACACACAGTGTGCAGTTAGCAGTTCTATTAGAGGAAATGCCTTAGTAATAAGAGAAATCAGAGGAGAATGACCAGACAAGAAAGCTATAGTTACTCAAATAACCACTCTTTACAACTGTGGTCAGTAGAAATGCACACATTGAACTTTGAGATGGATGGGATACAACAGCAGAAGACCACATCAGATTCCAGTCCTATTCACCCTCAGTGGTGGAATGAATTTCCAACCTCAATCCAGACAGCAGAATCTGTCACTATCTTCCAAAACCCTTGAACACCCCTACCCACACTTAAAAAAAAATTCTGCAATTACACTGGCTCTTACACCTCTATTCTGCGCACTTTGCTTCTCTAAAACTCAATTAAAAATCTTGTATGGTAGCACTACTTGTATTGTTCTCCGCTTGATATAATACTTTGCTTGTATTTCCTTATTTGTAAGTTGCTATGGATAAAAGTGTCTGATAAATGAATAAATGTAAATTAATCTGAGGCTTTGATGACCATAGCCAAATCATAGGCTGACTGGTTAATTGTATGGAAAAGCAAGTGTAAAGGTGTTGCAAATAAAGTGGGCAGTGAATGTATTTGCAGGTTAAATGCATGATTTAATTATCTAGCATGATCATTATAATTTAAGACAAGTTTTATATATTAATGACAATGAATAAATAATTTCTAATAAACAGCTCAGACATCTTCAAGACTGTAACAGTCCAACGACCTTTACTTACTACACAAATTTAATTCCACCTCTTTCTTTCTTTGGTAAAAGTGCTGTGTGTACAAGACAGTTTAAATTTGTGCCAAAGCAGTGTTACTTTGTGTTAAAAGAAAAGCATTTATGTTTCTCTGGGACTGAATACATACAGAGAGAAAAGTGACCAATGATCTTAGTTGATTACTGTCTTACTGTCTGTCCTCAGCATTCATCCGGAGACATCATGATTCGGAACATTCAGATGAAACATGCAGGGAAGTACACATGTGCTGTGCAGACCAAGGTGGACAGCAGCTCTATTGCCATGGACCTGATTGTCAGAGGTGCCATTCAAACCTATGCTTTATGATTATGCCATGGAAGACCAATTCTGCTCCTGCAGAAAGTTTAGTTCCAAACCTAATTTAAGACATCTGGTCTAGTTAATCAACATGCATATTGACATGAAAATTAGATACTGAAGATGATAGATTAGGGCTGGAACACTCCTTTTCAAGGCAGCCTTGTGGTCCTATGCAGGTTTTAACACTCCTTTTTCAAATTTCCATTTCTGTCTTAAGAGGAATATAATAAATATAATAATTACTGTAGATAAATGTAAGAAATATAAAGTGTTTTAGTTCATATTTTGTGGTAATTTTAAGGATATAGCCTTGCTTTCATTTTTATTTTTAAATCAACTCTTTTTTTCTATTAGCTAGCTCACAATAGCGCAAAACCGATGACACACTGTTGCTGAAATAAATCCCTACCACATGAACTATGAATATTTACACATTGCTTGCACATGGAACAGTGCAACACATACTTAGGCTAATGAGAAAAGGATGCTATAGCTAATTTGTGTACTTAAATCCAAAAAAACATATAAATACAGTGGTGCTTCAACGTTTGTGAATGTAGAATTGTCTATATTTCTGCATAAACATGACCTAAAACATTAGCAGATATCCACACAAGTCCTAAAAGTAGACAAAGAGAACCCAATTAAATAAATGAGGCAAACAAATTATACATGGTCATTTATTTATTGAGGAAAATATTTCATATCGGTGAGTGGCAAAATGTTTTGAAGCTCTAGGATTAGTAGTTAATTTGAAGGTGAAATTAGAGTCAGGCGTTTTCAGTCAATGGGATGACCATCAGGATTGAATGAGCACCCTGTTAACAGGCTTAGTAGTGATCCCTGCTAACAGGGATCTGAAAAGTCTGGTCTTCACAACACATGTTTGTTGAAGTGTATCATGGCATGAACAACGGGGATTTTTGAGGGCCTCAGAAAAAGAGTTGTTGGTGTTCATCAGGCTGGAAAAGGTTACAAAACCATCTCTAAAGAGTTTGGACTCCACCAATCCACAGTTAGACATTAGACTGTTTATGTACAAATGGAGGAAATTCAAGACCATTGTTACCCTCCCCAGTAGTGGTCCACAAAGATCACTAAGAGCAAAATATGTAATAGTCTGCGAGGTCACAAAGGCACCCAGGGTAACTTCCAAGCAACTAAAGGCCTCTCTCACATTGGCTAATGTTAATGTTCATGAGTCCACCATCAGGAAAACACTGAACAGCAGTGGTCTGCATGGCAGGGTTGCAAGGAGAAAGCCAGTGCTCATGGACAAGTCAGATGGCAATTGGAAAAATGTTTTGTGGATGGATGAGACTAGAATAAAACATTTGGTTTTAAATGAGAAGCATTATGTTTGGTTTCATTATTGATGGAACAATGAATTTTGAATTATATCAGCGAATTCTAAAGGAAAATGTCAGGACATCTGTTTATGAACTGAATCTCAAGAGAAAGTGGGTCATGCAGCATGATTCAACCCTAAGCACATGTCATTCTACCACAGAATGGTTCAAGAAGAATGAAGTCAGTGTTTTGGAATGGCCAGGTCAAAATCCTGATCTTAATCCAATATAAATAGAACCTGAAGCAAGCAGTTAATGTGAGGAAACCCACCGTCATCCCAGAGTTCAAGCTGTTCTGTACTGAGGAATGGGCTAAAATTCCTCCAAGTCAATGTGCAGGACTGATCAACAGTTACTGGAAACATTTAGCTATAGTTATTGCTGCACATGAGGGTCACACCAGATATGGAAAACAAAGGTTCACATACTTTTGCCACTCACAGATATAGAATATTGGATTATTTTCCTAAATAAGTAAACGAACAAGCATAATATTTTGTTTCATTTGTTTAATTGGATTCTCTTTATCTACTTTTAGGCCTTGTGTGAATATCTGGTGAAGTTTTATGTCATATTTATGTAGAAATGTAGAAAATTCTAAAGATTTCACAAACTTCCAAGCACCACTGTGTTTAATGAAGTTTTACTAGTTAGACTCCTGTGGTTTGGGTAGTTGTTGATAATAAAGCCACAACACAGCCTTACAATGTGGGTATGAGTGTGTATGTGTGTCATTTTTCTTCAGGTCCCCCTGGTCCCCCTACCAGCGTCCATGTGGAAGAACTCTCAGATTCCACAGCCACTCTCTCCTGGAAGCCTGGTCCTGATAATCACAGTCCAATTATCACCTACACTATCCAGGCTAGAACCCCCTTTTCACTGGGATGGCAAGCTGTCACCACAGGTAGGGCTCCTTATCAGACTGCATCAGATCAGCACACTTTCTTCCCACCTCTAAGTCCCCTACAATCAATTAAGAATGCTATTTTTTATTTGCTCCCTGCCAAATACATGATTATGAAGTACAGTCATGTGAAAAAATAAGTACACCCCATGGAAATTTTCACAATTTAAATTAACACAAAAAACATCAGTCACATGGAAAAAGTAAGTAAAAAAGATCTCATCATTCCAGTGTAAGGAAAATAATCTACAAGTGACACAAATTTCAAACAACTGCCAATTTCTCCAGGACTGGCCATCCAAACAAATTCAGCCCAAGATCAGACCATCTGATGCAAAAAGGAAGTCTCCAAGAATCCCAAAATTTCATCACAGGATCTGCTAATAAGTCTTGCAGTTGTTGGTGTCAAAGTGCATGCTTCAAGAATCAGAAAGAGATTGCGCAAATTTGAGCGGCATGGGGGCGTGCCAGGAAAAAGCCTTGGCTGTCTAAAAAGAACATTAGCACAAGACTACAGCCATTGCATGCACATAGGCATACAGTGCTTTTTGAATAATGTGCTCTGGACAGACAAATCAAAGAGTTGTTTGGCCACAGTAAGAGCAGAAATGTTTGGCGCTGATCAAAAACAGCTTTTCAGGAGAAGCACCTCATACCAACTGTGAGCACGGTGGTGGAAATGTACTGAAAGAATATTGCATAGAAGAGTGTCTGAGTAAACCTTGATTCTGGGTTAAAACCTGGGTTGACTGAGAAAGTTGATAACCAGCATCATGAAACCTGTTAACTTTAATTAACCCAGGCTGGATTTGTTTGGTTTTGTCAACTCAAAACTTACTCTGCAACCTTTTTGTGAAACAGGCCTCTGTTGGACAATTATGCAAAATGTCTACTAGAAGTTACTTCTGCTAAAGGGGGCAAAACTTGCTTCTGAGGCCAAAGGTGTACTTACTTTTTCCACAGAAGAATTTCACATCTATTGATATTTCTGTTGAATAAACGATTGAAAAAGCTATTTTTCTTTGTGTTTTTCTTTTTCAAGTACGAACTTTATTAATAGGCACTGATTCAAAGATGATCAAATGTTTGCTTGTCCAAATATGTCAAAAAAGCCAACCATTTCCATGGGGTGTACTTATTTTTTCACATGACTGTTGTAGGAAAAATTTGCTGTTTGGGTTAAATTGTTATATTCTCCAACACTGTATGTAACGAAAATTAGCTGTTTAAATTGAGCTATTGTATTCTCCACCAAATGTGCAGGATAGACTAACAGATCAGCTCGAAAGGGAATTTTGGCTAATTTAGTATTTATGATCAACTATTCATCCAGTGATAAGTTGAACTTAGTGTATTCATTAATTATGCATTAGATATAACCTCTGTGGCCACCTGCAATAATATCCTAAATGCCGTGAAACATTATTTGAAGAACATGTAGCAGGATCAGCAATTCAAGGCAGTGGCCCTTGTAAACAAATAAGTGTGTTTAAAAACAGATGATACTTCATTGAACTTTTCTATGACACAGAAATTAATCTAACCCAAACGCACACGCGCACGAACACACACATCCAAGAAGAGGTGAAAATGGTTTAACAGAGTGAATGAAGTTCTGAGTGTATAACAAAGGATGTTATTTCACAGACCATGACCTAAACAACCATTAATTTTGTCAATCTAGTTTCACTTCTTTAGAAGAGCTTTAAACTGATTAGGTGCACCAGTCTTAGCTATATTTAATATTTTGTATACGTATATATTTAAGTAACGAAAAAGATTTATTAAGGTTTTAATATTATATATATATATATATATATATATATATATATATATATATATATATATATATATATATATATATATATATATATATATATATATATAACCTTGCTTCCATCTATTCTCAGTAAGATATTACAATTTAGGCAGTAACATTAAAGAAATATAAAACCAATAAAAAGGCTTAAACCCAAATAGAATAGCAGTTTTATATCTGCAGTTATTTTACATTTTTAAAAAAGAAGCAAAGTTAAGTAGCCAGCAAAATTAAGAGCTTCTTGTCCTAAACTTTTCAGACAAAGGTAACACGGTTAAATTTTAATATGTCTTGTTTTCATGCTTGGCCATTTTTCTAACATTTATTGATATGAGTGATATGATCGATTGAGTGCTCTATTGATATGAGTGCCAGATGCACTAATCAGTCAGTTCCCTGTCTGTCACTACAATCCCCTCCAATATTTTGTTTATTCTGATTTATAAGGACCCAATTCATAAGGGAAACTTTAATCATTTTAATGTCTTCCTTCATACTTTTTTTTTTTTTTTTACGTTTTTGCTTTTGTGCTCCTGACAGGTACTTCTTTCCATACATCATATTCTTTTATTTTTTCTTTTTTCTTTGTGCAGTTCATGTCATTGTCACGTAATGTAGGTGCAGGATAGAAGCAAGTGCAGGTATGGCAGTTTAATCAAACAAAGTTCAAAGGATTAGGCAGAAATCAATGTACAAGGCAGGCTAGGGTCAAACGATCAGGCAAACAGGCAAAACTAGACAGGGAAGAGGAAACTAGACAGGTGTCATACTGGAGTTCTGGAGATGAGGTCGCCAAATTGACCTCTGGCAGGAACTCGGCAGGTGAGACCTATTCATGGGTCTCAAGTTTGAGCTCTGGAGAAGAGGTCACCACATTGACCTCCAGTTGGAGCTCCACAGGTGCGCTCTTGTTAAATATGATCCATGGATTCCAAATGTCCTGCATGTGGAAATTGTAGCTGGGCCAATTTACCGCAGCCCTCGGTCTTGCAGGTCTGTGTCACCTCCACCACTGTCCTGCCGGTCGGGGGCTGAAGCTGAGCTGTGGAGGCTGCCCTGTCAATCCATTCATAGTAGGTGTGGAATGGCAGGTCAGGCTTGCTCATCACACTGACTCCCCTCAAAAGTTGATCCAGGTTGTAGCTCTGCCCTGGACACCCAAACTCCTTCATGAATAGTTCCACAAACTGAGTTACATTGTTGAGGGCACTTGACCCTGTACTGAACAGATGCTCCACCCAATCACGGGCTGAGCCACACTGCCGGGACACAATGAACCCAAGCCACTGCCTCTTGTCAGGCTTGGGATTCACCAGGTTTGAAAAGTACATTTCGCAGTGAAACATGAACTGCCTTGGGTAGCCACGCAATCCATAATGCTGGTCTGGGAGTCCATCCACTGGTGAAACTGGACTGACATGCATGGTGGCCAGACATCTCCATGTACTCCTGCTGCTTCCATGTTGCGGCAAAGTATTCTGTCACGTAATGTAGGCGCAGGACAGAAGCAAGTGCAGGTATGGCAGTTTAATTAAACAAAGTCCAAAGGATTAAGCAGAAATCAAGGTACAAGGCTAGGCAGGTCAAATGATCAGTCAAACAGGAAAAACTAATCAGGGCAGAGGATCAAGGTCAACAGAGTAAACAAAGTCCGTAACCAGAAAAGCAACCATGAGATAAGGCTTAGAAATATGACAGAGACTAAGCAACTGAGCATAATACTTCACAAAGTCATAGTGTTCGAAAAGTTTCTTTTATATGTTGGTGGTGAGTGCTGTGAATTGGATGCAGGTGTGTGTGATTAGAATGAGTGTGAGTGTTCTGTGTGTGTTTGAGTGTTCTGGGAATTGCAGTCCATGGTGGACATGTTTGTAGACTGCAGTGCTGTATGTGAAATGTAGTCACTCGTTTGCTGTGATTTGACAATTATGTATTTTGAAGTGTATTTTGAAGTGATGAGAGCATTCTCATGTTCATTTCTTACTTTCTGTAATTCACAAATTTTTATTTTATTTTACTAAAATATTATTAGTTTTGTGTTCATGTATGTAAGAAAACATCACAAAAATAAAATAAAATAAAATAATCCGAAGTCGTGATTTGGGGCCCCCTAGCATCATGGGCCCATATGCCTGGCATACTCTGCACCCCCCGTAACGGCACCTGTGATACCACACAAAATATGTTAAGTACACTATTAATAGTAAAACACAATAATCATACTAGTACTATTATAATAATGCATACTAAATAAATAAAAAAAATTGTGTAACGGCAGAAGATATGAGATTGCAGTGGTTTTAAAGATATATTCAGATATTTAGTGTCATTGCTTCTGTGGTTTGGTTAAACAAAGGGGGGGGGGGGGGGGTGGCGGGGTTGGTGTAGACTCTTTCCTGAGGGAGCCAAAGGCCACATTCTAAAAGGGAGTTTCCCCCTCTTTTCTTACTGAAGTTATCACTTTATGGGTGAGGATCCTTGAATTTTACCTGATGGATAAGCCATCTGGTTTGGCCCAAAGGCCTAAATCACGCCCGGGTATGGCATGAGACCCACCTTCTTAGTGGCAGCTCATGAAACGAACAGTGGCATGCTCCTTCCCTCCGTAGTGCTAGGGTCTTCTCCTTGGGCCAGAGCCAATAACCCTTGAGCCCTCCTTATGAGGGTTACAACTTACTAGATTATTCCTTTTGCGCATGCCTTTTCCATCTAGATGTGCTAATACCATCCTTCAACTCTAGGTAAGGTTCTAGAGTAAAATAGATCCTCAGTATCCCAATTCTGTTTGTAAAGATTGATAAAAGGGGCGACTTGTTTGCTGTTAGTTGCGACCCTTGTCGTGGAGGAAGAGATCCTGGTGCCTGAGAAATAGGGTTTGCTGTGGCTGCCACTGTTTCAACACTGTACTTTGGCTCATACTTCACCTAGATGGGAGATTGGAATGACCCACTCCAATCGGTCGGTTGGTCAAGACATGCTCTGAGATTTCTGTTATAGTTTAACAACTGCTAACTTTCCAGAATCCCCAGTAAGTGTTGGCTAAGGGTGGATAGAGTGGATAGTGGATAGAGCAGGTTATAATCTGCTTTATGTGCTCGAGTACATCATTCTTATAGCCCTGATAATCTTCTGGAATTCTGCAGTGCTGTGCATCCCTGTTTGTTGGCCTCCAAGGTTTCTCCATTTGCTATACCCTTGCTATACAAGGGTATCACAGGAATAGCAGGAAAGGTGAAAGAAGTGAAAGTTATGATCTGGACAAATTCTAGTGGAATGCAGTAAAAAAAAAGGCAAATGCAGAGAAATTACTACGAGCCACGCTAGTCGCTGGAGTTCAAATAAAGACATCAACTCATCCAACATTAAACTACAGCAAAGGAGTGATCCGCACTAAATAATTGGATGATGTCAATGAAGATGAAATTATCTGTGAGGTCAAACCCCAAGGAGTAATAAATGTGCAAAGGATAATAATCAAAAGAGAGGAACGAGTCATCAAAACTGGTACATACATCCTCGCTAAATACAGCATCTTCCTCCTGAAAGAATCCATCCACCCTTCCATCTTCTATACTGCTTTATCCTTTTCAGGGTCACAGGGAAACCTGGAGCCTATCCCAGCGAGCATAGGGCACAAGGCGGGGTATACCCTGGACAGGGTGCCAATCCATCGCAGGGCACAATCACATACACATTCACACACTACGGACACTTTGGACATCAGCCTACCATACATGTCTTTGGACTGGGGAAGGAAACCGGAGTACCCGGAGGAAACCCCCACAGCACAGGGAAAACATGCAAACTCCGCACACACAGGGCCACGGTGGGAATAGAACCCCCGATCCTGGAGGTGTGAGGAGAACGTGCTGACCACTAAGCCACCGTGCACCCTTCTGAAAGAATCCAAATCAGATATTTGAGTGTCACACTGGGTTTATTTGTGCCCAACCCACTGAGATGTTTTAAATGTCAAAAATATGAACATGGGTCAAATAGTTGCAAAAATAAAAGCATCTGTTACAAATGTGGTGAAGAAGACCACAACGTGGAGAGCTCCCAAAAACCTGCTGCATCAAAAGAATGTCCTACATAGATTAAGGAGAGGGAAATACAGATAATCAGATGCACAAAGAAGATCAGTTACCCCGAGGCAAGGAGAATGGTAGACATTGTCCCTCCTCCTACACTGAATAAAAAATATGCTGTTGTCAAAAAATCTATGAAGTTCAAGGAATTTCAGACAGACTTCATCTGGATGCACAAAGATAAACCCTAAAATGTTAACAACAATAAATCTCTCACAAGGACCCAAAATACAGGAACCCTGAGTAAATCTATCACAATCGACTCTCAGCCTAATCCGAACTCAATAGAAAACCAAACTTCAAATAGAAATACAAGAAGATTAAGTTGTTCACAAGCAAAAGACGGAATAACAAAGATGTCGAAATGAAAGTAGGGAATATTCTGAGTAGAAGCTCATCCCCAAAAGGAAAAATCAGGGGAACTATTCATATTTTTCTCTAGTGAGAATGGAAAATATTTTTATGCAATGGAACTGTTGTGGACTCAGGGCAAATTTTGCAGAGTTGCAACGCTTAGTTACAGTTCTCAACCCCCTTGGGCTTTGTCTTCAGGAGACAAAACTTCTACCAGATTTTACTTTCTCTTTTGAAAGATTTACAATTTTAAATACTTCTGGTCCTACTATTAGACAGATGTTTGGTGGCAGATGTTTAATCAGAAACGGTGTGATTCATAGGCGCATCAATGTGAACAGTAATTTACAGGTAACAGCAGTGTGTTTAACCCTGCAGCGAACATTACAGTATGTTCCATATACATTCCACCAAACACAAGGACCTGGATGGCCTAGTAGCCTAACTTCCTTCTCCATATATACTCATGGGAGACTTTAATAGTCACAACAATTCATGGGGAAATATCTATTGTGACACCAAAGGAAAGAGGATAGAAGAATTCCAAGACAATCACACCTTATGTCTTCTAAATTATGGATCCAGCACTTACCTACATCCAGGGCACAGAACATACTCTGCAATTGACCCAACAATTTGTGAACCCGAGTTATTTTTAGACCTTTTATCTAAAGTATGGCATGATCTTTTTGGTAGCGACCACTTTCCATTAATACTAACTCTAAAAGGAAGAGAAGAAGCTCTAAAAATACTAAGATGTCAGTTTAAAAAAGTTAACTGCTTTTTTAAAAAGTTAAACATTTTCAAATGATTTGCTACGAAATGTTTAATGAAGTCTCTGAGGATGATCCAGATACTATTAAACATTTAACCAGTACACTTATCTCCATAGCAAAGTATACCATTTCAAAAACATATCCAAATGCAAATGGATACCATGGTTTTATGATAAATGCAAGATGGCTATAAAAGAACGGAAGAAGGCTGAAATATTATTTTTCAGAAGGCCAACAAGTGAAAATCTTGTTAAGGTGTAAGTAGGGAACAAGCTCGAAGAATAATAAATGAAGCTGAAAGAAAAAGTTGGAGACAATTTGTATCTGTTCTCACATTAAGTACCCCAATAAAAAAGGTCTGGAATCTGATTCACAGGATGAAGGGCAGGAATGGTGAAGCTCAAATTCAGCACATCAAAAACACTATTCTAACTTCAAAACAAGAGATTGCAAATACTCTAGCGGAAACGTTTGAAAGAAACTCCTCCATTGGAAATTGCCTTAATACCTTCCAAGTTTTCTTAGCACAGGATGAAAAGAAAGGTATCGATTTTCCATCCAATCATAAAGAACCTTATAATCAGCTGTTCACAATGGAAGAATTAACACAAGCCATGAACAGAGTATATGATATGGCAGTAGGACCAGATGATATCAACTACCAGTTTTTTAAAAATTTGCCTCACGTTGCCAAAACCTGCTAATCTTGCGTCTTTACTGCACAAACTTTTTAACTCTATTTGAATATCTGGGAATATTCCACTCTCTTGGAAAGAAGCAATAATCATTCCCGTCCCAAAAGCTGGAAAAGATCAAAATGGCCCCAACAATTACTGCTCAATAGCCCTGACAAGTTGCTTATGCAAAACCATGGAGAGAATGGTTAATGAACTTCTGTTATGGATCCTGGAATTGCAACAGCTCTTAAATAAAGTTCAATGTGGCTTCAGAAAAGGAAGAAGTACTGTCGATCACCTCATTAGCCTTGGAAGCTACATACGAGAGGCTTTCATCAGAAAAGAACATGCAGTGGCTGTCTTTTTCGACTTTGAGAAAGCTTATGACACCACTTGGAAGTCTGGTATTTTAAAGGATTTATATCAACTTGGTTTTAGAGGACACGTACCCATTTTTATTGCAAATTTTTTATCAAACAGATATCTTGTGGGTGGCTATGTGGTAGAGTGGGTTGTCCACTAATCATAGGGTTGGCAGTTTGATTCCCCGCCCACATGACTCCGCATGCTGAAGTCTCCTTGGGAAAGTCACTGAACCCCAAGTTGCTCCCGATGGCAAATTAACGCCTTGCATGGCAGCTCTGCTACCATTGGTGTGTGTGTGAATGGGTGAATGAGACGCAGTGTAAAGCGCTCAGGAACTGCTAAGGTTAAAAAAGTGCTATACAAGTGCAGACCATTTACCATTTTAAAATACGAGTAGGTAATACCCTATCTGACCCACATAAACAAGAGCTAGTAGTACCACAAGGAAGCATTTTATCAGTTACACTTTTTACTATCAAAATCAATGGTATCGCAAAAGCCATTGGGCCAGACATCCACTGCAGTCTTTATGTGGATGACATTGGCATTTGCTACAGAGTCAAATACATGAGTAACATTGGACAGAGAATCTGGCTGACAATTAACAGAATGCAATCCTGGTCAGTATCAAATGGATTTAAAAGTTTGTATGCATTTTTGCCAGCTATGTCCTCTCCAACTTGATCAAAAGATATTCATGGATGGTGAATACATCAGAGTGGATAAGGAAACCTAATTCCTTGGCATAACTCTGGACAGTAAACTGAGTTTTATCCCTCAAATAAAGATTTTTAAAGATAAATGTCTTAAATCCATGAAAATTTTAAAGATTTTAGCTAAAACAAAATGGGGTGCAGAAAGTTCAGTTCTTTTAAATCTCCACAGAACACTAATTCGATCACAACTGTATGGATGTATAGTGTATGTATTAGCTAGGAAATCGTACCTCCGACTCTTGGACACAGTACATCATCAAGGCATACGACTGGCTTTAGGGGCCTTTAGAATGTCACCAACTCAAAGTTTTTATGTAGAAGCAAATCTTCTCTGGAGAACTGATGCCTCAAACTAGCCCTACAATATACAATAAAGCTGAAGACCAACAAAGAAAACCCAGCTTACCATCCTGTTTTTTCAATCCCATCTTCAAGCCTATACAAGCAAAAACCAGGACATATCTGACCTTTTGGACTATGGATTGAACCACATTTACAAAATCTTAAAGTAGATCTGAACATACTGGATCGGATACAATTCTGTATAATCCCCCCTGGAACTTTAAAAAACCAAAAATGGTTTCAGACCTAACAGGACAAAAAATCTGAAACTCACCCAAATGACTTTCAAGAACAACTTTTCAACTATTCTCAACTCCTCTATATTAGAGAAATATATCCATCACATACCCCTATATATACAGATGGATCAAAATCTGAAGACCATGTATCATCTGCATTCGTGATCAATCACCAAAAAGAGGAATATCCATCCCCAACCACAGCTTTTTTACAGCAGAGGTAAATGCTATTGTCCTAGGACCTCATAAAGACTATGCAACAGAAAAACTTTCTGATAATTACAGATTCAAAATCCAGCAATGTCATCCCTAAAACATGATCACCCAACGCTTGTAAAGATTCTTTGCAAATTGCTGGATCTGGAGGCTCAAATTTTTAATATCTCCTTCTGCTGGGTACCGGTACACTGTGGAATCCTGGGAAAAGAAGAAGCACTCACTGCTGCAAAAGAAGCATTATCAACGGATTTCAAAAAATGTCCAATACCTCCCAATGACCTAATACTCATAATAAACTCTTACATTAACAATAAATGGCCAACTGAGTGGGACCAATGCACCATGAACAAACTCCATGAAATCAGCCTTACTGTTGGCAAAAGAAGCGTTTCTGTGTTTTCAAATCGCTGGGACCAGATTGTCTACACCCACTGTCGAATAGGTCACTCCAGGATGACACGCAAGTTTTTAATATTAGGAGAAGACTTGCCAAAATGTACCTTTTGCCAGAATCCATTACCCTTGAAACATGTTTTATTAGACTGTACTGGTCTTAACCCCTTGAGAAACCTTTTTTATTCAGTCAACACTCTGGATTTTTAACAAAGTCGAACCTAATGCGAGTTTTTAAGAAAAATAGATTTTAAAAACCTTTATATAGAGTCCCATTAGACATATTGCATCATGAAAATAGCCATGGAAGCTGGCATGGTGTTAAAACACAAACAAACAAACAAACAAACAAACAAAGCCTACATCACTGCATGTGACAGCAGTTTCTATGGTTGAGATGGTTACAAACAGAGAGTAATTAAGTGGCTCCTGAGTGTCTGTTAGGTGAGGGTTCATTGTTTTATGGAAGTCATTCTGTAACATTTTCTCCAGAGTTGTCTGTTGAGTTTTCTGTCTGAGCATGTCCATAGGTTTTGTGTGTCTAATTCTTTTGTGGGTCATATCCTACTTGTTGTTGAGGTCCTACACTGTACATGATCTTGTATACATGGAGTTTTTCTTATTTATTTTAATCTTGATACTGCACATTATGGCCAGACCTTATCATCAGTATGCTTAGGCTTTAACAATTGTGGTAAGTCTTCAGTTTGGCAAATGGTATAGATAATTAAGTTTGGCAAATGGTATAGATATCCAGGACTGCCTTTAGTGTTCTTTATGCTTCTTACTTTTAAAAGAGAGGATAAATTTTTTTTTAATGATCCAGACCACACATCATTGTTTAGCTGATTCAGGCTCCACATAAAAGTGCACTATATAGAGTATGATGCAATGGCTACAGTATACAATGTCATTGTATAGTGTCCAATATACTGTAGGAAGCCATTTAGGATTAAGCCGGCCTATGATTATTTTGACAAGAACAAAGTTATTGCTAAAGTGTGAATTGTTGGCCAATTTTTCTCTGTGGCAGCTTCAACTGCTGTGAGTGCTAAACAGATCAGAGCCAACAGATTTTTCCTTTCAAAATCATCTGATTTCAATTAGTCTTATTGGACCAGATTATTATAGGTTTTGTTACCTACACTTTATGTGAACATTCTGTTAGCAGTAGCATATAAATAATGGCAGTCAATGAAAAAAGACTAGGGGGGGGGGGGGGCATGGCCCTGACCAGGATAAAGCAGTTACTGAAGCTGAATGAGTGAATAATTGATGCAATGAAATATGGAAGAAAGGAAGCAATGAAGGAAACAATGAATGAAACAAAGTTGGAAAACAAGCTACAGTTTTGATGCTTGCACATTTAAAATCATCATTAATCGTTCGTATTATTTATCATACTTTTGACATGCAGCTTTGTTACTAGTCACTGATCTAGAGATATATGAACGTAGCGGTCCCTACTCAACACATACCGTATATATTCACAGTTCATCAATCTGAAGCAAAAAAAAAATTGTTTTGTTTGTAGATTTTTATTTTACTGTGTATAAGAAAATTTGTATTTCATTGAGTCTCACTCAAGACTTTTTCTTCTCTCAATGCGTGTGTGTTTTATTTCCAGTGCCAGAAGATATAGGGGGTCGCCGTCTGACAGCTACAGTGATCGAGCTCAGCCCTTGGGTGGAGTATGAGTTTCGAGTGGTGGCAATCAATGCACTGGGTACAGGTGAGCCCAGCAAACCCTCCAAGCAAGTAAGGACCAAGGATACACGTAAGTGATTTAAACATGCACACTAGCTTTGTGTAAGCAGCTCACTTACAGTGGTTCTATGCACCTGTTCTTTTTGGTATATTTGATTTACCTTACTTTTTTTAATCACTTTTTGTATACTATAACACAAAGAAGAGAGGACATGGACAAATAGTATGTTGATTATATGCATTTAATATGTAATATGTAAGAGCAATCTTGTAGGAATTGTTTGTGCAGCCAAAATCTGAATCTTGAGGACTGTGAATATACAATGCATGCTTTTTGAAAGGGCCCTCTCTATATCACCAATGAGCAATCACTTTTAGACTGTTGTTAGTGTCATGGGTGTTTTCCAGATGCATACAAGGGGCCTAGTCTTTGCTTATGGTCAGTGGCATCAGAATACTGACATATTTGCACATCTGACTCTTATGTGCTCCCACCAAGGATTTGGGATAGCACCACCCTCTTTGCACACATTACACTGCTCAATCTCACTGTGAAATCAGAAAAGAGTTTCCTAATACAGAAGCAGACAACACAATTTATTGGCATGGGGCTAGATTCACTGAGCATGCTAGCCACTTGGCATTCAAAAGTGTTGTAGCTATGTGCAGTACAGGCATCTTTGATAATAGCAGCCACAGCAGTGAAGCCCCTAGGCTTTCTGGAGGTACAGCCTTTTGGATTATCAGCATATGGCTGATTAAAAATGGAAATTAATCCTTCTCTCAGCAAAAGAAGTCCAAGTACTTGCTTGCTAAGAAAAGGTGCTACAAGAGTATGGGAGGAATTTGGCTCCCTGGTGTAAGGTCAGAACACATCAATCAGTCAATCAATCAGCTGAAATTGAGACATCAATTTCAATCATCATATGCTGGTCCACTCAGACAATACCGTGATGGTCAGCTACATCAACCATCAGAGCAGCACAAGCACTCCATTGCAGCATCTCTTCAAGTGGGCCCATCAAAAACTAACCTCAAACAGAGTATCTCATTTGTCAGGGCTATAAAATAATGACACAATTCAAACTGGTTAAACACTCTGCTACCTTACAGGAAGCAATATCAAACATTTTACACACGCTGTTATTTTGTGTATCATATACATTATCAAGTCAGGAGGTTACCAAAATGTTTCATATCAAATGTGGAGGTTATTCAATGTTCAATAAACTAGTTACATATGTTACCAGCATTTATTAGGATTAGAAATAGTTTAACTGACAGGCTCTTAGCTCTATTAAGTATGCATTTGTATCTCCTGTTTCCTTTAGCCCCCAAGGTCACTCCAGCGAATGTGAGTGGAGGAGGTGGAAGCCGATCAGAATTAGTTATCACTTGGGAGGTAAAATGACCACCGTACCATCTGTGTGTGTGTATGTATGAAAATGTATTTGTGTGTGGCATGGCATTGTTTTTTGCTAAGAACTGGGATGCAATATCGGTGACATGTAAAGAAAAGCTTTTGAGCTTTTAAAAGGATAATAATTTTAAGGTTTTGGCTGTCATTCTTTTTTTTTACAAGGAAAATCATATTGTACTGGTTTTGAAGAGCTAAGCACAAAAATGAGAGCCATATCTGCCAAGGTTGATGTCGCATGTAAATTTCCACAAGCATTTCAAGCTTGAAATAGTAAGCTCTAAAAAAAAAAAAAAAAAAAAAAAAGGAGCTTTTGAAAGACCTGTTAATGCAGCAGTAGTTTTTGTTTTATTCTATTTATTCTCAAATCTGTATGTGGTTATGGATGCCAGTAACTCTTGATCAGTCCTGCACATCGGCTTGGAGGAGTTTTAGAACATTCATCAGTAGAGAACAGCTTCAACTCTGGCATGTTGGTGGGTTTCCTCACATGAACTGCTTGCTTCAGGTCCTTCCACAACATTTGTATTGGATTAAGCTCAGGACTTTGACTTTGCCATTCCAAAACACTGACTTCATTCTTCTTTAACTGTGGTAGAATGACTTGTGTGTTTAGGGTTGTTGTTTTGCTGCATGAACCACTTTCTCTTGAGATTCAGTTCACGTACAGATGTCCTGATATTTTCCTTTAGAATTCATTGTTCCATCAACGATCGCAAGTCATCCTGGCCCAGATGCAGCAAAATAGGCCCAAACCTTGATAATATATCCACCATGTTTTACAGATGGATAATGTTCTTGTGCTGGAATTCAGTGTTTTCCTTTCTCTAAACATAACATTTCTCATTATACCAAAAATTTCTATTTTGGTCTCATCCATCCACAAAACTTTTTTCCAATTGCCTTATGGTTTGTCCATGCGATCTTTAGCAAACTGCAGATGGGCAGCAATGTTCATTATGGAGATCAGTGGCTTTCCCTTGCAATCCTGCCATGCACACCATTGTTGTTCAGTGTTCTCCTGATGGTGGACTTATGTGAAAGAGGCCTTTAGTTGCTTAGAGGTTACCCTGGGTTCCTTTGTGACCTCGTGGACTATTATATGTCTGGTTCTTGGAGTGATCTTTGTTGGACGACCACTCCTGGGCATGGTAACAATAGAATTTGATAGTGATAGAATAGTGATTTGATGCAAGAGTGCAAACTCTTTAGAGATGATTTTGTAACCTTTTCCAGCCTGACAAGCATTATCAGAGCTCAGACTATTTTTCTGAGGTCCTTTGTTTGTGCCATGATACATTTCCACAAACATGTGTTGTGCAGATCAGACTTTGATAGGTCCCTGTTCTTTAAATAAAACAGGGTGCTCACTCACACCTGATTGTCGTTCTGTTGATTGAAAACACCTGACTATAATTTCACCATGAAATGAAGTGCTAATCCTTGAGGTTCACATACTTTTGCCACTCACAGATATGTAATATTGGATAATTTTCCTCCATTAATAAATGACCAAGTATAATTATTTTGTCTCATTTGTTTAATTGGGTTCTCTTTGTCTACTTTTAGGACTTGCATGAAAATATGATGTTTTAGGTCATTTTTATGCAGATATATAGAAAAATCTAAAAGGTTCACAAACTTTCAAGCACCACTATATGCAATCACAACTTTTATATTTTTATTTGTAAATAATTTTGCAATGTATATTTATTTTCATTTCACATCACTATTGTTGGCTATTATTTGTAGATTCATGATGTATAATCACAGTTAATTCAATTTCCGTTCCAGGATATAACACTACAAAATGTGAAATGAGGTGTGAATATTTATTTAAGTCACTGTAATAAAGTGGTGTGTGAATCCTAAAACTTATCACCACTGACAATTCTATATTCATGCTCCCCAATATATATTTTCATATATAACCATGTATATGCTGCAGCCTGTTCCTGAGGAACTTCAGAATGGCCCAGGTTTCGGCTATGTGGTGGCTTTTCGACCGTTTGGTGCCACAGGGTGGATGCAGGCTGCTGTACCTTCTGCAGAGGCCTCCAAATATGTCTTCAAGAATGAAAGCATCCAGCCATTCTCCAAGTTCCAAGTCAAAGTGGGCGTCTACAACAACAAGGGTGAAGGGCCTTTTGGGCCACTTGTCACAATCTACTCAGCTGAAGAAGGTACAAAAACTTTTTGCACAGATTCCAAATTGAACAGACACTGTTTATTCTAACCCTCATATTCTATTCATTACTCAGGCCATCTGTTTTGATTTTTGTACTATTTACTTCCTGAAGGCAGTTATGTATGCAAATAAATAGAAAGGTTTATCACCTCTATTTCATGATGTTACTCTCAGATCAAAATAACCTGAAGATAATCTCTGTAATATAAATATTATAAATTAAATTAATTAATTTATGAAATTAACTATGCCAATTTTATTGGCAAAACAACTTGGTTCACTTTTTAATATGAAATTTAAATGGTCCATTTTTTAACTATATAGAACAGATCAGTGCCGTTGATTTAATACCTACCATTGGGGAATAATGGAGACAAAACATATAAACCAAATCACAGGAAAAGAACCAAAAACTAGGATAACAAGGAGCTAGGCTAAAGCTAGACAAGGCTAGGAAAATTTTAACCTGAAAACAAAACTATACACAGGGCAAACAGTAAACGAAATCATCTGGGTTTCGCATGTAACCCTGTTCCCTGAGAAAGGAACAAGATGTTGCATTTAGCATAACACTATGGGGGAGCGCCTCTCGCGCACAACTGGCATCTGAAGCATGTGTAGAATCATGCCTTTTTATAGGCCTGCCATGATCAGGTTAAGTGGCAATTAAGCGCGTCGCGTGATATAAATATGGCACCTGTGAACCGCACCATCATCCTCTATTATCTGAAGTGAAGACGCATTTCACAGGCCTGCCCTGGTATGATAAAGCTACGCAATGTCTCGTTCCATTCTCAGGGAACAGGGTTACATGCATAACCCAGATGTTCCCTTTCAAAGGGAACTTCGACGTTGTGTTTAGCGTAACACTATGGGAACGAGAATACCCACTCTGTCATACCGAGGGTACGGCCTGTTCAAAAAGACCCAAGCCCGAGGGTCACTGCAAGACACTTGAGCCCGGGGTGGAATGAATATCCAGGCTGTAATAACGAATGAATGTGTGTGGCATAGACCACCCTGCAGCAGCACACACATCCTGTAAGGATACCCCTTTGGACAAAGCCTTTGCGGAGGCGACCGCCCTATTGCAATGAGCCCTTATGCCCAGAGGCCCTTATGCCCATAGCGAGACCGCGCCTCATAAGCAATAGTGATTGCTTCCACTATCCAATTAGAGATGCGCTGCTTTGACACATTATCATCTCTACCGCCAAAGCAGACCAGCAGCTGCTTCAACTTATGCCACTGGCCGGAGCGTTGGACTTAAGTACAGAGAGCCCTTACTGGACACAGCAGGTGCATCCTCTCTTGTTCTGTTGTGGGGAATGGAGGAGGGCAGAAATGTAGGCACCTTAGGAATATAATCCGGCCTAGGATACAGGAAGGCCTTGACTAATCCAGGGGCAAAGTCAAGGCAGGAAGGGGCAACAGAGAGAGCATGTAGATCTCCTTCTCACTTGAGAGATGTCAGGGACAGCAGAAGAGCTACCTTTAGAGTCAGAAGCTTCTCAGAGGCTCAAATGAGGCCCCTGACAGACCTTCCAGGACCACAGAAAGGTTCTAGGAAGGTATGTATGGCCTGAAGATGGGCCTCAGCCACCTGACACCACGCATAAACCTTGAAGTTAGAGAATGTTTCCCCACAGAGGCTCCATCAACAGGGGCGTGGCTTGCTGAAATGGCGGCCACATAAACCCTGATTGTAGAAGGAGCCCACCCTGCTGAGAAACGTTCTTGTAAGAACTCCAGAACTGTAGCTATTGCGCAGTTCACTGGGTCTACAGTAGATCCCTACGGATAGGAATCTACCAAGGAGTGCCATCTAGCAGGGATATTATCTCTGAGAACCATATTCGAGCTGGCCAGTAAGGTGCTACTAGCAGCAGACATAGACTGTCTTGGCAAACTCTCGCTAGAACTTGTGGGAGCAGAGCGATCGGGGGAAAAGCGTACAGATGTGGCCTCGGCCACATGTGCACCATGGCGTCCAGCCCTAATTGTGCAGGAGCAGTGAGGGCGAACCACAGCGGGCCGTATGTTGTCTCCTCGGACAGGAAGCAGGATGTCTGCCCCCATATTCCCAGAATGTACATTGTACATAATGACAAACTTTCCTTCTGCCCAGAGAAGAATTAGTTGCGCCTGCCTGAACAGGGGGCACGGACATAATCCTCCCTGGTGGTCAATATATGAGACCGTTGGTGTATTGTCTGTAAACACATGGTGATCTCTCAATTGAGGAAGCAGGAAGTTCAGTGCTAGAAATATGGCCCACATTTCGAGACAATTTATATGCCGCTCCAGATGAGGGCCGCTCCAGAGACCGTGAGCTGGACAGCTGTCTAAACCACGCTCCAGCCCATGAGGGAGGTGTCTGTCATTACCGTCTTGCGCTAAGGAGACACACCTAGAGTGTGACCCAAGGCTAGAAACCGGGGACACTCAAATTCTATGCATCGCTGCATAACACTGATTAATCTCAGAGATTTCGTCCTTGGACGAAACCCCTAACTTCTCAGCCACCACTGAACAATAGGCCTGTGCAATCCTGTGCAATAGGCCCATAGGCTCCAATAGTCTTGCTCAGTGTTGATAGAATTGACCATATGCATGTTGGGGATAGAAACACCCTCATTGTAGTAGAATCTTTATAACCCCTAGAAAAGTTGTCCACTGCACTGGGGAAAGCATACTTTTCTGAGGGTCAACCTGAGCCCCAAGCTCTTCATGTGGGCGAAAACAACATCTCGATGCTGAACCGCCAGTTCCCTGAATCATGCTGGAAGTAACCAGTCATCCAGGTAGTTTAGTACATGGATGCCCTGGAGTCACAATGGAGCCAGGGTGACATCCATGCACTTTGTGAAGGTGCGAGGGGATAAAGCTAGCGATATTTCTATGTGGAAATATGCAGCTTTTAGATCTATCGTCACAAAACAGTCCTCAAACTGAATCTGTGGAATGATAAGTTTGGGCGTCAGCATCTTGAACCTGTATGTCTGAAGGGTACAGTTCAGATGACGCAGATCTAAAATTGGCCTCATACTCCTCTATTTTTTGTGGACCAGGAAATAATGGCTGTAAAAACCTCCCTCCCTCAGGGAACGGGGTACATGTTCTATGGCCTCTTTGTCCAAGAGGAATCTTACTTCCTGCTCTAAGATCAGGCTCTGGTCTGTGCTGACTACTGTGTTGAACACACCTCTGAACCGGGGGGGTCGAGCTCTAAACTGGACCCGGTAACCCTTTTCTACCGTAGACAGAACCCATGGAGACACATTTGGCAGTAGTTTCCACGCTGCCAGATGCTCTTTTTTTGATGTTACCTATTCCACATTCTATTGGAGGGAAAGCATCAGATTTTCGTTGCCCTGTGACAGCTCGCTGACTAGAGAACACTGTAAACTTGGGACAGCCTTGGCTAGGGGAGGCCCTACAGTAGCACTGGGGTCTAACTGCCCTAACAACCTCATGTCCCGTGATATGTCCCTCCACGGCCACTCAGGACCGCTCTTCTTTCCCTGCGTGGCCTTTATGACCATTCTCAGATCAGACCTAGTAGCAGGCCGTGACTGTGGCTACCCAGTTCCCCTGGGGTTGGCGAGCTGCCATACTCACCTTCTGTGTCTCCCTCACACTAGAACTTGACACAACAGAGAAGGAACTGGCTGAATGCCGCCATATGTCGAGCTTACTCAGCAGGTCTGTTTGGTAGGCCTGCAACACTGTTATTGTCTGCAGTGACCCCCAAACAAGACTACTACTGCATAGGCCTTGCCCACCAATGCCACGGTGGCCTTACACGATGGCTTGGATGGCAAAGCCGGCCCCCCTAATTACCTGCCGTTGATGGAGAGAGGTAGCTCGCAAGCGCCTCCTCCACCTTCAGCATAGCTAGATAGCCATGCCATTCATTCCCCAGAATGGCCGAGTAATCCCACATCAATGGCCGAATAATCCCACATTATAAATACGGGTTATGCATGGTTTTCCCCCAGAAGCCTGATATTTTGTCATGCACTTCTGGAAGAAATGGGAGTTTTCTGCAGTGTGAGGGATTTACTTCACTGGGGAGTAAAAGGCTCATCCAGCCTTAGTAATCACTTCAAGCAGCTCTTTATATGCTGTTCTCAGTTTTCAGCACATCCTTCTGGCTCTTCAGAGTCAGAGAGGAGTTATTACTATTATTTTTGTGTGTTTTTTTTCCCTCTCTTTTTTCCCTTTTGGCTTTCCATAGCGGACAGTGGAGTCACGACAGAGACAGAGCAGAGCTCGTCTCTGCTCATCAGATGGTGCTCATCTTCTGCATCCACAAGAGATCCCCCGGACCTGAGACAGCTAGCTGCCTCGGCAGCGGCCGGCCCAGATCCGTGAGGCTCTGAAACCCAACTCACTTTGGGTTCCGAGAAGAGAGCGAGTCGCCAGCAGAGCTACCTAACGTAGGTGTTGCTATGCGCAGCCTCTGAAGGCTGCCACTTCACCCAGAAAGTGTGCACTATTCCCCGTGATGAAACGGGAGCAAGCCGTAACACACTTCCTGAATTCTCTCATTCATATTTTTCTCTCTCGCTCATTCCTTTTTTTCTTCTCTTTTTTTTAAAGGGATAGAAAAGTCCAGAGATTTTGAGAAAAGATAGAGAGGAAATGAAGCGTCTTTTTGTTTCTTTACACAAACAACTGACATGCAGTCTTTCGCTGAAGATAATAAGGCAGATGGTGCGGTTCACAGAAGCCATATTTATATCACGCGACACGCTTAATTACCTGATTATAGCAGGCCTATACATAGGGATGATTTTACATAAGCTTCAGATGCCGGTCGCACGCGAGAGGAACTCCCATAGTGTTATGCTAAACGCAGCGTCAAAGTTCCCTTTGAAAGGGAACTAACCACACACGTAAACTCAGGCACAAACATAAGCTTAATAAACCAAACAAAGAGGGAAAACACAGAACCAGAATAATGTGACAAATTGGAAAATACACAACAGGTGTGCATAATCAAAGGAGAAAATGAAGCAGACAACAAAACGAGTAGTTCAAAAGGTGAGCAAGGGTGTATTCTAGTGGTCTGGTGAGGAATTGTCCCAGGTGGCCATAACAGGGGTCAAAGTAAAAGTTGTAAAATTAGCTCCCAAGAAAAGGTGTGCCATATTGTCAGGAGATCATGTGTTTGAATCCCAGTGATGGCACGGCCATCCATGGCTAGGAGCAAAGAGAGCAAATTGGCTATGTTCTTGGGGTGGGAGGGATGGCATACTTTCTGTCCTCTGTTAATCACAGTGACACTAGCCAGCTGCATGAGCAGTAGTTTGAAAAGATGCAGAGGTTGGCTGCATGTGTCTCGAAGGAAGCATGTGTTGCCCCCCTTCCCGGTTGGCATATATAATGTGATAGGGTACCGTTAGGTATTGGGTGGGAATTACAAGACACCCCCACCACCACCCAAAAAAAGAATGTAAGTGTAAATATAAATTCTAGTGTTTCTTGGAAGTGTGTTTAATCAGTCTGTAATTATGATTTGTCCTGTGATCTCAGAACCTGCCAGAGCACCTACACGGGTAAGAGTTCAAAGCCTTTCGGCATCAGAAGTAGAGGTGACGTGGAAAACCCTCCCATGGAGCACGAGCAGAAGGCGTGTTCTTGGCTATGAGGTATAAGGAAAAAGCAATCGTTAATTTGAGAAACCTAATTGTCATTAAGGTCTTTCAGCAGCAGTGCAGACTTACAATTGTTTACACTGAAAGTGAGTAGTGTGTATTGCACTGTGTATCAGGCACAGAAGATTTCCTGGGGTTTTTAAGCACCTCAGTGTCACTGCTGGGTTGAAATACAGTCAGTCAAAAGTTTTGATCTAACAGTGGTTCTATAGCTAGAAACTGACTCTAAATTAATTAAATCAATTAGCTAAAGTACCACTAGTTAGGATTGCCATAAAAAGTTGAAAAATCTTTCAGTAAGTCTTTGATGAATGATTTATGAATTAACATTTAAATGTTATGCAATCATTTTGTAAGCTATGTTAATTTCTTACATACCAAACCACATACTATGCTGCTTATGGTCATGTACATTGAGCATAAAAAATAGATGTGTGGCTGTGTTCTTAATTCCAAACAAGAAAAGCACAGAATTACTCATTTTTACTTTCTTCTTTTCCTCCCACACATCAGAATTAAACAGAACCATGTTTATGTTTGTGACTAGTCTGCAGTATTTTGTGCTACACCGAGTGACTGATAAGGACTTAAATCTTCACTGTGTTCAAGTATTGATGGCTGTCAAGTTCTATATACATGTTAGTTCAGTAGATACTCTGCCCAATAACATGCTGTATGTGGACTCATCTAGTCTCTTTCTTGCTTGTAGCAGGGCTGTCTTTCTCAAACTCTTCCTCCTCCATTAGTTCTGAATTTGGCTGTTGCTAAATCTAAGACTTTTAGTGATGCTATTCAATGTAATAAAAAATGTAAAGAAATATTGATTTGTTTTAACTATACATCTGACTAGAGTACTGGCCTCTGACTCAGTTTGCTGACTGCATTTTTAATTTGACAGAAGGCTGCAAAAATAGCACAGTAAATCCTCAAAATGGAAATGAAGAATGGAGAATGTTTGTCAAAACACCTGAGAAAAACAGCCTGTGTCCTGAACACTAGAATTCGTTCATTTCCTTATGACAATGTCATAATCACAATGTCTTAATGTTCAGGAGAAAAAAGGCATCTCTGCATCAGTCTTCAATCCCTTCAGATATCTGAGTTTTCACCACCTCTCAAAAGCCATGCCGATATTTATTCTCATTTTACCATGGGCTCTGTTGCATTCTCTTTTTGACTGTAGGCGCTACACAGTTCACTGTTTCTTGATTTTGACAACAGCTGATTCCCCAGATGTCAACGATGATTTCCATTTAGAAATATGCAGATTAAAGCAGCCATCTAGATGACGTTTAAATTCTAAGCAGCTGTTGTAAGAACAAGCTACAAACACTCCACCATCCTCAGCACCCACCTACGCAAAATAGTTCGATTAAATTCAGTTTTATTTGTATAGCACTTTTAGCAATGGGAATTGTCCCAAAGCAGCTTTACAGAAATATATATATTCAAGATATAGATTTTAAATGTGTGAATTTATCCCTAATGAGCAAGCCAGAGGTGACAGTGGCAAGGAAAAACTCCCTGATATGATATGAGGAAGAAACCTTGAGAGGAACCAGACTTAAAAGGGAACCCATCCTCATCCGAGTAACAATGGATAGTTTGATTTATAAATAAATCCCTCCTATAAATGTGCTGATACTACTTGGTCAAATAGTGCAGTTGTGTAACCAGGAAAATTCTTGAGTGCAAAACTGTTTGTGGCAATTGCAGTCCAAAAGCTATAATAGCAATTGTAGTTCTAGCCATTATAGCATAACTGTTCATATGTATTGAGGTTCAAAGCCATGTTTATAGTTTTTCAGTGGTACCATCCTGAGTAATCTCAATGATCTTTAGGCTGCACCATGTGGGGCCATCCTCAGCAGCAGTGTAACTTCTAATTGATGAGAACGCCAACCAGAGGTAGGGCATCAAGATGGATCAGGCAGGTCCGGAGAGCAGAAGGGGTCAGTATCACTGGTATCTAAGGAGTATCATGTGTAGCTCGACTAAAAGAGAGAGGGAAAAGAGGGAGAGATTATTAGGTATGCTCATTGTCCCATAATGGTTAAGGACAATGTACTTTGCGTGAGTGCAAGCAGGGACTCCGGCAAAACTAGCTATGACAGCATAACAAAAGGGAGAACCAGAAGGGAACACAGACATGAGGGCACCCTGGGACATAAGGCATCCAGGCACTCCACCATTGCGGGGTGACAGCATCCAAACATCCCAGTTCACCACAACACTGTCATGCCTGTGAGCCCTCTAGATCTGTTCCTTTACCTAAGAAAAAAAAATTTTCCCAAAAAGCTTGACTAAACAAATATGTTTTCAGCCTGGACTTAAAACCTGACTGGGTCTGAGTCCTCAACACCAATTGGAAGGCTGTTCCATAACTGTGGGGCTTTGTAAGCGAAAGCTCTTCCCCCTGCTGTAGCCTTCACTATTTGAGGTACCAACAAATAGCCTGCACATTTTGATCAAAGTAGGCGTGGCGGATCCTAAAAGACCAAAAGTTCACTAAAGTACTGTGACGCGAGACTAAACAGTGCTTTATAGGTCAATAGTAGTATTTTATAATCTATGCAAAATTTTACTGGGAGCCAATGCATTGTGGATAAGATAGGGGTGATGTAGACTGGTTCTAGTAAGGACTCTTGCAGCTGCATTCTGGACTAACTGGATCTTGTTTATGCACCTACTGGAACATGCAGACAGTAAGGCATTACAGTAATTTTTCTGTATCATGTAGTGACATTATATTTCTTATCTCAGCAATATTTCTGAGATGAAAGAAGGCTATCCTTTTTATATTATCTACATGAGCATCAAATGAATGACTGCGTTCAATAATCCCACCAAGGTCTTTTACTGCTGAACATGATGAAACAGAAAGGCAATCCAGAGTTACTATGTAATCAGAAAGCTTACTTCTAGCTGCATGTGGTCCTAGAAGAAGTACTTCTGTCTTGTCAGAATTAAGTAAAGGGAAGTTAATAAGCATCCAGTGTCTAATGTCCTTTACACATTCCTCAACTTTATTAAGCTGGTATCTGTCATCTGGCTTTGTTGAAACATACAACTGTGCATCATCAGCATAACAGTGGAAACTAATTCCATGTTTACAAATAATTTGACCTAGAGGTAGCATGGGCCTAAAACAGAACCTTGTGGAACACCAAACATTACCACTGTATACATAGAGAATAATGGTGACCAAATGGTGACAATATCACCATTTACATCTAAGAACTGATAGCGATGAGTGAAATAAGACCTGAGCCAAGGGTGGGCCGTTCCCTTAATGCCAACAACATTTTATAGTCCATCAAGGAGAATAATGTGACCAATTGTATCAAAAGCTGCACTAAGGTTAAACAGCACAAGTTAGGAGACACAACCATGATCAGAGGCCAGTAGTAGGTCATTTATCACTTTAACCAGAGCTGTCTCTGTGCTATGATGAGGCCTAAATCCTGACTGTTAATCATGAATGTTATTCCTATGTAGGTACGAGCATAGCTGCTGTGCAACAACCTTTTCTAAGATCTTGGAGATAAAGGGGATATTTGATATTGGCCTATAGCTGGACAGTTGACAGGGGTTGAGGTCAGGTTTTTTAATCAGGGGTTTGATAACTGCTAGTTTAATAGTTTTCATTTAGGTACATAGCCAGTGCTAAGGGAAGGATTGATTATTTTTAGAAGGCATTTGATTACTTCTGGAATAATCTGTTTAAAGAAACATGTAGGCAAGGGACGGATAAGCGGTATAGAAGATGGATGGATGGATGGATGAAGGCAAGGGATCTAGTATACAAGATTATGATTGTGATGAAGGAATTAATTAAAATAGTTGGGTCGCTATGGGGGAGTAAAACATTCTAATCATTGATCTGATATATTATTATCTACAGGGTTAGTTAAAAGACTGTCTGACTTTAAATTAATAGTCTATTAATTAATAGAATATTTTGTCTAATATTTTCAATTTTATTTTCAATATTTTCAATATTTTCAATCATCACTGCTATATAATGATTGTATGCAGGTTTCTGTGGTGGTTTTGTTCCTAGTTAATTTTGCTACGGTATTGAATAAGAATCTAGGAGTATTTTTGTTATCTTCAATTAGGGTGGAGAGATGGACTGATCTAGCAACACTAAAATATTTTCTATAGTTCAGGTGGATCTCCTTACATGTTGTTTAAATACAACCAATTTGTTTTGATGCCATTTATGTTCTAATCATTGAGTGGTCTGTTTTAAGTTGCGTGTGTGATCGTTATACCAGGGTGCTAACTTTTTCTTCCTAATTATTTTTCTTTTTAGTGGAGCTACCTGATCTAACGTGTAGTGGAACATTGACTCTGGTCAAGCATTCAGTTGCTTGATCAAGTTCTTTGGGATCAGACGGTGATCCAATCATAGTTGATATCTCTGGGAGGTTATTGATAAAACTGTGTAGTAGCTGACGTGAATGTACATTTGATAAGGTAGAGTGGCAATATTAAAGTGGCATATTATGATCAATACGCAATTTAAATGAGATGAGATAATAATTTGAGATAGCTTCAGACTCCGGAATGGTGACTATATTTTCTATATTTAATACATATGTTAGTATCAGGTCAAGAGTGTGACCAACACTGAGTGGGTCCTATTACATTCTGATTGACACCTACTGAATCTAGAGTAGACACAACCGCTGTTCTCAGAGGGGCTTCTGGATTATCAAAATGAATAAAAAAAGTTGGCAACAATTAATGCTTTGTTTACAGAAACAAACAGGTTTGAGATAAAATCTGCAAATTCAACAAGGAATTCAGAATATGGCCCTGGGGGTCTGCAAATAATAGTAGCTGGCTCTTATTCTTTCTGTTCATGGACATGGCGTAATCATGCAAAGACGAATGACGTCACACTGACATTTCCCGTGAAATCTGACTAGACAGCTCTTAGACTTTATATGAATCCATAATGAACTTTTTCACACTATCTGGTGTCACTAAGATGAGGATGGGTTCCCTTCTGAGTCTGGTTCCTCTCAAGGTTTCTTCCTCTTAACATCTTAGGGAGATTTTCCTTGCCACCGCCACTCAGTGGCTTGCTCAGTTGGGATAAATTTGCACCTTTAATATCTATATACCGTGTTGCTATTTCTGTAAAGCTGCTTTGAGACAATGTCTATTGTAAAAAGCACAATACAAATAAAATTGAATTGAATTGAATTGAAATAATAAATCATTATTATAAGCTTACCATTGTGGATTGGGGTAAGGTTTTGACAGTTTTGAGCACTAATTTTTTATGTACTTTCTCAATATTTGATTTTTGTTCATTTTTAACTAAATAAAAGTTCTGTACTGCAGCTTTAACATGGTGAAATGTCTAACACCTCCAATTTGGTTTGCAAATGTAACATTCAGTTGAATGAAGTGTACTGGTCATGCTTGCTTTAGTATACCTAGTGGCCAAGTTGCCAAAACTACTTAGGAAAACTATAGGCAGGAGGTCTGATGGTTGTGGGTTTTTTTTTTTTTAATAAATTAAATATAAATCAGTTCTGAGTGGGCTTAACATGTTCATTCTGGCTTGTGCTCTCTCTCTCTCTCTCTCTCTCTCTCCCTCCATCTCTCTCTCTGTATGAATCTATCTATCTAAGCTGAGATACTGGGAGAAGAAGGAGAAAGAGGATATGGCTAGTGTGTTAAGGACGGTGGGCAATCGGACATCAGCTATTATTCAGGGTTTAAAAGGGAGCAGCACATACTATATCACAGTGAGGGCCTACAATACAGCTGGAGCTGGACCACCAAGTGCAGCAGTCAATGTGACCACCAAGAAACCTCGTAAGTACATAAATTCTTTCATTAAATGAATGAATTCACCTGAATTAAAGTGCATCCTTTGATACTTTTACTACAATTACTAGTCATGAAAAATGCTGTGCAGTTTGTAGTATTGGTTCATAAATCTCTTTTTTTTAAAAACAATTTTTGTTTGTTGGTAGCTCCCAGTCAGCCTCCTGTAAAGGTAATGTGGAACACATCCAACTCCAAGATCATACTGAATTGGGAGCAAGTGAAAGCTTTGGAGAATGAATCTGAGGTCATGGGATATAAGGTATCTCATTTGTTAGCAATATAAACAATATCTATGGATATAAAAATACAATTCATTCACATGTTTGTGGTCGGCATCCTGATGTCAGGTGTGTACACATCTGGGTGTGCATAAAAGAGACAAGTGAAAAAAAATTTATTATATCACATGTTTATAAAGACTAGTCATTTTTAACAAATTTTGATTCAAAATGTTGTTGTTCTCAGATCAGTCTGATTTAAACATCAATCCTAAATAAATCCTCTGTAATGGGAATTTAAAAATTAATTTCATGGTCTTTAAGAGTGACAAGCTATTTAGAAAAAGTCCTTGTAAATGTTTAATAAACATCCATTCTTACCTGAACAGAATGTACAGGCCAGCCTTCCTAGTTTTTTTTTCTGTTGAATATTCAGGTTACCACTGACTCTTGCGATTCGTTTTAGGTTTTGTACAAGCAAAACAGACACAGTCGTCCTAGAGTGATGGAGACCAACACCACATCAGTGGAGCTGTCTCTGCCTCCAGATGAAGAATACATCATTCAGATAAAGCCCTTCGGAGAAGGAGGAGAGGGCAGCAGCAGCAAACAAATCACAATCCCCAGAATATCTGGTATGTGTTTCCCTGTAGTTTTAGAAAAATCTTTTTTTAGGAGAAAAGTATTTTAAAACTTTGATTCAGATCCAGCTTCTTCGAAAAGCTTCTTGTAAAATGTTTGTATCTCAAAATTTCTTATGAAAAGAAGAACCACTGAATTAAGTAAGGGATAAAACTTAACAAGGGATGCTGTTTTAGGAAAATAATTAACAACAGGGTAGTGCCATGCAGCCCAACACAAAGCAGACAGACATAACCACTGCAGAGTTGATTATTTTCCAATAGCCGCATATATAGCAGTGTTTTATTTATCTTATACCCCAACAGTTTTCCAACAATTGCAGGAGTTTTTTTTTAATTATTATTCTATGGCTGTTACTATAGAAGCAAAATCTAAGATAAAAGAAAGGCGACCTGAGTAAACAAAAAATACAGTTTTTAAATGATAATGTTATTTATTGAAGCAAAAAATTTATCCCATACCATCTGGGCCTGTGCGAAAATAGTATTTATGGGGCAAATACAATTCCCCAAATCTATGAAACGGCATATATATTGGGGTTCAGCTGGACTAGACATAACCAAGCCTGATTACTGCAAGCACTGTTCAATCAAATCAACACTTAAATAGAACTTTTTCAACAGCATTTAGAACTTTTTCAACAGCATTCAACAGCATTTGGCTAAAAGGTCTTACCCAGTAACACAATATGCCACAGAAATTCCAGAAATGATGACGAAGAAGGTGATTGAACTACATCAGTCTGGGAAGAGTTAAAAAGCTATTTTAAAGGCTCTGGGACTCCAAAGAACCACAGTGAGGGCCATTATCTCCAAATGGAAAAATTCTGCACAGTAGTGAACCTTCCCAGAAGTGGCTGACCTTCCAAAATTCCTCCAAGAGCACAGTAATGACTCATCCAGCAAGTCACAAAAGAGCCAAGAACAACATCAAAGGACCTACAGGCCTCTCTTGCATCAATAAAGGCCACTGTTCATCACTCCATGTTCAAAAAGACACTGGGAAAAAATGGTATCCATTGAAGAGTGGCAAGGTGAAAACCACTGCTAACCCAGAAGAACATTAAGAGCATTTAGGCTCATCTTGATGATCCTCAAACCTTTTGGGAGAATGTTCTGTGGACTGATGAGTCGAAAGTGGAACCTTTTGGAAGACAGGGGTCCCATTGCATCTGGCATAAACCATACCTACAGTCAAGCATGGTGGTGGTGTGGTGGTGGGGTGGTGGGGTGGTGGTGTATTGGTGGGGGGGTGCTTTGCTGCTTCAGGGCCTTGGCAACTTGCAATAATTGGGTAAAACATGAATTCTGATCTCTACCAGAAAATCCTAAAGGATAATTTTTCGGTCTTCATTCCGTTAATTGAAACTCAAAATGAGATGACTCATTCTGATTGGTAGCACTCAACTCTTCTCTACCAATTATAGTGCCATTCATCCAGATTTAAGTTGAGAAAATGGCAGAAAAAAATTCTGAAATCTGTGGGGAAAAGACAAAATTTTCTTTCTTATACAGTCGGTGGTTAATTCATCACAGATGACACTAAGAAGCTAATTATGAAATTGAATTGACAGGGCATTAAATTATATAGTTTTGCTCAAATTCCTTTGCTCCTTTTAGTGTTTTATGTTCTTTTTATCTTTGTCCATCTCCAGGCCCCAACGCAATTGGATCTGCATCCAGCGTATCTACTCTCTCAGCCCTCAGCACAATAGCTCTGTCACTCACAGCCCGGACATCCTTATGACGCAGCGCAGTCCACATACTTGAAAACATATGTTCTCATTTTAGAAAGGAGACTCTGAGAGAGAGAAAAAAAACCCTAAAATGGGTTTACAGTTTGCAATGCTGTTAAGAACAGGATGGCTGGTCTTGAATTTGTTGTTACCAAAGCTGATCGTACTCAAAAACTGAATACACACACACACACACACACACACACACACACACACACACACACACACACACATATATACATATATATATATATATATATATATATATATATATATATATATATATATATATATATATATATATATATAATGCATATTTTTATGCCATAACTAGCTTTACTTTCTTTTGTTTCTTTTTGTTTGTTTGTTAGTTTTTTTGCTTTTATTTTGGAAAAAACAAATAAAAATTTTTACTTTACTGATTGATTAAAGCAAAATATGATAGCCTTTCGTGAGAGCTATAAAGAACCTATATGTTGCAGTCCATTGCGGTCTTGTTCAAGTGGCCCAGATGCCCAGGATGTCTAAACATTCACTCCACGTGAGTCCTTGCACTGAATTTTGTTCTGAAGGAAAGACAAGAAGGGATAAAGTCGATAACTAGGAATATGAAAGAATGCTGACTGTGCTGCTTATAAAGCCAGCCATCTTTGAAGACCATTGTCTTTCCATTGGCTTCTGTTACTTCTCATTTGATCAACAGACTTTGGCCTATTGCTAACATTGAACAAGCAGACATGTATGTGTCTTTCCTATTATCTCATTCTATGTTTCTATTTTCTGTCTGTTGTTTGCCTTTTGTGTGCCTCGTCACATTTTTTAAACTCCTCAGGTCCTCAAAAAGCCTTAACTTATATTTGCTGTCTCCTAGCGGGCTATGCTAATGTAGTGAAAGATTGCACAGGATTGCATTGGGTAGAAAGCTGGGACTTAGTCAACTTGGATTTTGGATTTCCATTTTGGGTGTTGGGGCCATTATTCCTAGTCCATCACTTCTATTTTTCTATCTTGTACCAGTTCTCCATGGATTAAGGGCAATACAGCATATCATGTAGAAAGGCCATGGACCACATTTAGATATATATAATTAATCTGCTGCTGACATTTCAGTTTTCTTTTTTCAATGCCATTTGGGATCAATTCCTTATAATATCTAGCTCGTAATCTTTGTGAGGTGGAGGTTAGTAAAATGTAGGCTACTTTAAAATGGTTCTGAGACAAAGATCAACAAAAAATGTATAACATGCTTTTTGTATATTTCAGATTGTTTATATTTAAGGAAACAACAGCAAAAACGAACGTTTCCTAAGAGTTGTTCTTGTTTTTTACCTAATGAAAAAGATAAGAACTGTTTATTATTGTGGATAAGTGTCGCTTTGCATGTTGGTGTATTCTTCTTCATCTTCATTCATTTGATATTGATTGAATGGCTTACAATCATGCAATCATGAGTGCAGAAATAAGAATTATTGTTACCAGGGATTTGTGTATATATGTATGTGCCGTAGCCATCTTTCTGCCTCGTCTGTCTCACTGTCTTTCTTTCTCTCTATGGTGCTTTCCAACAAAGTACTTACCATTAGAACTGTAAAAACCATAGATTATTTCATTTGCTGCTGTTTGTTTATACCGGGTTACAGAATAAAGGGGTTGTTTTTAACAGTTGATTTGTTTCCACAATAATTTGTCACACAGTTTATTCCATTTGTATGTGGTCTTAAAATTGAAGCAGATTCAAAAGCAAGAAGAAAGAGTTTGTGGCTTACTTACCTTATGAAACTTGCGTTCTATATTTTAAAACCATTAAATCAACAGAAAACAAGTGTTTACTTCTTGCTAATACCATAAAATTAGGAACCTACACTTTTTTACAGTGCATCAAATTCAAACACACAGAGCACTCCAACGTGTCGCTATCAGGTGGAGTTGGAAGGCGTTGACATGCACAGCTTATCTGAAAAGGAAATGGAGGATATGCAAACAAGCCTGTCAGTCATTTGGGCGTCTGAGTGAGAATATCAAATGTCAGGAATTCCTACTTTGCACAGTTGCATAGTTGCATTTTCCAAAGAATTTGTTTTAGTAGCACAATGACTACAAAATCAGGTAAATTATTACCTGAGCTCTAGGGATGTAACTAAATATGAACAATCCCTGTTATAATACCCTCCAATCTTTTGGGAAGACTTTATTTTGGAGTGTGGCTTTGAGAATTTGAAACTCATTCATTAGTGTGGTCAGGTCCTGATGTCGGGTGAGAAGGCTTGGTGCATAACCATCATTCCAGTTCATCTCAAAGGTGTTCAGTGCAGATGAGATCAGGGTTCTGTAGTCTCGCAATAGTAAAATTGTGTCATTGTCCAGAAATATTTGCTTATATTTCTTCATTTGTAAGTCGCTTTGGAAAAAAACATCTGCTAAATGAATAAAGGTAAATATCATAATGTCTGAATATGAAACTAAATTTATGACAGTAAAATAGACATGTTTAAGTGACTCAAAACTGTACATAGCCACATAACACACTCTAATATGGATTGTTAAAAGCAATGTGTGGCCATCAACAAAAATCCACGATAAACCTAGTCCAAATTAAATCATTAAAATAAAATACAAAGGTAGGTCTTACCTTCAAGTAGTTGATTAACTAATATCTGTTCTAATAACTCATAACTAAAACCTGAAAACAAAGGGGCATCCTCAGATGGAAGGTGGAGGAGCACAAGGTCTCTAACATCCACTGTTAGAGGAGTGGAAGAGGACTCCACTGGCAACCTGTGAAGCTCTGGTGAACTCCATGCCAAAGAGGGTTAAGGCAGTGCTGGAAAATAATGGTGGCCACACAAAAATATTGACACTTTGGGCCCAATTTACACGTTTTCACTTAGGGGTGTACTCACTTTTGTTGCCAGCGGTTTAGACATTAATGGAGGTGTGTTGAGTTATTTTGAGGGCACAACAAATTTACACTGTTACACAAGCTGTACACTCACTACTTTACATTGTAGCAAAGTGTCATTTCTTCAGTGTTGTCACATGAAAAATTAAATCATTAAAATGATTTTTTTTAAATCATTAAAATGATTAAAAATTAAATCATTAAAAAGATATAATCAAATATTTACAAAAATGTGAGGGGTGTACTCACTTTTGTGAGATACTGCGTATATATACATATCAACTGTTTACAGTGGGAGAAATAAGTACTGGACGCATCAACATTTTGTTCAGTAAACATATTTCCAATGAGGCTATTCTCATGAAATTTTCACCAGACTGCATTATTAACTCAGGAAATCTGGAAATATAAAAAATTCACGACATTAAAGTCCATAAATAAAGTTATGTGTAATAAAGTGGAATTACACAGGAAAAAAGGTATTGAACATGCTAAGAAAAAGCAGTTCTCCAAGGCAAGGTAAGGCAAGGAACCAGCTGAAATCTGTAAGTAATTATACCCCCTATCTGTGCAAACTAATATCAGCTGGGTCAGTAAATTGATGGTCTGTGAAAAGGCTTTTCATTACCAAGGTGTCACACAGGAAACATCTCATGATGGGTAAAAGCAAAGAGCTCTCCCAAGACCTTCAGAACCTTATTACTGCAAAACATATTGATGGAATCAGATGCAGACATATTTCAAAACTTCTGAATCCTCCAGTAAGCACCATTGGGGCCATTATTCACAAGTGGAAGCAACATCACTCCTTCATCAACCGGCCATGCACAGGAGCTCCTCACAAGATTTCTGTCCAGGAAGTCAGAAGAATAGTCAGAAGAGTAGCCCAAGAGTCAAGGACCACTCGGAAAGAGCTCCAGAAACACTTGGAGGCAGCAGGTGCCGTCATCACAGAGAAAACAATAGGCAATGCACTCCACTGCTCATGCTCACCCATAAGACTCCATTACTAAAGAAAAGGCATGTCAAAGCTTGTTTAAAGTTTGCTACAACTCATTTGGACAAGCCTATGAAATACTGGGAGAGTGTAGTCTCCTCAGATGAGAACAAACTCGAAGTTTTTGGCTGTCATACTACACACCATGTTTGGAGAAGAAATGGCATTGCAAATCACCCTTAAAACTCTATACCAACAGAGAAGTTTGGAGGTGGAAGCATCATGGTGTGGGGCTGTTTTTCATTGCATGGTACTGGCAGACTTCATATAATTGAAGGAATGATGAATGAAGCCCTTAACTGTGAAATTCTTGAGAAGAATCTGCTGCCATCCACCAGGATGATGAAGGTGAGACGTGGGTGGACCTTCCAGCAGGACAACAATCCAAAGCATACAGCAAAGGAAACTCTCAACTGGTTTCAGATTTTTTAAAAATCAAGGTGTTAGAATGGCCCAGTCAATCACCTCACTTGAATCCAGTTGAACAAGATTTACAGACAATGTGTTTAGAAGAATGGGCCAAAATCACACCTGAATACTGCACCCCATTAATTTTTTCGTACAGGAAGCATCTTGAAGCTGTCATTACAAACAAAGGATTCTCCACGAAGTATAAATAAATTTCAGTTAGCGTGTTCAATGCTTTTTTCCTGTGTCATTCCACTTTATTACACATAACTTCATTTATGGACTTTAATGTTGTCAGTCCTTCATATTTATGAAATTCTTGAGTTAACACTGATGTCTGGTGGAAATTTCATTTAAATAGCCTCATTGGAAATATATTTACTGAAAAAAATATTGACGCGTACAATACTTATTTCCCCCACTGTATATCAGTGTAAAGAAGCTTACAATTTTGTGGATAGAGAGGGCAAGATCCCTCTAAGAGTATCTCCAACCATATTAGACATTAAAGAAATAGATTCACTGCTCTCATTCTCTCCAGTGCAGGTATCACAAAATATGAATTATAAATGTCTGTGTTTTTAAAAGATTTAAATAAAACTATACTTATGTTTAAATAAATGTGCTTGTGTTTTTGAGCTTAAAATAGCAGATACAGCTTACATTATTCTTATTGTATATTACTTTTTTTCATTTTCCTGAAGTGTGTCTGGAGTGCAATGTGCCAATACCCTGTTCTAACAAAAAAAAGTGACTAAAATTAAGAGAAACATACTAATATATTGAGGTTTCAGTTAAATGCTTACTTTTGTATGTAGCCTACATATAATAATACATTTAGTAAGAATTGTAGTATTTATTATACATATTTATTGAGTATTATAGTTGACAAATGGGGGTACGGTGGTGTAGTGGTTAGCATGTTTGCCTCATACCTCCAGGGTTCTATTCCTGCTACGATGTGTGCAGAACTTGCATGTTCTCCCTGTGCTTTGGGGATTTCCTCCCCAGTCCAAAGACATGAATGTGTGTGACTGTGGCCTGCGATGGACTGGCACCCCGTCCAGGGTGTCCCCTGCCTTGTGCCCCATGTCCCCTGGTTTATCCTTCCCTGCAACCCAGTAAGGATAAGCAGTACAGAAAATGGATGGATGGATATATTTTACAAAAAACATAAATACAGCATATTAAAAACATAGAAATCTTCAATTTATGTGAAGAATCATTTATAGTAATCAATTTAATATATTTGACTATTTAAATTATTTAAGACTGAATTACATCTATACTGGTATCCTATCTGATATATTCCTACCTCACACACTGTGTTCCTGGGTTAGATTTCAGATTCATAGTGACCAGTGACCAGATGACCAGGTGCTTTTTGACATTCTTAGATTTCTGACAGATTTTGCACAATAACACTTCTACAGCTGTATAGTTTTCCACCGATGCCATTGTTACAGATGGCAATGCAGTGCAGCCAGCCTGCAAGCAGTTTTACTGATAAGTTGATTCTGGCTGAACAGACCATGGTTCCACCTGTTGTTAATGTTACTCATAGGCTATTTTTGCTTGCTATCTATCAGACTGGACCTGCTATCCCAGATAAATGGGTTACAGTGGCACAGCAGACCACAGATGCTGCCAGTGACCCCACCATACTGACATGTTTGCAAGGGTCAGGAGAACTCTTATGAATGTGCATGCTCCATATACTTACTGACTGCATGCAAAGAAGTAAAAAGTTTTCTCACCATGATTAGAAATATAGGGCATGAACAGCTGAATTAACTGGAAGTGTGTCTTTATGGATTTATCCTAAAGGTGTATGTGACAGCATTGTCTGTGTGTGAATAGCTGAAATATTTTACATATTTCCCTCCACTTTGGGGAGCACCATATAGGATCTCCAGTGTCTAATGACAGGTTAGTCCCCTGAGTTAAGGATGTAATTGCATAGGCAAACTCAATCAAATCAAGATGTGCCTCATTCCAATAAATGTCATTCAACAATGTCTGCCTATCCCTTGCTCCTCTAGTTCCTCAAATATTAACATAATGTTTCAAAGCTGTCTTTTGCCTACTCAGGAATGGTGGTTTAGACAATTTGATGTTACAATAGTTTAACTTTCTCAGGGGCAGGCAGATATGCCTGAGGCATCCAAGTTGCCACACATTTAGACAGGGTTTCTGTAAATCTGTAAATGTCAAGAAGCTCCATGTCAGAAATTGTCAGGTCTGGATCTGGAAGTATACTCTCTTAACAGTTTATTATTAATCTAAATTTCAGCAGTTTATTTTTTCACCATTGGGAAAAATGAGAATACAACAAGGTGGTCACATAAATTATCTGGAGCCGCTGACAGTTTGGTTGGACCTCAGGTACTGTTTTGCCTATATTAAAGCATGCAGACACCAGGGGCATGCTGGGGCATTATTTCCCTCTTCACATACAGTTGTACTTCATAAAAATATATGTCCCATATTATCTGAGTTATAGTAAGGGAATTGACTGAAAGGGATTATTAGATGCAGTGAATTTATAAATATAATTCATGCAGATAATATACACTGTAATTTTTTTTTTTTAACTTGTAGATAAAGCAAAGATTACTGAAGTTTTACAAGAAAATACTATTTCAGCCTTTCTACTTTAAAGTCATGCTTAATGAAATGTGGTACTTGGCACTTTTTTGTAATTATTTATGCTCAAATTGACTCGAAATGCCAAAGTAATATTTGCTTTATGTTTTGTCATCTAATTAATTGATGAAAAAAACTGACACATGCAATTAAAATGTACTCAACACAACCTGGAAATATCTGCATATGAACTCTTCTGACATTAGATTTGGTGTGCAGAGACCTCAGGCAAGCTTGTCCAACAGAAATGTTTCTCAGTGACTGAGGAGATTAACCTATGGTAAGTGGTGAAATATTCATTTATTAATTCAATTTCAATTCAATTAAATTTTATTTGTATAGCTCTTTTTACAATAGACATTGTCTCAAAGCAGCTTAACAGAAATATCAACACTATATACAGATATTAAAAGTGTGAATTTATCCCAACTGAGCAAGCCGGTGGCGACAGTGGCAAGGAAAAACTCCCTAAAGCCATTTAGCCAATATTAAGCGATTTAGTAATGTTTGCAGCAAATTGCAGGCTTATTTAACTTTCTGCAGTCCTTCTGGTAGCTGATGGTTTCTTATTATAGAGTTATGAATAATTATAGATGCAAACTCCTCACCTTTCAGTGAAAATTCACCGTTTTGAGATCAAAATAGGTCATCTAAGTGATTAGATCGTGTTATTTTTTTCCACACAGCAGAGCTGACCATAAACGTGATCTTACAAGGATAAATAAAGAACTGGTTATTTCAATAAGTACATTGTTTTCTTTACTCTTTACTTTAAAAATTATGTCTATAAAGGGTTTATGTATTTGAGTTCTGAGAAATGGGATCGGTGAAGAGAGAGGGCAATCAGTTTGCAGTTTAGCTTAACAATGGCGTCTAATCAGCAAATATTGTCTTAAATAGACTGTGCATAGCACTTCATCTTTTATAACATGAGATTTTGGCCGAATGTGTGTGTGTTTTTTTTTTTTTTTTTTTCATTTCGTGAAAAGTGACAAATTTGGACATACAAGCGAATAAAATTTTTTTTCAAAACACGTCTCCTGCGTGACCATGAAAACAGCACAAGTTCTCCATGGACTGCTCACTGCATCTCTTATCTTGTTGTTGTCTTCTTGTTTTTGTCTTGTTGATGTATTCACCTCCTACATCTATTGAATCCTTTATTGTGTTTTATGTACTGTTGTTTTGCCCTAAACAAAACACATAAAACCTTTTTTACCCCTTACCTGTTAGAATTAGTTTTCAGGCAGATGCAAATATACTTAAAAGTAACTAGAAATGAAAATGTAAAGCAAATATCTTTAAAAATATATATATATATGAAAAAAAATTCTGTGTGAGCGTGCCCTGGACCCCCCTAGTTGTGGCAGGTTTTCTCTATCTGTGCAATGTTCTCAACTTTTTTACCCTTTACCTGTTTGTATCCCTGAATAACGTTCGTGTGTGCTCTCGTGAATGTTAACAGGTTTTTGGTTAATGTTTGCAAATGCAGTTCTGTTTTTTTTATTCACATGGATAACCGAGTTAACCTGTTACTAAGGCAAACTATTAATGTAGCTAACAGAGTTGCTAACGAACCGACTAGCACACTCATCTGAGTTGTTATCAAGTAGGCTTTACAAACCTCCAGAGACCTTTGATTGGTTACTGTAATGTCTGTGATGTAAACTAAGCTGTCTTATTATTATATTAACTTCAATTTTCAAATAGATTGGCACTGGACATGCATAAAATAATGAAAAAGCTGTAAGAAATTAAATAAAAAGTACAAGATTTAAGTACAAGTGTTAATATTAATATAAATCAGTGTTTTTCAACTGATTGAAAAACAGTTGATCATTTTTCTGCCATCATTTTTCACCGCTCACCTTGGTGGGATTGGGGATTTCCACATACTTGCCAGCACTTCTTTTCACCTATTTGGGAAACCCCACCCAATTGCGGCACAAGTACCTCCCACTTGGAGGTAAGTACCCAACTATTTGTGAAATCCTGCCTACTTGCAGCATAAGTACCTCCAACTTGGAGGTAAGTACCTGCCACTTGAAGGTCTCTGGGCTGCAGCGATACATAGCATATACTTGTATCTATTTGGAGCTGAACCTCCCATTTGGAGGCTCTGACCTCCATTTATACCTATCTCTTCAAAATGATTGGCTTGTATATTGGGTCATTTAATGGATGGTATGGATGACAACGGAGGATCAAATATGAGATGGGCAATTATGAAGCAAAATTAAGAGGCAGTCAACTTTCTTGTCCAGAGCTGGAGGTGAACTCTTGAAAACAAAGATGACAAATGAAAAGGTTTGCCCCCTTGGCATGAAAAAGCCCAGAAAGCCCACCATTTCCATTTGGGGAAACTGAAGAAACATTAGAGAAGGAGAGAGGTGATCTACTCAAAGAAATTCAGAAGAAATACAACCAAAAGGTCATTGGTGAAATAATGGAAAATAGAGAATACTTTCTCATATTGAAGATTGTAAGTCGTTAAGCGCTGCCCTGCTGTCAAAGACCTCATGGAGAGATGGCCAGCTGTTTTGTGAACCTGAGGTATACCTCAGTTCTTCTCATGTCCTTTGTCTTGATAGCAATGTGAAGAGCTTTATTCAAGTATGGCTGGAAAATTATTGGATTATTTCATTAATCAAATCTAATTCAATATCTTCATTTCATCAGTACATTATAATATGTACATGGGTGGCAAAGAAAAGTATTATTTAATAAATGAAATGTAACAACAAAGTGTAGAAAAAAATTTAAAGGCACACATACTTTTAAGCAACACTCTAATATGTGACATTTTGTTTTAATCTTTGTTTTAGATAACCACAATTCACCTGGAGTGAACCTTTTTTGCAACAACTTGACTTCTGGACTCCAAGGCTCCTGGCCATGTATGAGATGAAGGGTGGGGTTGCAGGCATAAAAATAAGAGTGCTGGATTCAGGCAGCCAGTGTAAAGTGGTAAAGTGTAATGTTTTTTACATGCATAATGTTTTTAAATGCATGATGTCAGACCATTTAGTGTCATTAAATATATGAGTGCTATCACGTAAGGATGTTGAGGGCGGACACAAGTGCAGTTAAAGACGTTTATTAGAGTGAGAGCCAGGCAGACAAATCCAAAATGGTAATCCAAAGTGTGGTCTAATAACAGGCAAAAGGTCAGGAGATATACAAACAGGCATAAACTGGGCAAGGCTAGAATCTAAAACGAGAAACAGGGTCAATATACACGAAACAAAACAAGAAACAATGAACAACCGCTTGGTAATGAGATAAACTCAATACTACGCAATGTGCACAGAGACATGAGGGGTTTATATAACAAACGTAATCATGGGTTAAACACGAGAAGGCTGAAACCCATGATGACAAAACAGGGGCGGAGACAGAACATAGCCATAAAAAAAGCACACACACCCCCCCCCCCCCCCCCCCAAAGGGCACTCCTCCTGGAGCGCCAGAAAACACCCCCCTCACCTGGCGGTCCTGGCCCTTTGGGCAAAATGAGAAGAACTTGGTTAGACCTGACGTCTGCTTCAGGCATGAATAGAACTTGGTTGTCAGTGTCAGCAGACTCGGGCGTGAACAGAACTTGGTTGTCCGTGTCAACAAACTCAGTCGTGAGCAGAACTTGGTTATCCATGTCAGCAGACTCGTGTGTGAGCAGACCTCGGTCATGAACTTGGCATCTCAGGCTGAAACTCTGCAGATGAGACCACCTCATGCGGCTCATGCTGGAGCTCTGCAGGTGAGACAACCTCGTGGATCTCAAGCTATAGCTCGGGTGCAGAGGTTGGCACGTTGACCTCCAGCTGGAGCTTAGCAGGTGAGACCACCTCGTGGGTCTCAGGTTGGAGCTCTGGGGCCGAGGTCGCCACGTTGACCTTCGGGTGGAGCTCGGCAGGTGAGACCACCTCGTAGGTCTTGAGATGGAGCTCTGGAACCAAGGTCGCCATGTTGACCTCCAGCTGGAGCTTGGCAGGTGAGGCTACCTCATGGGTCTCAGGTTCGAGCTTTGGAGATGAGGTCACCATGTTAACCTCTGGCTGGAGCTCTGCAGGTGAGACCACTACGTGAGTCTCAGGTCAGAGCTCTGAGAAGGAGGTCACCCAGTTTGCCTGCTCATAATAGGTAGTGAACATCACGTCAGGTTCATCTCTGAGGCAGGGCTCCCCCAAAAGGTCCTCCAGGATGGCCCTGGATTCTGGACTGCCGAACACCATCACAAATAGTCCCACAAACTGAGTGACATTCTCCAGGCCCCTGGATCCCATGGCTGCTAGATGCAGTGTCCACTGGCATGCCGGGCCACAAAACCAGGACAACAGGAACCCCAGCCATTGCTTCTCGCCGGGCTTGGGGTCCGCTAGGCTAGAAAAATAGATCGGGCAGTCCACAAGAAAATATTCAGGATCACCTGACAGCCCATCATACTGCTCCAGGAGATCTACTACAGTCCACTGCGGAAACTGGATCGAATCCACAGCTGGTATGGTTTGCTTGATTTTCCTCGCGTGACGTCTCCTCCATCTTCCTGCAGCATGCATGTTGGGGCATAGTATTCTGTCACATAAGGAGGTTGAGGGTGGATGCAAGTGCAGATAAAGACATTTATTAGAGAGAGAGGCAGGCAGACAATTCCAAAATGGTAATCCAAAGTGTGGTCTAATAACAGGCAAAAGGTCAGGTGATATACAAACAACAGGCATAAACTGGGCGAGGCTAGAATCCAAAACGAGAAACGAGAAACAAGGTCAATAAACATGAAACAGAACGAGAAACAATGAACAACTGCTTGGTAATGAGATAAATTCAATACTACGCAATGTGCACAGAGACATGAGGGTTTATATAACAAATGTAATCATGGGTTAAACATGGGACAGCTGAAAACAATGATGAAACACATTCAGGAAACAACCATTGACAAAACAGGGGCAGAGATACAACATAACCATAACAAGAGCACGTGTCCAACGTAAACAAAGTCAATGTCATTGAAGACCGAAAAGTGTGCGTGAGTGCTTGGCGAACGCACACCAGGATTGTGCACGATGTTGCGCTTTGGTTTTCCAAGCATGCTGCAATACTGCAGCGCTGGCTCTATGGGAAATCGTGACAAGTGCACAGATAGTGTTCAATGCAAAGGACTTTTTTTTTAACAACACGAAAGTAGGCAAGATGCTATGAATTGTTGCCTCATTTCTTTCTTGGAAGAATTATCTGAGGAGCTCATTAAAGACTATCAAGTGCATCTTTACATTTATTCCTATTTCTTTGTGATTTCAGATGATAGTTGTGTATATTCTGAACAGGATTACCTATGGGGACTGTTAAATTGTCACTGTCATCCACTGACTCACTTCATGCATTGGGGCTGGGAATTGCCATAGGCCAGCCAATTCAATATTGCAATACAATGAAAATTTAGTTGCTGATTCGATGTATATTGCAATTCTGTAATAATTGTAATTAAGCATGACAATATACCGTGCCCGACACTAATATTTGCAGCCTTGGTAAATATGAGCAAAGAATGCTGTGAAAATTTGTTTTTATTGTTTAATCTTTTGATCTTTTGTTTAAAAAATTCACAAAATACTCTGCTCTCATAGATATCAAACAATTGCAAACATAACACATGTTTATCCCAAAATATATATATCTTTGTTAAATATGTGTGCAACAATTATTGGCACCCCATGATTTCATATGAGAAAAATATATTTTAAGTATATTCCCATTGAAATTTTACATTTTAAATACACCTGGGTGACTAGGAACAGGAAATTGTTCAACCATGCCTTCCTGTTTCACAGGAGTATAAATATGCAGTGTAACATAGGCCAAATTCACTTTGTCATTCATAACAATGGGTAAGACCAAGGAATATAGCTGTGATGTGTGGCAAAAGGTTGTTGAGCTTCACAAAATGGGAAGTGGCTATAAGAAAATAGCACAAGCATTGAAAATGCCCATTTCCACCATCTGGACAATAATTAAGAAGTTCCAGTCAATTGTAAATGTTATGAATCAATCATGAATTGGGAGCATGTCTATATTGTCTCAATGCACTGTGAAGAAGATGGTACAAGTGGCCAAAAAATCGCCAAGGATCACAGCTGGAGAATTGCAGAAGTTAGCTGTGTCTTGGGGTCAGAGAGTCTCCAAAACTACAATCTGAAGTCAGCTACATCACCACAACATGCTTGGAAGGGTTTCAAGAAAAAAAGCTTCTACTCTCATCCAAAAACAATCTCAAGCATCTTCAGTTTGCCAGACACTATTGGAACTTCAAATGGGATCGGGTTCTATAGTCAGATTGCCTTTTTGGCAATAAACACCAGAGGTGGTTTTGGCGCACACTTAACCAATGAACTGGCTAGTCAGTTGGTTAGCAATTAGTTAATGCAAGCTTGGCTTGTTGATTAAATGATGAATATGCATTATGTCATAACATACAGACTCTGCTTGTTATATTAACTTAATTTGCCCCCCAAAAATGCATTTAAAAGTGACAAAATTCATATTTAATATCTGTTATTATTATTATTATTATTATTATTATTATTATTATTATTATTATTATCTAAATCAACATTATATGAACTGAAAAAGATATCACAGACTTCACGGGGAAGTAACCGAATTACAAGTAATTAACAGGGAAAAACCCTTGAGAAAAAAAGAAGAGCAAAAATATTTAATATTTATGCAGACTAATTTTGTGGAAAATACTAATTATCAGTCGTTACACACAAAAAAGACACATTTTACTTAGATACACATGTTTCCTCTTAGGTATTTGCATAAAATGACAACTGCAAATATACGATGTGGCAGAATGTTAATGTTAATTAATTAATTAACATTAAAATGTCCCTGATACACTCATCCATCTATCCTATTTATAAATACTACATCCTACATTTATAAAGACTACCAACTGAATACCAAAAGTAATTTAACCATACATATTAATATTCATATTTTTACTCCTAAGAACACTTTTATCACTATTCTTCTATTATTGAATTCCCACTATTATAGTCGAACTTCAAAGAATGGTACCAAAATGAGCCAGTAAAAAAACTATAAAGGGCATTATTTCCACAGACAGTAGCACTTCCCATTGTCCCTGAATATCAACCAAACTTTATGCAAACATATGCTGAGTGTTGGAAGATTTTAAAGGTCACTTACCCCCCTTGAAGGTATAACTGAGACATTACCTTTAGGTAATTGGTCTTGCTTTCTCCAAGTCATAGGTATTCAGGAGGATGGGCTTCTTCAGAGTTGTAGGTGCATGTTGAACAGACTCCTGTACTACTAGCATGCAATTATGGCATAATAATGTGCAAACCATTTCTTTTTGAAAAAAAAATTCCACAGCCATTGTGCTCGCAGGAACTCTCCAGGAACTCTCAGGTCAGCTAATCAATTACTCTTGTCACTTCCTAATCTTTTCTATTTTATGCTTCCTTTTATTATTGCAATTTTGTATTATTAGTATGAATATTTGTATGTTTATTCTTTACTTTGTTTGGACTGTATTTTATTCTTTTTGCTTTTAAAATCTTATATACGATAGCCTGAAAGTTCTGAAAGTTTATGAATTCCCGAACTTTGCCCTCTTCCTCACACAAGATGAATTGCTTAGGGGACAGAGAAATGCTATCCTTACCAGTCAGAGAGAGCAGGGCCATGATCAATGCATGTTCCTCATGTGTGGTTGGAAATAATACCGTTTCCCAATAACAGAGCTTCAGATATCAACTGATAGTAAATACTCATATAGAGAGCTGCTGATCTGGGATCTGACAGTGAGAGTCACAAGATGCCAGCTAATGTACTGCCTCAAATGTACTGGTGGGTTGTGAGAGGGAAATGTGTACATTTCAATGTAACATATTTATTACTTCTTTTTATTAATATAAAAGTGGGTATATTTAAATGTTTCGTTACCAGTAGAAATGCAGTATAAACTGCAAATATAATTAGGTTATTCACTTTTTTCAAAACAGATTATTCTGAATATACTGCTAGGTATTATGAGATAAACAAGCTATAAAACACTAAATCAGGCTAAATTACAAGTCTGTTTTGTTTCACATATCTTAAGGTACTGGTAGAAAACAAAAAGTTTTTGCATAGAAAAAATGATTGCAATGTTTATCAGACAGGGTGCGCTTCACTTGGGCCGTCCCAGATGTACAGTTTTACCATATGATGATTGAATGACCCCAAAAAGGAGTGAAACTTCATAATCAACTGCCAATCACTGAAATGGTAATGAACATGACTGACATTTAAAACTTAACAACAGGCAGAGTGCTCTGCAGCAGTAGGTCAGTAACCAAATCCATAACAATTTCAAACAACTAGTATAGCTTGCTAGTTTATCTTTGTAATTAGTATCTATTGTAAATAAATTGGAAGTATAAAGTAATGTTTGATTATTTGTTTATTTAGAGGTCTAGATATCTAACTACAGGTCTAGATATCTAACTACAACCCCAATTCCAAATTTGAGATGCTGTGTAAGATGTAACTAAAAAGAGAATGCAATGATTTGCAAATCTCATAAACCCATATGTTATACACAATAGAACACAGAAAACATATAAAATGTTTAAACTGAGGAAATGTACCATTTAAAAAAAAAAAAAAATTAATTTGATTGCCACAACACGTCTCAAAAAAGTTGGGATGGGGACAACAAAAGGCTGGAAAAGTAAGTGTTACTAAAAAGAAACAGCTGGTGGAACATTTTGCAACTAATTAGGTTAATTATCAACAGGTCACTAACATGATTGGGTATTCCAGATGTGCAATCTGCCCATTCCATAGGCACTAATGCACCTGCATACCATCAGAGATGCGGGCTTTTGAACTGAGTGCTAATAAAAAGCTGGATAGTCCCTCTCCTCTTTAGTTTAGAGGACGTGGCATCCATGGTTTCAAAAAAGAATTTCAAATTTCTATTCATCTGACCACAGAACACTTTTACAGTTTGCCTCAGTCCATTTTAAATGATGCCCACAGAAGACGACGACGTTTCTAAATTATCTTCACATATGGCTTCATCTTTGCATGATAGAGCTTTAACCAGCATTTGTGGATGGCACGGTGATCTGTGTTCTCTGAGAGTGAGTTCTGGAGGTGTTTCTGAGCCCATGCAGTGATTTCCATTACAGAATCATGCCTGTTTTTAATGCAGTGCCACCTGACAACCCGAAGATCAGGGGCATGCAATATTGATTTTCACCCTTGTCCCTTGCACACAGATTCTCCAGATTCTAGAAATCATTTGATGATATTATGTACTGTAGATGATAAGATATTCATAGTCTTCATAATTTTATGGTGAGGAACATTATTCTGAAATTGTTCCACAAATTGTAGACACAGCTTTTCGCAGATTGGTGAACCTATGCCCATCTTTACTTCTGAAAGACTCTGCCTTTCTTTTTATACCCAATCATGTTACTGACCTACTACCAATTAACCTCTAGCTGTTTCTTTTTAGTAACACTTACTTTTCCAGCCTTTTGTTGCCTCTGTCCCATATTTTTTGAGACGTGTTGTGGCCATCAAATTCAAAATGACCTTATTTTTTTCTTAAAATGGTACATTTAATCAGTTTAAACATTTGATATGTTTTCTATGTTCTACTATCTATTTGGGTTGTACATTCTTCAGTGAACTGACAAACACTACTAATTTTGTTGACCTGATTTTGGAAATGTTTTTTAATGCTCTTACTTATGAGTAGAGACTGAGAATTAAACAGATGAAACAGATTTTTTTTAAAAAGAACACACACAAGTGTATACTTCATTAACACCCACCTGTGCTACCCCTATTCCCCATCCAACACTGTTTGCTTATCCAAACTAAAATAAAATAGCTAATTATAGATAGTTAATTGTACATCAAAATGTCTTAGAGATTTAAAAAAAAAGATCTGTAGATTCCAAACACTGAAGTTCATAACGTTGGGATTTTGCCTCATATATTATATAGTCTCATCAGCAACACAGCTAAAACATTTTCCCCTAGAAAATCAAACAGTAAGTATAGTACTAAATAAAACACAATTAAATAGCTACACATAAAGATATTAGGTGGCGTTAACTATTTACAGTGGTGCTTGAAAATTTGTGAACCCTTTAGAATTTTCTATATATCTGCATAAATATGACAGTAAAACATCATCAGATTTTAACACAAGTCTTAAAAATGGACAAAGAGAACCCAATTAAACAAATGAGACAAAAATATTATACGTGGTCCTTTATTTATTGAGGAAAATGATCCAATATTACATATCTGTAAGTGGCAACAGTATGTGATCCTCTAGGATTAGCAGTGTAATTTGAAGGTGAGAGTCAGGTGTTTTCAATCAATGGGATGACAATCAGGTGTGAGTTCATGCCCTGTTTAATTTAAAGAACATGGATCTATCAAATTCTGATCTTCACAATGCATGTTTGTGGAAGTGTCCCATGGCACAAACAAATAAGACGATTTCTGAGGACCTCACAAAAAGAGTTGTTGATGCCCATCAGACTGGAAAAAGTTACAAAACCATCTCTAAAGAGTTTGGACTCCACCAATCCACAGTCAGACGGATTGTGTACAAATTGAGGAAATTCAAGACCATTGTTACCCTCCCCAGGAGTGGTCCACCAACAATGATTACTCTAAGAGCAAGACATAGTCCGCAAGGTCACAAAGGCACCCAGGGTAACTTCTAAGCAACTAATAGAATTTTTGGTTTAAATGAAAAGCTTTATGTTTGGAGAAAGGAAAACACTGCATTCCAGCATAAGAACCTTATCCCTTCTGTGAAACATGATGGTGATAGGATCATGGTTTGGGCCTGTTTTGCTGCATCTGTGCCAGGATGACTTGCCATCATTGATGGAACAATAAATTCTGAAGTATACTAGTGAATTCTATAGGAAAATGTCCGGACAGCTGTCTGTGAAGTGAATCTCAAGAGAAAGTGGGGCATGAAGCAAGACAATGACCCTAAGCACACAAATAATTCTACCAAAGAATAGTTAAAAAAGAATAAAGTTAATGTTTTGGAATGGCCAAGTCAAAGTCCTGACCTTAATCCAGCAGAAATAGGACCTGAAGCAAGCAGTTCATGTGAGGAAACCCACCATCGCCCCAGAGTTGAAGCTTTTCTGTACTGAGGAATGGTCTAAAATTCCTACAAGCCGATGTGCAGGACTGATCAACAGTTACTGGAAACATTTAGTTGCAGTTTTGCTGCACAAAGGGGTCACACCAGATACTGAAAGCAAACGTTCACATACTTTTACCACTCACAAATATGTAATATTAGATCATTTTCCTCAATAAATAAAATGACCAAGTACAATATTTTTGTCTCATTTGTTTAATTGGTTTCTCTTTATCTACTTTTAGGACTTGTAAAAATCTGACTTTGGATTGTAGTTTTGGAGACTTTCTGACCCCAGGACACAACTAGCTTCTTTTTTTGGCCACTCAAACCATCCTCTTCACAGTGTGTTGAGACAATATAGACACATGTCTTCTTCCAGGTTGATTTATAACATTTCCAGTTGACTGGAACTTCTTAATTATTGCCCTGATGGAGGAAATGGGCATTTTCAATGCTTGTGCTATTTTCTTATAGACACTTCACATTTTTTGAAGCTCAACAACCTTTTGCCACACATCACAGCTATATGCCTTGGTCTTACCCATTGGTATGAATGACTAATGTAATTTGGTATATGTGTTACATCATATTTATACTCCAGTGAAACAGGAAGTCATGTTTGAACAATTTCCTGTTGTAGTCACCCAGGTGTACTAAATCTGTTTTTAATATTAATGGGAATATTCTTCTAATATATTTTCTCATATGAATTCATAGGGGTGCAAATAATTCTTAAATAATAATATATAACAAATATATATTTTTAAGAAACCGTTGTTGTGTTTGCAGTTGGTTGATATCCATGAGAGAAGATTATTTTTGTGCATTTTGTGAACAAAAGATCAAAACAATAAAGCCAATTTTTCACAGCCTTCTTTTCTCATATTTACCCAGGGTAAATATCCTAGTCTAAAGGCATTCAAACTCAAGTTTTCACAACTCAACACAAAAGGAAAGGAAAACACTGCATTCCAGCATAAGAACCTTATCCCTTCTGTGAAACATGATGGTGATAGGATCATGGTTTGGGCCTGTTTTGCTGCATCTGTGCCAGGATGACTTGCCATCATTGATGGAACAATAAATTCTGAAACAGGAAGTCATGTTTGAACAATTTCCTGTTGTAGTCACCCAGGTGTACTAAATCTGTTTTTAATATTAATGGGAATATTCTTCTAATATATTTTCTCATATGAATTCATAGGGGTGCAAATAATTCTTAAATAATAATATATAACAAATATATATTTTTAAGAAACCGTTGTTGTGTTTGCAGTTGGTTGATATCCATGAGAGAAGATTATTTTTGTGCATTTTGTGAACAAAAGATCAAAACAATAAAGCCAATTTTTCACAGCCTTCTTTTCCAAGTTTTGGAAAAGCCAAGTTTTCACAACTCAACACATCTCTGTTACGCCACGACCAGCAGATGGCACTGCGGCGCAGCTTCGGACTATACACGTGACTTTTGTTTTGGTTCGTTCGCGTCCTGCTTAGACATTGGCTTATGTGCGAGGGTGTAGCTTGATTTGAGCCAGGTGTCTGTGTTTAGTTTAATTATGTAGGCTATTTAAACCCCTCGTGTGGCTGTGCACTACACGCAGTATTATTATTTGTAACGTAGATGCCAGTGTGACAGATATCGGTGTCAACCGTTTAGCATGCATGTTTAGCATGCATGTTTAGCATGCATGTTTAGCATGCATGTTTAGCATGCATGTTTAGCATGCATGTTTAGCATGCATGTTTAGCATGCATGTTTAGCATGCATGTTTAGCATGCATGTTTAGCATGCATCCGGTCTCATTTCCATGTCCTTTTTTCTGCCTCGACTTTAGTCTCATGTTTACTCTCGTAACTAATTCCGTGAAGACCGTGTTTCCTGTGTTTGGTTTTGTTTGTTTGCTTATTAATAAAGACAGTGCTCCTGCGCTTACTTCCTGACTCTAAAGCCCTGTGTGTATCGTTACAATCTCATGTTTAATCTCATCTAATTTCTGAAATGTGCCCGTTCCTTTTCCGTGATGCTGCCAATCTCATGCTTCGGAGTTGGAATGTTTGCTGACCATTATGGAACAACGGTTAAATTTTTGTCCCCAAAAGAGGCTAGATCTTCGTCTTTGTGATCACCTGTAAACTTTAGTCTGGCTTTACAATGCTGGTCTTAGTTGGAACACTCTTAATGGTGCATGGACACACTTTGGTACCTGATGCTTCCAACACCTTCACCAGGTTCTTTCTTGTTGTCTTGGGGTTCAGTTAAACCTTTGGGACAAAAGTTTGTTCATCCCTGGGAGTTAACTTGTGTCCCTTTCCTGAAAGATGCCGTGTCTATCAAATCTCAAGATTTATCTTTCCAAATTTTTTGGTTCTATAGATGCTTCTGGTGCCGTTTATTATTTGGAAATTGCTCCTAAGGAGTAACCGGACTTCTTAGGTCTTGGCTGAAATGCTTGGCTTTTCCCATGGCATAAAGCACAAAAAGGCACAGTCTCTAAAGTTAGGCTCTTTTACGTGTGTGAGAGAGAGTTTCTAAATCATTATATTAAAGTAAGCACTCTTTCATTATTTATTGGACTACTCACTTCATTCATTATTTTGAATAAAACCTATTCAGTTCAAATGACCAGTCAAACTAATAAGCTAATAACAATAAGAACTGGTAATTGTGGGTTATGATTTCCACTACTGTAATAAAAAAAGAAAAGGCTATGCTTTAAGGAACCCTAGTTGTCATTAGGTCCCAGTTTGTGAACTATGGCCCAACCATATTTTTCATTCATCATTAAAACTTTATCGTGGTGAATCCAGAGCCTATCCAGCAATATTGCATGCAAGTCTTGACCAGTAGCGTAGGGGAGGGGCACTCAAGGCACACAGGCAAGACAAGGCAGTGTAGGATGCAAAAAAAAACCCTGACATTATCATGCAGCTGGTCCGTAAACATTAGTGAAAATCTTTACTTGTACAGAAAACGCAGGAAACATACTGAGTGATCATACACTTTCCTTGCTATAACATGTTTTTCATCAATTTATTATAAGGCTTAGCTTCCCTGTAATTTAGGGATATGAATGATAACATTAGAATAAGTACATTAAAGTTGCTCTGGATAAGGGCATCTATTAAATGGCATAATTGTAAATGTAACATAAACCTGTCATTTATGTTAGGTATGTCAGTCATAAATATTCAGATCGTTCTGCTATAGAAAATTCATCAACACCTTCTGAATCAATTATTGCAATAAACACACAGTCTCTGTTTAAAAAAAAAAATTATTTGACTAGCATTTGGGTGTGAAGTCAGCTCACATCACATGTATGCTGCTTAGGATACCTTAGCAACCACCTGGGATTGCATTCCTGTGTCCCAAACATACCTGTCAAGTCTCACATTTTGTTTGTTTGTTTTACACTTAAAGCATACCAACAAACAAGCTACACATTTGTGCAACACGAGCACAGCAAAACAGAGATTGAATCATGCACACAAGCATCCACGTGCACAGAGATTTCTGATTGTTTGTTGAGACTATTTTTGGATACTTTATATCAGTGTATCAGTTTGGAAAAGCGGACAGCTCTATTTTACAAAGATAACAATTAGGAGAAAAGGAAAAATGGGGGAAATCCTTTTCTTTGAGATTTACCATGACTCAAGGTTATCTCCATCTCCATATATGTTTTTAGGTTTGCCACAGCCTACAGAGAACCCACTGTTGTTGCATATGGGAATAGTGATGCAGATGCATTGTGGGCTTCCTGCACTGGACATTGATTTTTCTGTGTTTGTCCAACCTGCACTGCGCTTCCGGGTCAGTATAGGCTAGTTGTGGGCAATCCTATCTGGAAAGGGCCGATGTAGGTGCAGGTTTTCATTCCAACCAAGCAGGAGGCACACCTGATTCCACCTTAATCAGTTGATCTTCGCTTTCAATAGATTCAGGTGTGGCTTCTGCTTGGTTGGAATGAAAACCTGCATCCACACTGGCCCTTTCCGGATAAGATTGCCCACCCCTGTTATAGGCTAATGGCCCGTGTGGATATGAATGAGTTTTCCCTAACACACCGAGCCCATAGTACGCAGCTGTGTTTTCTGGGATGTAAATCGTGGTGCCATTGTGATCTTCTTGTTTGGGTTTTACTGGTGGTTTGCTAACCAACTAAACTGTACCTACTGTACTGTGCTGGAGTATGATGAGGATAAAAGTCTTTAAAATATATTGTTTCCATATATTCTGTTTAATGCCACTATTCTTAGAGAATTTCTAAAATGTTTTAATAATTTTACCTTTACCTGATCTGGTATTCAATAAATTATCTACTGTGTATTCTGAACATCCTTCCACTTTTAATTTTATTATAAATTTGATTCTTTCTTGTTCATATTTGCTACAATTTAATAAAACATGTTCAACAGTTTCCTTTTCCTGTCAGATTTCACATAAACTAAATGTATTATTTTTTGCCCATTATGTGAAGTGTTGAGTTAAGCTTGGTATGACCCATTCTTAACCCAGTTAGCATGGCATCTTCATCTCTACTTAAGTTATGAATAATATTATTTTTGTCTCACTTTATTATGTATTTTTATAGAAATATCTGCCAGTCTGACTTGCATCCTAATTTTTCTGCCATTTATTATAGCAGGCTTCTAAAATGAAATGCTTTCCTTCTACTCTGATTAAATTAACTGTAATATTTACATTATCAAGTTTAAGTGCTTCCTTAGCCATTTCATCTGCTTTCTCATTTCCTAATATCCCAACATGTTCTGGGGTTCAAATAAAATGTACTGAAATTCCTATCTGTCTTAATCTGTATAAACGGACCAATATTTCCTTTAAACTACCCCCTCGACAAGACTGTAAAGTTCGTAAACTAGAAGGGATGCCATTGAGTCGGAGCAGCTTACTACTTTATCTGGTAACACTTCCTCCACCCATTCAAGTGCCATCTGTATAGCAACCAACTGGTGTTCTATGGTGAACCTTGCAAAGTTTCCTATATTCATTTCAAAGACACAAAATGCTGCACCTTTTCGTCCTGTATTTGTATTGTTGTTGTTGTTGTTGTTGTTGTTTTATCCATCACTGAATATAAGTAGATACGAATATTAGGAATTTCTAATATGTTCCATTGCCAAAGACTTAATTTCAACCGCACTGCCTCATTTTTTTAATGCACTCATGCAAGTTTAAGGTCAATTACCGGTTGACTAAATATCCAAGGGGGCACTGGTGTTATTACAACTGTAGGTCCACAAATTTTAGGATAGGCTGCTCACTTTTTGGCTGCCGTTGTGATCTAGATTGGAACACAACCCTACAAGCAAGTGCGACGAACTCCGTTTTACGACAGTTGTTAGTCCTCGCAAAACTGATTTTCCGACAGTGGCTTGAAAGTACCACAGCGGTGAATAAGCCCTTTTGCATTGTCGACGCTCGTTTCGAAAACAAGTTTTAAATTATTACAGCAAGGGACAATTACATAAAAAAATATTCCGAACGCGTGTATACTGGGTGTAGACCGTACGCAGATTTTTTTTATCCATACGATTCTGTCGTTAGTGAAGTTGAAACTCGAGGCCCAGCGAACGGAGCAGCTCGGAAGAAAAAAGTTTTGTTATTGTCATGTGACGTGATACGCATGTGGCGATAAAGTGTGGTTATTCTTTCGGTCTATTTACACACAGTTATTTGATTTCAGCGTACAAGTCCTATTTTCAAAGCATGCCTCAACCAAAATATAGAAAGATCGCAGTTTTGGGGTACCGGTCAGTTGGTAAGTGTTGATTTAGGATAAGTATTGGCCTGTATTTGCTAACTAGGAAATTAGCAAGCTAGCCAGTAATGGTGATGTAGCTATGTTGTCCTTAGACTTTACAAAATGCTGTTGGAGTGATTAAATTCTCGCCAGCTGCCCGGCAAGTTAGTAGGTCCAACTAGGGAAGAAAATTAATAAGTGATCGCTTATGCACAACAAACGTTATGAAAGTTACTCCAACCTTTACTACGTGTGTGAAATGCCACTTTAGCTAGCTGGCTAACTGGACCTGCTCATAACCTCGCGAACACGCCAAGAGTAGCCCTGATTCCGCAGTTCTGTCTAAGATTTGCTGGAGTATTAACGTGCTCTTGAATGACGCTGAGCATCATTGAGGTTAGCTAAATAGATACCCGTTTCAAAATGTTGATAAGTGACGTTTGATCCCTTTTGCAACAGGAAAGTCCTCTCTCACTATTCAGTTCGTGGAAGGGCAGTTTGTAGATGCATACGATCCTACAATTGAAAACAGTGAGTATTCGTTCTTTTTTCATTTTTATTTTTTTTTACCATGTTTGTCTTTGTATCCTTCCATCACGCATCGTGATGTGTAATAGCCAGGTTTGGGAGTGTTACTTTAAAAATGTATTCCGATACAGTTACAAATTACTTCATAAAAAAATTTGAGTAACGTCATCCAAGTATCACAATATGAAAGTAATATAATCTGATTTTGTATTATTATTATTATTATTATTATTATTATTATTATTATTTAAAGGTCACATATGTAAATAAAGTAAAGAAAAGCAATATGATCTAAAATGCCTTGATTTAGAGTTTATTTTAGAGATTAGTATAGTTTGGCCTTCTCCTCTGTTTTGAAGAAAGCCAGCGTTTGACACATGGTCGAGGATCAAACTGTTCAAGTGATGGGCCCTCTGTGCTGATCCTGATCAAGTCCTCCAATGTTGAATACAATGTTGAATGTTGAATGTTGCATACTTCTGATTTTATCCTGTTTTGAGCTGAAATGCCACGTTAACACTGAGCAGCCAAAATTGGTAGGACAAGCAACATCTCAACTAGATGCATTTTGCTCAAAGCACATGCTGTATCGTTGTCATAAGTCTTGCACAGATAGTCAGTTTTTTTCTTCATTAGTAATATCTGAGAGGTAAATTTGGTGTAAGGTAGCTCTTCACATGCAATCATATAGGCAGTGATGAATTTTAATTTCAGCTCCGCCCATTCGGTCCTGTCATGTAGTTCACATGCACAAGACACTGCTTGTACTAACGGTGTTTTTTGTGGAGCACTCTGCGATTACATAGTCATGAGCTTTTTTAAAATTTTATTTATACTTTTGACTATTGCTCTGTTTTCTCACAGCCTCTTTCTTGAAATGGTTCATTCCAGTAATGAAGTTCGTTTTCCCTGCTATTTCTCTGTCTGCTTTTGAGCAAAAGTCACAAAATATTTTCTGTGTGCGATGATCATACCTGAGCCATGCAATCTCTTGAATCCAAGAAATCTTAAAATGCCTTTCTGCACTTTTATTTGGGTGTTCATTGATTGACACGGAAAGATGATCCTGTGTGTCGTTTTCTCTCTCTCTTATGCTGGCACAGCTGGAGCCTGCTTTTTTATTAGTAGGAGAGCCATCAGCATTGTTGCTTGATAGAGATGAGGATTGTTTGAAAAGTCTGATTTTTTTTTTCATTTTGACATGTCTTTCTGACGCGGAAAGCTGATCCTCGCTTTCCCTGTGCGTATTTTGGCACTCTGGATGAATTTGAAATGAAACTGCTTTTTTCCTCCCACTGAAACTTTCATGCACAGCATCACATTTTATTACATCAACACAACAAATTATGTGACCGGCTACTCCTCACAGAACAAGCAATTAAAAAGACATTACAAGTATGGAGCCCTGCAAATATTTAATTTCTTTGGTTTTAATATAAAAAAGGTAATCCTGATAATATTCCCTTTTTCTTTCTTTTTTTTAACAAAATGTATCTGTAATCTGATTTGTTTTTTGTTTTTTGACGTAACTGTAACAGATTACAGTTACCCAATTTTACACACCCTTTTACACACTTTACTGACTTATGAGGTTTTTCCACTGCACACTGAAACACAAGACTGGTCCAAACTGGAGTCGCCTGGATTTACAGGGGCAGGTGCTCAAAGTTAAAAAGGGAATATTAATCATAATGTTAAAAGACAGTTATCAAATGAAATTATTATAATTATTTCAAGATTACCCAGTTGCAGACTCATGTCAGGACTAGGGTGGGTGACATGACAAAAATATCATCATGAATCTCCAAGGTTTTTTCTACAATACATGATATGTATCACAATATACAGTATTGGTTTGCTCACAAACTACAAAAACTACCAACAAATTTAGATTTGGTAGATCTAAAAAAGATTTATTTTTGTTTGTTTATTTATTTATTTATTTAACTGTTTAATAGATTAAATACACAACTTTAGAAACACAACTGCTTCCATTCAGTTTATTTGATTACAACAAAAAGTCATCACCATCTCAGAAAAGTATATTGATAGATAGAGTCTTTATTGGTCACATATACAGTAGAGCACAGTGAAATTGTTTTCTTTGCATACCCCAGCCTGTCAGGAAGTTGGGGTCAGAGCGCAGGGTCAGCCATGATACAGCGCCCCTGGAGCAGAGAGGGTTAAGGGCCATTCTCAAGGGCCCAACAGTGGCAGCTTGGCAGTGCTGGGGCTTGAGAATGGCCCTTAACCCTCTCTGGAGCAGAGAGCCCCTGGAGCAGAGAGGGTTAAGGGCCATTCTCAAGGGCCCAACAGTGGCAGCTTGGCAGTGCCTGGGCTTGAACCCCCGACCTTCCGATCAGTAACCCAAAGCCTTAACCGCCAAGCCATAAATATAAAATATAATTTAAGTTTATTTAAAAAATAATTTTAAATGCAATAAACTCGTTTTATCTACATTGCCAATGAAAATGCAAAAGTTGGGTTGTGGCTGCAGTGCTAGATTGATGGATCAAGTAGTGTAAACTGACTGTGCCTTTTTTATTTATAGTGAAATTTGTATTCATTGATATGTCTTCTTTTGGTAAGTGTGCTTTACTCATTTAATTCATGCAGAAGTCTTCATGTAGGTTGCAAGCAACTCTTATAATGGCTAGTGTGGATCAGCTACCAACTAGGGAGAGCGAAGGCTAGCATGTTCTTCCACTGAGGCATGTGAAGCCAGCCAACCACATTTGTTCAAATTGCTGCTCATGCTGTGTCACGGGGCAGTGTTTTAGAGGAAAATGCTGTCTGCCCTCTTCTATATACATAGATACATACATACATGGTTCAGTGTCATAATTGGCTAGTGTCGCTGTGATTGACAGGTGAGAGATAGTGTGTGTTCCCCTCCCACCCTTGGACTCTCTAGTTCTCTTGAAATGCCAGCCACGGATGGCTGTGCGATTTGCGCTTGCAGTCTTCCAACGATAAGGCTAAAGCTTTTCTGTTCTGCCACTCAGGAGGCCTGTAAATTCTTTGAAATGGTCACAGCACAGTCATTTATAGAAAAAATGTAAACCTAGAAAATTAATGGTTGTCCTGTTTTGGCATGGTTCTAAGACATAACATACTATGTGGTAATTTCCTAGTTCCATTTCCATTTAGTACAATTTATTTTACTACCTTGCAAAATATCATGTACAACATAGAGATTATTTTTTTGGTACTTATGGTCTTCATATTGTTTTGTTAACCAGTTTCTATTTTCTGTTGCTTTGTTGTAGCTTTTAATAAAATGGTGTCTGTGAATGGACAAGACTTTAATCTTCAGCTGGTTGACACTGCTGGACAGGTAAAAAAAAAAAAAAAAAAAAAAATGAATGAATTAATTAAAATCTTTGCTCTTTGGATCTCTTATATATTAGTGGTTACTATTTGGTTTATTCCATTATGTTACAGTACGTTGTTATCCAAAAGTTAAAAATTTTGTAAAATAAATGTTAGGGTGAAAATTTTAAACTAGAAAATGTTTGACTTTTTTATGGTCCAGGAAACATGACTTTAAATAGTTTGTCTAAAAGATATTTTGCAAGTAATTCTTATTGGGTCAGTACGGGACCTTGGAAATTTATTATTTTATCTGCTAGTGGGCATTGTGCAAGGGAAACCGGTGACAGAAATGGTTGGTGCAACTGAATTTTCATCACCATCATAACACTATCCCCACAGTGAAGCATGATGGTGGTAGCATGTTGAGTGTTACCGTTGACTATGTGAAATTATAACATAAACAAAATTTAGTGAACAAAAATCAGAAAACTTTTAGGGGAAAATAGGACAAATAAAAAATGTTACAGTAACCTAATTGCACAAGTGTGCACGCCCTTTTATAATTGGGGATGTGGCTGTGTTCAGATCACATTCAATCTCATGTTCAAAAGTAATTATCATACAGCTGTCATTAGTGAAATTATTCTGATTAACTCCAAAGACAAGCTGTTTCTGTAGAATTTTCTTCACATCTTCTTGGATTCCGACTACTAAAGCCATGATCCGCACCAAGATTACAAAGCATGCATGGTATCTCACTTGTTATAAGGTATCAACCAGGAGAGGGGTATAAAAGAATTTCCAAAACATTACTTGTACCATGGAACACCGTAAAGGCCATCATCAACAAATAGAAAAAATGGAGCACCACAGTGACATCAAGAACAGGACATCTCTCAAAAACTTGCCAGGGAGGCTGCCAAGAGACCAACGGCAAAATTAAAAGAGCTGCAGGAATATCTGACAAATACTGATTACTCTCTGCATGTGACAACAGTCTCTCCTATTCTTTACATGTCTGCTTGATGGTAGTGGCTAGAGGGAAGCCCTTTCTCTCAAAAAACAACCAAGCTCAACTAAGAAACCCCAAGCCACGTGGCAAAATGTGTTATGGTCTGATGAGACCAATTCCAAAAGATATAATAATTCCAAAGGGTATGGTTGGTGCAATAAAAGCACATCACCAAAAGAACACCATATCCAGGGTGCAACATGGTGGTGGCAGCATCACGCTTTAGGGCTGGTTTTCTGAAGCCAGAACTGGGGCTTTTATCAGGGTGAATGGAATCATGAATAGCTACAAATACCAGGTAACTGTAGTGCAGAAATTCCTTAAGGAATTTCACCTTTCAGCATAACCATGACCAAAAGCATACATCCAAATCTACAAAGGAATGGGTTAACCAAAAGAAGATCAAAGTTTTTGAATGACCTAGCCAGAGCCCAGACCTGAATCCAATTAAAAATCTCTGGGGTGACTTGAAGCGGGCTATGCACAGGAGATGGATCTAAAATGTTTTTGCAACAAAGAGTGGGAACATATTGCCAAGTCAAGATGTGCTGCCCTGATGGACTCCCCAAAATACTGTGTGCTTCAGTAATGTATTAGTTTAGGTTTTCCCTAAAATGTTTGGTTGTTTCCTACTTAATTTTTATACGTTGTAATTTCACCTTGAGGGTGGAAAACATATTTAAAGTTCGATTTATTTTGGAGGATGGAGGAACGGTCTCCGATCCCTTGCCATTTATTCTCCAACCTCATCAGGCATTATAGGAGAAGACTCAGAGCTGTTATCTTGGCAAAAGGGAAGTAGCACAAAGTAGTGACTAAAATGGTGCTTATAATTGTTGCACACCTATATTTAACTTATATATATAAAGTTTGCAGGTGTTTGATATCCATGAGAGCAACGTGGGTTTTTTTGTGTGGGTTTTTTTTTTTTTTTTGGGTTTTTTTTTTTTTGGTTTTTTTTTAAACAGAAGCTCAAAAGAGTAAACAATAAGACAATGTTTCACAGCCTTAATTGCACATATTTACCAACGGTGCCAATATTAGTGGAGGGTGCTGTACCTGTGCACAATGGTTATCTGTATTTGACCTGTAGATTGAAAAATAAATGTCAAACAAACATTGATTTTGGCAGAAATTATACATTTTTGTGCTTGAATCCGCATTTGATTTTGAACAAAATCTACCAAACTGCTGTGGATGGTATCAGTCATTATTCAATTGTAGCCTTAAAACTAAGCACTCTATTTAACTCAAAAATGATGCTGATGATCACAGTGAGCATCCTTTCAACACACTGATTAATGCCTGATCTTATAGTATACGGCTGTGAATGAGTAATGACACATAATCTGGTGTCACCCAGATGAGGATGGGTTCCATTTTGAGTCTGGTTCCTCTCAAGGTTTCTTCCTCATGTCCTCTCAGAGTTTTTCCATGCCGCTGTTACCACTGTAACTCATGCAACAATGTTACTCATTAGGGATATAAATCTAAATCCATTTTTGGATTTCTGCAAATCTGCTTTGTTAAAAGCACTATATAAGTAAAATTGACTTAAATTAAATGCTATCTGAAACTTTTACACAACCTGCACGTTCAGTTAACTTGGCAAATGATTCCAAAATCCAGTTATAATTATGGAATATTTTAAAGCTTCAGTGATTAAATAAATTGCTGCTAATATGACAATGCAGATCAAGTTTCAGATATTGAAATCCTATTTATTTTTGTGTGACATGATAGTTTAGCAGTTTGTAAACTGCATTTTTTTTTTAATCTGATGTGTTTATTGTATGCACTTTTCATCTTTTTCAGGATGAGTACTCAATTTTCCCACAGTCTCATTCAATGGACATTCACGGTTATGTTCTGGTGTACTCTGTCACCTCAATGAAAAGGTTGGTGCTTTGTGTGTAGTTACTTCAGTAGTACATTATAATGTGCTCTACTTTTCAGCATAATTTCAATTAATGTCTCTTTTTTTTTTTTTCTTCCCAATGTACCCTGAAACATTTACTTTTGATGATAGCTTTGAAGTGGTTCAGGTTCTGCATGACAAACTGCTTGACATGGTTGGAAAAATACAGTAAGTATGTGTGTTTGTGCATGTGTGATTTAAATGTCTGTGAAACAGAATGTGATTGTGGGGGGAATCCCTGTTTGTTTTTCCAGGGTGCCTACTGTTTTGGTTGGAAATAAAAAAGACCTTCACATGGAAAGGTAAGTACTGCATGGTAGAACAAACTGAAAGTAAGGAACTTGAGGAATGGTTCATCTCTCTCTCTGTCTCTCTCTCTCTCTCTCTCTCCCTCTCTCTCTCTCTCTCTCTCTCTCTCTCTCTCTCTCTCTCTCTCAGAGTTATTAAACCAGAAGAAGGCAAGAAGTTAGCTGACTCTTGGGGAGCTGCCTTTATGGAATCATCTGCTAAGGAAAACCAGGTAATGTTTTAATTATTTAAAAACATCTAATAATTCAAACCACTTGACAATGTTACACACATGTACAATTATACTTGTTTGTGCTTACAGACAGCTGTAGACGTTTTTAAGCGGATTATTTTGGAAATGGAGAAAGCGGACGGAAATGCCCCACCTGAGGAGAAGAAATGTTGCGTGATGTAGATGCTGCTCTCTTTCAGAAACACACAGCAAGCTTCCTGGCCAAAGTTAAGAGTGACATCATCACCAGTCAGCACGATGCAGTGTGGTGGTGGGACTGCCGTTCTAACACTCTACCCACTCCTCACAGTAGACGGGAAGATTTATATATGAATTTATATAAAATTGAGAAAAGCACCAAGAATGGTAGGCTGTCCCAGGAAAAAAAAATCCCCCGAAAGGAAAACAAGTATCTCTAGCCTCAATTACACTACTGTTCATTTTCAATCAAAATACTTAAAGGTGCGTTTAAAGTGAATTGTAAAAGCCTCCAGTGTTTTAATTGCACCTCTTAAATTCAAGCTTTGTTACAATGTTGGGCCCCATCTAATAACCTCTGTGCCATAGGGATTTGTTGAATGAACTATGACCTGGTCAACTCTTGCTGGATAACATGCCTTCAACATAGCATGTACAAATGAATCATGACCTATAAATCCTTTTCATCCATCTATGATTTAATGTGCCGAACCATGTGCCTGATGTGTTCTGGGTGACGTGAGTCGGGAGGTGTTATCCTTGCCACAGCAAATATTGAGGCCTAAAGCAAGTGCACCCCCCCTAGCCCCCCCGGGTTAAATTGAAATTTTTATTCACCCTTGTATTATTATTATTATTATTATTATTATTATTGTCTCTACATATGATTAGAGATGTGGGTTTTTTTAAACAATTGTGTTTGTCATTTTGGTCTAGTATACTTCTGGTTCATGCTACAGCAACTGTGTATGTAGGATTTATAAGAAATTTAGTTATATGTGGTGCAGTCAATGTACCAAAGCCAGTGATCACCATGAAAATGGGTTTTAAACAAATACTTTGGCTTTTATGCCCCAGGAATTATGTAGTTGGTTTGTTTTTGCTTTTGAGGTGAAGCGATTAATCAGGTTTTACGGTATGGTATAGGATAAATTAAGAGTTGATAAGTTGTTTAGTTTCAGATCAGGCACAAACTTCATCATTGTACAGCAAAGTCTGAAAAATAACATATCACCTGAACCTAATCTGCTGAAATTGGAAAATTCAACAAAATTATAGAACCCGATGCTTCAGAAATGAATAATTTCTTGAATAATTTTTTTAATAAATTCAAATATAACAGAACATTTAGTTCTCCATTAAGAACCATTTAAAAGCAAAGAATTTGTTCTGGGAGAAAGTTAGTTCAAAGCAGCTGGAAAATAAGCCAACAGTAAATTAGCAGTAACATAATGTTGCCGTTTGGAAAGAGAAAGCCCTAACACCTGAGGTGGAGGTGGGGATGCTAATTTAAATCCAAAGACAATGCTGTCAAAACCATCATATCAAATATCAAATACAAGGGCAATTGTTAGTAATTAGCAACTGTATTAACAATCTGATAATAAAATACCACAGTGTTAAAGATTGAAACATTTTCCATGTTGATATGTTGTTTTCCATAGAAATTTCCTAGCATGTTTATTTATTGGTGTCATAAGTTTTCAGGTATGTGGTCTGAGAAAGTCTTCAGCACATTTATGGATCTACTAAGCACATTGTTTACTGGAGTAATGGAATTGGATTGGTCTTGATTGGTTTGATTTAATTTCAGATTAGCAATATTGTGGAAATCCTGCATATTGAAAACTAAAATATTTTATGCTTAGCCCTTTGCTTTAATTCTGAGCTGTTTTTCTCCATAGTAGGGAAACTTGATTGTGTCCTTTTTGGGGTGCTGAAGGGGGGCATTGTTGTCTTTATTTTGTTTAGGGGGGATAACTGATGATTTAAGTAAGAGAGGTGATGCTGTGTTAAGTGCCTTTACCCTGAAACCACCTTTGGTCTGTGCTCATGTCCAAGCAGTGAACCTTTTGTCCTGTATTCCTTATGCAGTGTAACGTCAAAACTCCATACTCAACTCATCCAGCATAGGATTGCAATATTTATTCATCTTATTCAGGCTAGTAGCTTAGTGCTACATCGATCATGTGGTCTTGGGTGCACATGTCAAGATGGGTATAAAATTACATGACATAATAGGTTATTTTAAAATCAATCATAATCTTTTAGCAAAATGGCTATTTCTGGAAGTCAGCATACAAATAAGCAGGTAGTTACCCTTAGATTACTGTTAGAGGGAGGAAAGTCACCAGCATCCTTTCGGTTATAAAATATTCAGACACATTAAAATTCCTTCAAGTTCATGGTGCTCTTTAAGGGTTCTTTTCAATGTCACCTAAAGTTTGTATTTATGGGGAATCTTCTTGTGATATGTCCCTCAACTTCTGAGTCTGTGCTGTGGGGGTCATAATTAATTCAGAAAATCTTGCTGTAAACAATTTTGTATATACAAATAAAATCTTTACTCCTTTAAATGTTATCTATCTGGTGTTCTTTCACTGTTGACTGATGAATCTCTCAATATCCAAAATGGTCATATTTACTATTTATTATTATTTTTTATTTGTTTGTTTATTTATTTTACAAAAAGCAGTTTTATAGCTAAAACAGGAATCACTTTCTTCCTCAAAATAAAGGCCTATTTTATTCCACACAAGCACCAGACACAGATAGAAGGTGTGGCCCAAAGTTTGAAGGCAGAAGTTGTTGGTATGTCAGAAGTGACTGTATAACCAGTGTTCTAGTTTTGTTTCAGTGGCACAGTTTCTGCTCTTTTATGAAGCTGTGTGTGAACAAATACTATTAACCTAATAAGTATATAAGATACAATTTTGTACTTGATTTACATACTAACAGAGCACTTTATTGGGAACACTATACAAATACTGGGTAGGGCTTCCCATCCATCCATTTTCTGTGCAGCTTAATCCTAGAGGGAAAATCTGGAACCTATCCCAGGCTGCCGACCCATCGCAGGGCATAGGGCCTCTCTTTGCTCTCAGTTCTTCATGGCATGGGTTTCACAAGATGTTGGAAACAGTCCTTTTGACATTCTGGTTCATGTTGAAACGATTGCATCCCGCAATCCCTGCAGATTTTTCAGGTGCATTTCATGCTGCAAATCTCCCGTTCTACCACATCCTAAAGGTCTTCTATTGGATTCAGAGCCGTTGACTTGGAATTCCACTGAAGAACACTGAACTCATTGTCATGTTGATAAGCCCAGTTTGAGACTTTTGCTTTCTAACATGGTGCATTATCATGTTGGAGGTAGCCATTAGAAGATGGGTGAGTTGTCACCATGAAGGGATGCACATGGTCAGCAACAGTAGTCAAATAGGCTGTGGCATTCAAGGGATGATTGGTATTAACAAGCTAAAAATGTGCTAAGAAAAATATACGCACAGTCAGGTCCATAAATATTTGGACAATGTAATTATTTTTGTCATTTTGTCTCTGTACACAACCAGACTGGATTTGAAATGAATTCAATCTATGTGATTGAAGTGTAGACTTTCAGCTTTACTTCAAAGGTTTAAAAAAATATATATATTGCATTAACTGTTTAGGAATTAGAGCCATTTTTTACATAGTCCCTAAATTTTCACAGGCTCAAAAGTAACTGGACAAACTAACATAATCATAAATATTAGGATTATTTTTAATACTTGCATGCAAATCCTTTGTAGTCAATGACTGCCTGAAGTCTGGAGCCCATAGACATCACCAAATGCCTCCCTTGAGATGCTTTGCCGGGCCTTTATTGCATCTACATTCAGTTGCTGCTTGTTTGCGGGTCTTTCTGCCTTCAGTTTTGTCTTCAGTAAGTGAAATGCATGCTCAAAAGGTCATCAGCCATTTAAGAACATTTAATTTCATTGTCTTAAGAAGCTCTTGGGTTGCTTACACGGTAGGTTTTGGGTCATTATCAATCTGTACAGTACTGTGAAGCACTGTCCTATTAGTTTTTCAGAATTTTACTGAATCTGAGCAGAAATTATAGCTCTATACACTTCAGAATTCATCCTGCTACTTCTATTAGCAGTCACATTATCAATAAACACCAGTGAACCAGTTCCACTGGCAGCCATACATACCCATGCCGTAATGTTTGACAGATGATGTGGTATGCTTTGGATCATGAGCCCTTCCTTTCCTGCTCCATACTATTCTCTTTACATTATTCTGGTACAAGTTAATCTTGCATCAGAACTGGTCAGGCTTTTTTAGAGGTTTTTTTTATTTTATTTTATTTTTTAAAATATTTTGCAATGCTAATCTGGCTTTTCTGTTCTTGACTGTTTCCTGTGGTTTGCATCTTGAGGACCACCTGTATTTCCTTTCATGAAGGTGTCTCTTGATTGTAAATTTGACAATGATACACCTACCTCCTCCACAGTTTTCTTGACTTGGCTAGATGTTATGAACGGGTTTTCTTCAACAAGGAAATAATTCTGTGATAACCCATTTCAGTTGTGTTCCGTGGCCTTTTAGACCTTTTGGTATTGTTGACCTCGCCAGTGCATTCTCAATTTTTATTTTTATTTATTTATTTACAAATTGTTGATTTGGCCACTCCTAGAGTTTCTACTATCTCTCTGATAGGTCTGTTTTAAATTTTCATCCTAACAATGGCCTCTTTCACTTGCATCGACACCTCATTGGACCGCATATTGAGAGTTCAAATGAACAGCTACCAAATGCAAATTCAACGCTTGGAATCAACTCCAGACCTCCTTAATTTGTCATGAAATAATGAGGCCACATCTGCAACTTACCATGAATCTTAGCAGTAAATTGTCCAATTACTTTAAAGCCTGTGAAAATTGAGGGACCATGTAATATAATGGCTTTAATTCCTAAATACTTAATGTAATATTTTTTGTTAAACCTCTTGAATTAAAGCTGATAGTCTATACTTCAATTAAATATTGATTGCTTCATTAAAATCCATTGTGGTGGTGTACAGAGGAAAAATTATGAAAATTGTGTCCCTGCCCAAATACTTATGGACCTGACTGTGTGTGTGTGTGTGTGTGTGTGTGTGTGTGTGTTAATTTTTTTTTCCTGTGGTTTGCATCTGACTTTTATTGTGAATAACGCTTCCGATTGCTGTTAGGGGAAGTCTGCTGGTGTCCCTCTTCTGACAGGTTTTTTTTGTTTTTTTGAAGGTTGCCATATTATGTGGAAATCCTTAACCCGGTTGGATGATTCATGACTGACATTCAGAAACTTGATCTAACACAGGGGTAAAACCTGTATCTACAAACTTTTGATAAAAAGAGATGGATAAAAAAATATATGATGGGTCATTATAAATTAATTATCATTATTAGTTCAATATTTGAGCATTTGTCTTTAAACAAAATCATCTACAGTATAGTATTTCTTAAATTAAGTGTTTGTAATTTTGGTTTTGTTTTCAGCTGGTTTTGAACTGACAGAGTAACTGTGAAAAAATTTGATTGAGTAATAAAATTGAAATTCTATAGTAATAAAAAAAACTGGAAAAAAACTTCTTTATTTCAGTTGTATTCACCAATATTGGACTGTAGAGTTCTGGTACAGTCTGGAAAGATGAGATGAAGATCAATTAGCAATAAAGTTATGGAAAGGAAAAAGTGAGGAGAATTTCAAATAAGGATTTGCCTAGGGTCCATCATTTGTGTAAGTGATTTCCTTGTGAAAACCCACAAGAACACAAGGAGACTATGTGAAACTCCACACAGACAGTAACTAGCACTCAGGATTGAACCCTGGAAAGTTACCTGCTGCTCCACTTTGCCACCGAAGACTATATATCGAAGCCTAATACAACTTTGATGCATGTTTGAATTTTCTCTCAATCAATAGAAAACTCTCAGTGAGTGGGACAGCCACTTCCCACCTATGGGGCCATGGTGTCCACCCTTTGTTAATTAGGACTGTATCACCCTTATCCTTGTCCTGCCCCCAAAAGATGTTTCTCCAACATACTGTATATACTGTATACTGTATGCTATCACTAACAGCTTGATGTATGTCCACTAGACACCTCCACTAGATAGCAGTGCTGTGCTTTCCAAGAGCAATGAGAAAACGACCTTTAATGTATGAGGGGTCCATCCTATTCAGTCTGACAGGTTCAATGTGAGTATGTAGGGAAATTGGAGTAAATCCTGAGAATTTCCTGGGAACACTGGGCAGGAGTACAATAGTGTATTTCCAGTTAAATAGGACATTTCATCAGCTATGCAGGCAAAGTGCTTCTGAAGTTGTAAGAGGCCAATTGAGTTGTAACATGTAAATAATGAATGAGACCGTGAACAAACTTCCATACTTTAATAAGCACCAACACAAAAACTCAAATAAGTTTAATAACACACAAAAAAAGCTTTTTACTTCTCGACCTATAGCCTGGAACCTATCCCTGGAAACTTGGGGCACAAGGTCTGTGAAACATTGGACGGGGTGCGAACCCATTGCAGGGCACAATCACACACAGAATCACTCACTACAGATAATTTGGAATTGCCAATCAGCCTGCAACATGTGTCTTTTAGACACCAGAGTACCTGGAGGAAACCCCAGAAGAATAGGGAGAACATGCAAACTCTGTGCACACAGGGCGCAGGCGGTATTTGAACCCCTAAGCCTGGAGGTGTGAGGCAAACGTGTCCCCACTCTAATATAATAATAACTTTTACTAAGAAGGTTTTAAATAAACAAAGTTTTACATTCAAAATAAACAAACTACTAAGTAGAAATACTGTACCTATTTAAAGTCATGTTGTGAATGCCTTTTGCAGCAAAGCAAATCTTTTAAACTTTGTCATTTCTAGGCCCTCAGGTGGAATTTTGCTGCAGAAAGGAGAAGGTCATGTTTCCTTGACACACTCTTCCTCTTCCTTAGTTAAAGTCTTGGTAAACTGCCATAAGACTGACCCTTCTGTGGACAAATGGTCTTCTCTAGTGGATCTACCATGTCATGAGAAGGAACAGGTACACTGCCATTATCTGGGAGTAGGACATCCTGGGGCACGTTAATTATAGATAATATAGGTAGTCTAACATGGCACTGGGTCAGCAGGGGTGGTATGGCAGCTGTCCTCAAAACCTTCAAGGGGCAGTATAGTCATGGGGGTTTTCATCTGATTTTGACATTGGAGTTCCTCATTTAAGAAGCAATGGAGCAGATTACACAATAGATTATTCCAAACATTCATACACAGACATAAGAATTATATACCAACAGTGCCTATCTGACTACTGGTTAGTCAGTACTGACTGACTGTACTAATTCTGACTTATGTTTTTGCTAGTTCTGGTTTGAGTTGAGCTGGATATTGTTAGCAATAGTTAACCAGTTGGCAAGATGTCCATGAAATAAATACCACTTGTAAACTGTTTCATCAATAGAAGCTATACATATTTGATGTCTTACCTCATTTCTGAGGGCATAATTCATCTCTGTCTTGCAGTGTTTACAAGCCCAGGCATAGTTTTCATTTTGACATTGGTGGGGACATAAAAGCAGTCCACAGAAACACCTGCCTGACTGTAGCCGGCTATAGCCTCTCACACGTTAGCAAGAAGCGGCAAAGCCAATCCTATTACCAACGTGAGTTAGGGAGGCAGGACTCGTAGATCTGTTAACCGTTTGTGTACCACAAATTGTGATGCTACCTGTCTTGGCCAGAGCACTCTTGTAAAAGAGATTCTTAATCTCGATGAGACTTTTCCTGGTTAAATTAAAAAAAAAACAAAAAAAAACCACACATACACACAAGATACTGACTGACAACACTGGTTATATATGTCTTTAATTTATTCATTTTCATATGGTTCATTTACATGTGATTCATATTCATGAGATTCATATTCATGTGATTCATTTATGTATGATTAATTTACATGTGATTCATGTATTAATTTGCTTCAGTTTAAATCCAGTTTTAGACAAAGGTCTTTCCAGATTATTACTTGCTACACCGTATGAGATAACCCCAGTAAAATTGCCTGAATTCTACAATATAATTTGTTCTCCATGTTAGGTTTAAATCCTCTAAAAACAGATTCACAATTAAATAACATTACATCCTTCAAAGCATTGGCATGTTCTGCTTACTCTCACAATCCTCCAAACTCCCACATCCAAAGTCTCCATAAACAAATGAGACAGCAGTGTATCCTACAAAAACCGAATGTTGTCCACAATGTGAGAGTAAGCTGGACTAACCAACAAAATTACCAAGACTGATCAGTCTGCACACTATAATAAATATAATGTCCTTACCTTTTAAAGACTTGTAACAAATAATATAAGAGTGTAGCATGTAAAGCCGAGGAGATAACACTAATAGAACAAAACACTGGTTATATATAAACATATTTTAATTTTTTTATCAAAATTATTGCTAGGAACAATTCAGTAGTTGCTGGATATTGGTAGGGACATGTCCCTAGCATCCTTACTAAATTCGACGCCCCAGCAGACAACTGAGCAATATCTAATGTGCTGGCACTTTTTGTCCACCTGACCCAGAGTCTGCACTCTTGGTCTTCATTTTCTTTTTTGGACCAATGAATTTGTCCTTCATTGCTGTCCATTTCTTCATGCAAACCTCTGGACCTTTGTCCAAAGTTATCCCTAAAATTAAATTAGTGTCATTTGAATTCTTATGCTGTGTATGTCTTATGTGTTCTGTATAAATGCTCATAGTGTTGTACCTTTTCTACTAAATGTTCCAAATTACTCAATTCTGCTAGCTGTGCTTGTCTGTTCTGTTATGTTGTTTGGGTTTTGTGTAGTAATGTTTCTGGGTACACAAACCTTTCTGGGTACGCAACCAGGCACACATCCCCACCAACCAATCAGCATTTGTCTGTAGATATGCACAATGCTCAATTTGCCTCGTAGAAGACAGTGCGTCACAGCATTTAAGCACCTCTGTGTTACTCTTTCCAATAAACCTCTCTGGTTTATGGGAAATGCTTTAGTTACTTTCCTCTGTAAAGAGTTAACAACACTGAGGCCAAATACACATAACACTACTGTTCCTCATGAATTAATTTCACAAAGTTTTATTTCCTTAAACAGGTAGTGCAATAGAATAAATGTGTTAAATGATTCATAATACCTTAAGTAAGGAAAAACACACTCCAGAATGTGTTGTTATATGAAAATTAATCATGCCTTTTTATATTTACATTATTTTCATATAACAGCACGGTCTGGAGTGTTATTCCGCTTATACCACAGCAATTTCCTAACAATTATAACGTTTAATTTGTTAATGTACAAAATGTCACGCATTCTAATGGTTTATAGTTAGATTTAATGTTACAAAATACATGAGAGACAAGTTAATTTTTATTATCATCTACATTACAGCTGCGATAAACAGTCATTCCTTCACCAGCCTCTCTCCCTCTCTGTATCTCTGTCTCTCTCTCTCTCCCACAGCTTGTCATTTTACAGAGAAATCAGAAAGTGTAAACTCCTTTGTCTCATGCCTGAAACCAACGTCACGACCACCCAAGTTATGCCAGAGTTGGTTGTCACAAGCAACCAAGATCTGATCACGCCCGAGTCTGCTGACACAGACAACCAAGTTCTGCTCACGCCCGAGTCTGCTGACATGGATAACCAAGCTCTGCTCAGGCCTGAGTCTGTTGACACAGCCAACCAAATTAAGCCTGCAGAGTCGATGGAGGACAACGCTTCTCCTTCCTGCTCCGCTGAGGACTACGCTCTGCCTTCCAGCTCCGCTGAGGACAACGCTACTCCTTCCTGCTCCGCTGAGGACTACGCTCCACACTCAGGAAAGGCTGATGAAGCCTGGGTCTTGCCTAATGACCCCAGCGAACCAGCCAAAGCCTCATGTCTGCTCCTCGGCTCCTCAAGGAACCTGCAACTTGTCTGACAATGCCTGCATTGTAACCTGAGGGGTTGTGAAGACATTTTGCCCAGAGGATCAGGACCGCTGGGGAGGGAGTGTATTTTGGCGCTTCGGGAGAAGCACCCTTGCGCGGGGGGTTCTGTCATATCACAGCAAATCAGTGACTACATTTCCCATCCTGCACTGCGGCCTACAAACATGGTCGCCATGAACTGCAATTCCCAGAACACACACACGTTCACCTTCTCTGGAATTCTAATCACACACATCTGTTGCCAATCTCACACTCACTCACTCCATGCTATATATGAGACTTTTTGAACACTATGACTTTGCGAAGTATTGAGTGTTATCACCATACCAAGAATTTGTACCCTGTTCCGCGTTTTGATACATGTTCTTTGATCTTGTTTCTGGTTTCTCGTTCTTGATTCTTGCCCTGGCTCATTTATGCCTGTTTGTTGATCGCCTGACCCATTGCCTCTTTTTGACCACGCTGTTGTCTTCTGATTTGGATTTGTCTACCTGTCTCTCTTTATTAAAAGCTCTCATCTGCACTTGCATCCGTCCTAACCTTCATTACGTGGAAAATGTGACATAACTTTTACGTCACAACACGTTTATTATTCATCTTAGATTATGTGGAGTGGCTGCTGTATGTCCCTGTGTACTGTATGAGCTGTTACTGTAGAAACAATAGCACATTAGAATGAGCGCATTAATATTAACTAATTGTTCATGTTATAGCCGGAACTACCTGTGCTGTACGAAAATAATGCACACCTTCTGACCCACCAGATTCGAGCATTCAACTGCGCTGTGGTTACAGTGATTTTAATGCATGACATGGAGGCAAAGAACCATCCGACATGAAGCATACGGTGGTTGCCTCTGCAGAGTGCATTAAGATAGTTTAATGTACACCTAGCCATGGATTATCCTGTTTATATCGTGGTCACTTGCCAGTATTTACATGTTAAAGCTGTCATTGATGTTTGCAGTGCAAAATTCTACTGAAAGGATCAAAATAATGGTTGATTGTCATTAGTTATTTTATATACGGGTCATTAGATGTAAAATTCTGCCTTCTCTAAATCGTACACAGAGATAAAGTAGTACGATAAGATTATATCTATTTGAGTAAATTATAATAAATACACTCAAAATTGCTGAGTTATTTTTTTCTACCCAAACACTGGGTTGAACATTTTGGTTCATTTAATTGGGTTATTTTCTCAGTCTTGGGTGGTTTTGGGGTAGTTTTGTGTAACCAAACTGCTGGGTTAGTGGCTGGGTCATTTTGACAGCTGAATCAATACACCCCTCCACCACACCGATGCCTCAGCCCAACTCCTTGGGTCAAATCATCTCAGGGCAGACTGTTTGAATTCGCCTCAGGTGGAGGTAGCAATTTTCACTGTTAGATTTATTTGGAGAAACAAGGGTTGTATCAGTATAAGTATCCATATAACCATTACTGTTAGCTTTGGCTTACTTGTTTGTAATGCCCACTGGATTGGAGGAGAGATCGGAAGGGGAGTGTGAATTGTTTTCAAGAAAAAAACACAGACAGGACATCATTTGGGTATTCTGTGTATTTTATTGCTTTTCAAATAGAATGTACATAAATGAAAAACCCAGCATTCCCTCTCCCTCTGCATTTTCTTTTTGCTGGGGAGAGGCAGAGCTTAGCCTGCCTTTTATCTAGCTGTCAGTGCAGACCAGTGTGGCTGAGATTTAACAATGTCATGGATAACGCCCTTCGTTCCAATTTACATCACTCATATGTGAATGTTTGTAGAATGTAAGATGAATGGAATGCAACATGTTTTACATGTAAAATAGTCCACGTTATTACAGCCTAGTTCTCTTGTCCAAAGTAGTTATAGTGTTCAGAAACATTTTTGATAATTCATGTTCATTTTTGCTAATTCACTTTCGCCTCACACCACCAGGGTCCGGGTTCGATTCCCGTGGCTCTGTGTGTGTGGAGTTTGCATATTCTCCCCATGCTGTGGGGGTTTCCTCCGGGTACTCCAGTTTCCTTCCCCAGTCCAAAGACATGCATGGTAGGCTGATTGGCATGTCTAAAGTGTCTGTAGTGTATGAATGGGTGTGTGATTGTATGTGATTTTGCCCTGTGATGGATTGGCACCCTGTCCATGGTGTACCCCGCCTTGTGCCCCATGCTCCCTGGGATAGGCTCCAGGTTCCCCGTGACCCTGAAAAGGAGTAAGTGGTTGAAGATGGATGGATGGATGGATGTTCCATACCTGTCCGTTATATAGTTTTATAAAAGTTATAAACGTTATTGTAAAAAATCATAAAAGTTATTTAAAGTAAAGAAAATACAAAAACACAAAAGAAAAGAAATCTATCTATCTATCCATCTATCAAAACCAGATTATATATATATATATATATATATATATATATATATATATATATATATATATATAGATATATATATATATATTGGGGGCTTTCGTTACAAAAGGTTGAGAACCTCTGCTTTATAGGAGATCATTTGGGACGCAACTGTAGTATTTAATTTCCAATGCGTGTTTTCAAAACAGAAATAACACAGTGCCATGCGCAGACAAACTAATTGATAATGAGATTTGTTGAGAACGATTTTCATAATCGATTCTTATTGATTAGCTGTTGCAGCTCTAGTTGACATATTTGTTTATAATGTGGTATATTTGACATTTTCAAATGGTAAAAATAACCCTGAAAATATTAACCCATTTATGAAATAAAATTAACCCAGCATTTTTGTACAAATAAAACTATTATTTGGGGTGAAAAACAATCCATTTGCTGTGTTAAAATTAACAACTCAACTGCATGGGTTAGTTTAGCCCAAAATGTGTTTTTACCCAGCAGTTTGGCTAAAAATAACCAATTTGTTTTTTTTTAACTCAGTGTCTTTTAGAGTGTAGTTATGAGAGAGAGAGAGAGAGAGAGAGAGAGAGAGAGAGAGAGAGAGAGAGAGAGAGAGAGAGAGAGAGCTTGTACCTGTGTGCCACGTCTATTCTAATAAAGCTATGGCAAAAGTCGGGAACCTTTTCAGCTGAACAGGTTGAAAGATATTTTTAATGATTTTTTCTTTAAAAGAGCCAGAGAAAAGTTAACACACACACACACACACACACACACACACACACACACACACACACACACACACAATATATATATATATATATATATATATATATATATATATATATATATATATATATATATATATATATATATATATATATATATATATATATGTATATGTATGTATGTATGTATGTATATAATAGATAGATAGATTTTTATATATGTCCTAATATTATTATTACTTATTATCTTTACTATCATTGCATAATTCTAAAAAGTAATAATATAATAAAGGCCATTTCACATTTTGTGTGTTCTGTGTGATGTCTGTGTGATGCAGTACCAACATAAACAGTGACATCAGTATGGCAGTATGAAACAATGTGTCTGCAACTGACTAAACAAATTAACATCATGTCTCAAATCACATGCAGTTCTGTGCAAAAGTTTTAGGCACATGCAAAGATACCTTCAAAATAATGGAATTAAATGTTTCTACATTTTTAAAAAATGCCGTAAAGAAAAGTAGCAAATGAAGCAGTCAATATTTGGTGTGATAAAAATAGTAGTCTCTGTTACTTTTTGTGCAGTTTTATAAGGAAATTATTAGATCTGCAACAACTAATTGATAATAGCTGATTATGAAAACTTTGTCAACAAGTCTCATTATTGATTAGTAGGTCTGCGCGCGGTATGTTTACTCACTACTTGTCTCAAATGACGTACTTCGTGCTTACACTATGCACTGTGTGATCTACTGTCTAGTGTATGAATTTTAGAAAGGTAATATCATCCCAAATTGAACACTAGTGTTTTTTGACCTAACAGCCTGCACTTCACCTAATAGGCCTGTAGGTGGCACGTGGACTTCATTTAACCTATAATGACCATCAAATCAATACAAGCTGCAGTAGCCTATGTAAATGAGAGCAAATTAAACACTACTTACCATTAATGCGACTTCTAAATATGGAAATTCATCTGTCCTTTCAGACTGGAAAGAATGATACTTGTCATCTTTATTTCTTTTAGCCATTTCACCTTTGTTAAAAAACTGAAAACAGACCGGCTATGTAGTTTCCAACCGATTTATGACTGAGACAGGGAAATTACCAATCTGCTCCACATTGTCCAGTGAAATTTGAGCTTGTTGTGCCACATCACGATTGGTTGGTGTATTCATGACAAAGGGGCATTGATTATGAATTATGTAACATTTTATAATATGTAGGCCTAATAAGTAGGGTTGTAATTGAATTGACATACTCGCTTTTGTGATTTTATTTATTTTTTTCAGCGCTGTTGAGCCATAGGGAATCACTGAAAGAGCCATATATGTCTCGCGAGCCATAGGTTCTCGACCCCTGATCTATGGTTATAGTTGTTTATAGGCAGCACATTAATTTAGAATAGTGATTAAACTGACTGGAACTACCTATGCATTATATGGTTTGAACGCACACCTTCTAGCCAATCAGAATCGAGTATTCAGACAGACCATGATATTAGGGTTGCACAGTATACTGATATTATGGTAGTATTGCGATATTAAAGCTTCAAAATACCACGGATGCCACTGTATTTATTAAATGGTAGTACTTGTTTTTAATGTTGTATGTGCGGCAGTTAATACTATTTTGCTCAAACAACACACCTCACTGCTTTTGCAGAATACACAAAGATTAGTGACACTTCATTTAACCTAAATTATTTACCTTAATCTTTAAAGATTTCCTGCTTGCTAGTAAGCGAGCTAACATTACGCTAACCGCTGTGTGTAAATAATAAAATTAGCCATGTTTGCTAGTAAGCGAGCTAACATTATGCTAACCGCTATCTAAACACTAAAATCAGGTTTCGTACAAGGTGCTTGAATTTGGCTTTTTGAAATTTAAGTACTAGGAAACCTTGAAAATAGCCATTTTCTAAGTAGTGGTGCTTAAAAAATGCTTGAATTATAAAAATTAAATATATACGAAATTGCTGAATAACTTTAAAGTGTTCATTTTCGATAGAACACGAATACAATCTTTTCACTCAAAATATGCCACCTTGCTACAGCACCTCCTCCTCCTCATGCTATTCACTCATTCATTTTAACAGAGACAGCTCTGGTCCACTTCTCAGACCCCTTTGGTGACTTTTTCCCCCCTCAAAAAGCAACTAGTGAAAAATCTAGTGATTTTTGGGGCAAAACTTAGTTACTTTCAGTAGAAGAGAGTGGCCAGTACTGCCCTGTGAACGCGAGTTCCTATGAAAGAGACTCTTCTTTCTGAGGCTACTCTGTTCAGTGAGGCGCAGAGAGGAGCAGCACATTCATTTACTTCTAACTTTCTCAATGAGTGATCATTTTACATGTAAATATATCAGAAATCACAGCACAGCTGTTCTCTTTAACATGTGCATAATGATTTTTGTCAGACGACGTCATCATTATAAAATCAGGATTTTAGCAGTGTAGAGTAGCAGTTTAGAAAAGGCTTGGAAGTGACTGCTGGTTAACATGTAGTCTTAATGGGCTGAATCAAAACAAAAAATACTGCTTTAAAATACCTTGTCCTGAAATTTCATTATTAAATTATGAATCTGTATGAACCCTGAAATTAGCTGTGTTGGTTAGTAAGCGAGCTAATACTCACAATTTTATGATTTTTTTAGTTCATTTCCAAATTCAGTTATTTTTCCTAATGTTGTGTTCATTCTTAGTTCTCTGACAACACCTTTGATTTGCATGATTTCATTGCCCTAGGGAACAGTGGCGGAACAATGTGTCATGATCTCCCCTGCAGTGCGCTTGGAGTGCCGGAGGGCCCGCGTGTGCCCGAGCCAGGTGTGCGAGTGCTCAGAGGGTGCACACTCTTCGAATGTTGACAGCTGTGACATTGTTTACACGTATGTTTGTTTTGTTTCTGTTCTGTCTCCACCCTTTTATGTCATTGGCTGTTCGAGGGTGTGTTTTCATCATTTCCAGGTGTCAGCACTTAATACTGATTATGTTTGTGATAAATATCTCTCACTTCCCTGTAAACCTCACGGAGTATTTTAGTAATAATAGTAGATAGTTTATGTTTTGTACCTTGATAGATTTAGTTAGTTTAAAGTTAGATTAGTTCACTTAGACCACGCTGGTGTTTTCCGCTCCCAGTTCCTAGTCATAGCTTCATGTTTCTTGTTTTGTGTTTTGACCTCGTGTATTGTGACCTCGTTTTGGATTCCTGCTAAGCTCAGTATATGCCTGTTTGCCGATCGCCTGACCCATTGCCTGTTTTTGACCACGCTTCCGTTTCACAATTTGGATTTATCTGCCTGCCTCCTTAATAAAATGTCTTTACCTGCACCTTCTTCCGTATTCAACTCCCTTACGTCTTGGGACATGACACAATGGATGAAATGGCACATTGAATCAGTTGCTTTCCAATTGAATTCTTGAGTTTTTCCAATAGCCAGTTATTCATTCTCATTAATAACGGATTCAGAAAAAAATCTGGTTTGTCTATTTTCATTTATATCTATGTGTTTCTGTAAATTTGTTCATTTTGTAGATTAGAATTATGAATAAACACAATATTGCATGGTATCATGATAATACTCGGTAGAGTCGGGGTACTCGATCTCGGACTCGAGTCCAATTATGAACAAACTTGGACTCGTCACGGACTCGGTTAAATTTGTACTCAAACTTGACACGGACTCTGAAATTTTGGACTGCGAAATTTTTCAGAATACAGTCGAGTCTGTGTCATGTGTAACATGACGAAAGATAAAAAATAAATAACAACATAAAATTAAGATAACAAGAAATTAATTAATGTCTCCCTGCCTGACCAGGGGCTTTCTGTGCGCACACACTTGAAGAGCGTGCACAGAAAGCTGCCTCATCATGCGAGCGGTCTCTTTAGCAGTCTAATAAATCTGCTGCTGTCTGTGTCATTTATGTTAATCAAACAACAAAACACAAAGAGAAAAACACTCACTCAGTCATTTGATTGAAATCACTTAAGTAAATTTCATAAGAATTACTGTATGTGTCATTTTACATTTAGTTGCTTTATTTAATTTCTGTAGCATTTCTTACTTGAATACTAGTGATAGACCTACCAGAGAAAATGATTCTTTATCGTGAAATAAGATTGGAGTCATATCGCCCACCCCTAAACATTAGCATTTGGTGATACCAGTATTGAATTTCACAGGTAATGTGAAATGTACTTATAATAAAATATCATACACAATGCTGAAAGAGATTTTTTTTTTAATGTTAGGAATTAAAATGAAAAAAAAAAAGTTACAAGAACAGAGCTGTGTTAATGAGTTTGTTCTCATTCATAGACAGATTAAAAGCAGCAATAAAGTATGATGCTTGTTGTTATGACCTGCTGCTGTTCTCTCTCTCTCTCTCTCTCTCTCTCTCTCTCTCTCTCTCTCTCTCTCTCTCTCTCTCTCTCTCTCTCTCTCTCTCTCTCTCTCTCTCTCTCTCTCTCTCTCTCTCTCTCTCTCTCTCTCTCTCTCTCTCTCTCTCTCTCTCTCTCTCTCTCTCTCTCTCTCTCTCTCTCTCTCAACCTGTTCAGCTGAAAGGGTTCCCGACCTTTGCCATAGCTTTATTAGAAGAGACGTGGCACACATGCACAAGCTAGCGCTCTCTCGCGCTCTCTCTGTGTGCCTATATAACTGTGGGGGAGACGCATCAAATCACTGAAACGTCCACTCGAAGTGGAGGACACAATATAGTGTGATACAATAACAAAAAAGGTTCCTTTGTATTTTCATACACTTGTAATTTAATACAAGTTCTACATATACCTCTATAGCCCTTTTTTTTTCTTTGAAACCATTTTTTGATAGGAAACTAGTTGAGGTGCTGATGACATGAAATAAAAATATTAAATGACAATGGAAGATGTAATAGTGATATTTTTTGTTACATATTTTTTTCCATTCATTTGTGAAGGTTCCAATATTAATTTAACAGCTCAGTGTTAAGTTTACAATTGCAATTTCAAGTCTTTTTTCAACTTAATTATTTCTCGGACTCGGCTGGACTCGACTCAGACTCGTAATACTTCAGCTGGTATAGTATCATAAGATATGTTTATAGTATCGTGACAAGCCTACACGGTATAAATAATCTACTACTAACCAAACAAAAGTGGGAATTTGAATAAAAATATCTGGCAACCCAGTTTCTCTCACACTGCGGAACTCAACACGGGTGGATTAGTTAAATGGATTAGGAACTTTGGTAGAAAATAAAACGTTTCACAAATGTTAGTTAATTATTAAGTTCACACGTTACGACGTACTAAGAAATTTTACATAGCTATTAAGCTGAAGAAGAGTGTAAGGAACGGAGTATTTAGTCATTTAGGTGTAGGTTTAATAAGCTTTGACCACCTGCAGTTAGACCACCTAGCATAAAGTTAAATTCAAATGTCGGTCTTTAGATAGGAAACGTTAGCTATCATAACAAGTCATGACGGAAAGAAGAGAGCATGTACAGCTAAGGAACAACCCTCGCAGGTAATAATCATTAATGTTTAATAATGTAATAAAGGTACAGTATAACTTGCCGACAAAGTCAGTCTAGTCTAAAAGTGTTGGCTTGGTAGCAAGCTAAGTGCTATTAGCTAACCATAAACTTAATGTAGCGCCAGAAATGTTTGCTAACCTGCTGCATTAGCTGTGGTAATATACTCCAGTGAGCGTTAATACGAACATTTAAGTGATGAATTATTATTATTGCGAGTTGGTTTTATTCAAGACGATGTCCCTTTTTCATTCTGAGGAGAGAAAAAAAGAAAGAAGGAACTTTGGCTCGCTAGCCAACGTTACGTCGCCTTAACATGCTAAGTGGGTGGCTAGATAGCTAGCAAAGATATTTAGCCAAGTTCTTCTAACAGCGTTTTATCCACTGATAATCAGAAAATTATATACGAACATATATTAATAACGGAGCTACATAGCACTTGTTACACAGGACTGCTGAATTCTTGAGTTGGATTGGTGTTGTTTCGTCTGTAACAGCAGCTCTGACAGTAGTACCGGCTGCAGTTCAAATCACAGGTTTATATTAATGCGCTTCTTCCAATTCTTATCGTTTCCACAGTAACCGCTACAGGGAGGAGGACGCTCCACATAATCTGAGCCTAATAATAAATGTATTGAAATAAAGTGTTATTTAACAAAAGGGAAAGGGTGATCATTAATATGGTGAAGTTTTTTGTAAGGGGAAGTTTATTGAAAATTTATGGGAGGAGTCTCCACTGTTAGCTCTCTGTAACAGTCAAAGCTGAAGCTGCTCTTTTAAAGGCTGATATGTACTTGCTGTTAACTGTGCATACATGTATGCAAGATGGAAACTGCATATATCTTGCAGTCATTTGGCCACAAGTGTCACTTGTGCATGTCCTCGGAAACTAACACAAAACGTCTGTGTGATGCAGTACCAACATAAACAGTGACATCAGTATGGCAGTATGAAACAATGTGTCTGCAACTGACTAAACAAATTAACATCACGTCTCAAATCACATGCAGTTCTGTGCAAAAGTTTTAGGCACATGCAAAGATACCTTCAAAATAATGGAATTAAATGTTTCTACATTTTTAAAAAATGCCGTAAAGAAAAGTAGCAAATGAAGCAGTCAATATTTGGTGTGATAAAAATAGTAGTCTCTGTTACTTTTTGTGCAGTTTTATAAGGAAATTATTAGATCTGCAACAACTAATTGATAATAACTGATTATGAAAACTTTGTCAACAAGTCTCATTATTGATTAGTAGGTCTGCGCGCGGTATGTTTACTCACTACTTGTCTCAAATGACGTACTTCGTGCTTACACTATACACTGTGTGATCTACTGTCTAGTGTATGAATTTTAGAAAGGTAATATCATCCCAAATTGAACACTAGCGTTTTTTTTTTGTTGTTGTTGTTGTTTTTTAACTAACTGGAAGTATAAGCCACTTCCTAGTCAGTGGCGCATTACGTTATACGACATACGACGCACGTAATGCGACCGCTAGCCAGAATACCCAACGAATAGTGAAAGTCAGTAAGGAATAGTCAACGACAATGACTTTCTTCAGTTTACTGTTTAAGTCAACGTTACCTTTTATTCCCAACATGACTTCAGTCACCATCAGACGGAGGTGGAATCATCAGGTGAATGAGGAAGAAAGTGTGCGACCTCCAAGTCCTCTAAGGCAGGAGAGCATTTTCTATTAAACACTGCGGAGAAGCTCAAACTTTATAAAGTGGAGTTTGTGTAGCAGGGAAGCATGATAGTGATGCTGTCGCGAGTTACTTAAAAGGTTTAGTTTAATTTAAGTTTGTCATTATATGTTGTATTTGCATGCTTGCAGTGTAAATTCTGTCGTTTATTATAACGAAAGGAAAATTGTTGTCAACGAATCTCATTATGGATTAGGTGCGGCACGGGGCATGTTTACTCATTACGTTACTTGTTTTCTGAAAACACGCACCGGAGAGTAAATATTAATGTTGTGTCCCAAATGAAACAGAAACCACAAGGTGCAGTGAAAGTGAGTTTTTATTATTAATTTAGGACTGTAGTTTAATTCAGTGCTTTTTGTGAATCCATAAACATAATGCATAAATACTATAAAATAAGTTTTATACATATGTAAAATTTATTTTATAGTATTTATGCATTATGTTTGTGGATTCACAAAATGCACTGAATTAAACTACAGTCCTAAATTAATAATATATATTTTTGTGTGTGTGTATTGGGTTCTTTTCTGTTTTGGACAAACAGTTGTGTTAAGTTTTAGTCTGAATTTATATTTGTAACACTCAGTTTGTGGATATTATTTTAACTAAACAAAAAAAAGGTACTGAAAGTTTGCCCCGCCCCATCCGATTAATCGATCAATCGGAAAAATTAATCGGCCAACTAATTGATTAAGCCCTACTTGATACCAAAGTCGATACCACGGTGTGGTATTTAAAAAAAAAAAAAAAAAATTTAATCTCTCCTGGAGGACATCCTCTTCTTGCTGATACTGGCAAAAAGAGAGAGATAGAGAGGGGAAATTTTAGTTATCAAACACTGTCTGACAATAACTAATAAAACAGTGGAGGCTACAAGTGCTAAGGTGCACCACTAAACGTGCGTGCGTGCGCGCACTCACACACACCCCTTATACTCTGAATGCAAGCACTAGTTTAAATTCACTGATACGGTGGCAGGCCAAAAAGATTTATTAAAACCATTAACATTTCAATAATTATAAATGACTTTAGGCTACATTTAGCTGACAGCACGTGGGCTGAATGGCGATGCATGGTGGCCCATTCAGAAGTTGTTTATAACATTGCAATTTGTTAGCATTGTTAACAAATCACTGGCTATCGCAAACATTACACGGAGCATGACGTTAGCTGGAAAGCAACGTGCCCTGCGATAAAATGAGTGTCTGCTGGAAGATATTTAAGCATACAGTCTGAAGCCTTTCTCCGGCTTACTAAACGGAGCTTTGCAAGTGTTCTGACATATTTGATGAACGCTGTTAACATTCATTTTTAGGAGCTTTTAAAGACACTGTGTATATAATTGCACCATTGCTGTTGCAGTGTCCGAACCAGAAGTAGAGGAGCCGTTGTGGTTATAATGCAGAAGTGTTTGTGCATGTAGCCTATTGCAGGTAGGAACTAAGTTGTGAGAGGGGGAATGAAAAACACTGTACCATGTGATTGGTCAGAGGACTCATTTGAGCCACTTTTTTGGATATGACACTTTACTGCGTCATACTTTATGCATAAAGGTAAGAAAATCTCAAGTCACTTGCTAGTCATGCTGTCACCTTGTCGCTCACCACTGTCACTGCAAAAGAAAATACGTAGGAATCTGTACTGGTGCTTGACAGGGCTGCAAAATGTTTGCCAACGAATTTTTGTTTATTGTCTCACCATTGTCTCTTGTCCCAAAACAACTTTGCCCCATCATATTTTATTCCTTACTTGCGCAGCACAATAAATCACAGTTCAAATCATATTAAGTCAGTCTCTTTTTTCCCCCATTACTCCTCCCACAAATTGTTTAGAATCTTCCCCAAATTTGTCTTCAAGTAGGTTTTTTTTTCATATTAATTTATTCATAACATGGTGCCACTTAGCTGATATTTGATTGACATTGTAAAGTACATGACTTTGAATTAGGCTATGAATTTTCACATCTGCAACTTAATAGTGGTTACTATAGCATTCAGGTAACTATCTCTGAAACAATTTGTTAAAAATTTGTATGTGGCATTTGTCTGGTAGATTATAACTGTCGTGCCACGATTCACATGATTAGTTTGAAAACATGGCTGCCATTGGGAAATTAGGCAGGCTTTTGACAGGGTTAAAACTCTGCCCACTGTGTTACCATTTTATGGTGAAACATTTTTACCATTTCAGTTTTAAAGAGAGTAGAGCTGGGTATAATAATATCAGCTCTATAGTCTGGAATTCCATGCTAGCAGCAGCAGTCATGAAAGCTCAGCTGTATGAGGGACTTCTTGGGTGATTCTACAGTAAAAGAAAACATACCCGTGCATTTTTGGAATAATTCCTTTACATCTCAGTTGTCTAACATTGCTGACATTTTCATTGTTGAGCTGCTGCTCAAAGTGCACGAGCAGACACGCATACATCACATATTTAATTAATAATTATCATGACTATTTACATTATTTGTAAATTGCAAGATTTGACACTTCAATATACGTATAAATAGGGCTATTTATTTATACTTTTTAGGCCAGAAATTCCGTCCTTTTTCCTCTTGACAATTTTTTGACAGTGATATCTCAAATAAATATAGTTTTTATTTATTTATTATAGTTTTGATAAACTATTTATTTATCTGAAGCCAGACATACTTTGATACATTTTATTTCATATTAATGAACTCAAAACACGGTGCATTTGTCTCCATCGCACCAGTTTGTAATATATTTTAGATCATATCATAAACTGACAGATTTTTCTACATTGTTGTAGTATTTTTTCCCCCAAATAATGTTGTACATGCAAAACAAATACACCTCTAATGTCTAATTTAGCTTAACTTTTTATCAGCTACCAAAAAATAGAATTTTTGTTTAGGAGGTTCACATTCAGCATTGAATTTATTTATGATGTCATGCTCCACAGTAATGGTTAATGGCTCATATGAAAGTAGGCATTCAGGATTTTAAGAATTTGCAGTTTTTCGTAAGTAGTTGTTTTTTCACATAGCGTATTAGATTTAAATATGATAATTCTATTGTAGAGGTTGTATACAGTGTTTTACTATAAAAAAGCTTTAGTTGTGCTGTCTGTTTTATCTCTGTGCCACAGTTATTGTGGAGTGGTGTGAATTGTTTGCCCAGCAGTGGGCTCACACCCTCTCCTTTCCCATTGTGCTGCTCACCAGAAGTTAAACACTGTCACGGTACTCTGCACACAGAAACCTGTATAAGTGTCCTGACTGACCTTATGACAGAGATGTGGCGATAAAATAATTAATTTGTTTATACTGACTGAAAATGTCTAAGTGTACTGTGAGAAAGAAGTAAAGTACACATACTAGAAATGTTTTATTTGATTTGTACCCAGTTTACTAACAATTAGTGTTGTTAAAGTTAGTAATGATGATTATAATTTGCCTGGTATTCTAAATATTGGGGATGCTGAAGATTTTACAGAAGTGAGTTTATTGGGCCTATGTGTGTAAAAGAGAGAAAAAGAAAAGAAATGATGATGATGTCCTAAAACCTGCCAGCGATTTCCACAGGAGAAGCCTCTTCACATATTTATTGCCAATGATTTTGGACTATTTTTACGTAGTCAAACAGGCTGAAAGCTTGCCTTTTTTGCAGTTAAAGCCAAGAGTTAATTCAGGGTGGGGTTATTCAGATATGATATGGCCTTTTGATTTGTTGTATTTCTCAATATATCTTTAGGCAGCTGAAGAAGCTTAGTGAGGACAGTTTGACCAAGCAGCCTGAAGAAGTGTTTGATATATTGGAGAAGCTCGGAGAGGGGTGAGTAAAAATGAGGAACTTTCCAGTATTAAATGATGCATCACAGTATTTAACATGCATGTTGCCTAAAATACACTTTAAAACTGCTGTCCATTCAGAAGCATTCTGTTTAACTTTTTCAGCAAATTCCAACAATTCTGTACACGTGAAAAGATTTTCCATGAAAATTGAAAAAAATAACAGCTAAAATTGTTACATTTATTCCTCTGACTGTGACTTGATTGCCAGATGATTATCCCATGGTTAAATCTACAGTCCCTTCTTAAAGTATTGGAACAGCAAGGCCAATGCTTTTGTTTTTGCTATACACTGAAGACATTTGGGTTTGAGATCAAGATGATTATGAGACGATGGATCAGAATTTCATCTTTCATTTTCTGATATTTACATCTAGATGTGTTTAACAACTTAGAATATGGCACCTTTGGTGGAAGACCACCCAATTTTTAGGTGAGCAAAAGTATAGGCAAAGATAGTGTTAATGTAAATTCAAGTAAATAACACTTAATATTTGGTCCCATATCTCTTGCTTGAAATAACTGCATCAAGTTTGCTGACCTCACCAAACTGATGCATTCTTCTTATGTGTTACTTTTCCTGGCTTGTAGTTTTGGGGGTTTCTCGAAGTATTCGAATTAATCAAATTAAGACGTGAAGTATTCCTATTAGGGCTGCACGATGATGGCCAAAATGATAATCCCGATTATTTTGATCAATATTGAGATCTCGATTATTTATCACGATTATTCTTTGATTTTAGTGACAACATATTTTTATTGCACTTTCACATTTATTAAGTTTTCTCATGGCACAATATAACACACAATTAGCCTGAGAGAACTTGAGCTGGTCATGACAAATTAATTTACCTTCTGATAAACTAAATTGAATATTTTCAGTTAATTTTGCAGACTGTATGCAAAAAAAAACCGTTAACCTGTTCCACCTTGTAAACAAATACAACAAACCTCAATGTTCAGTGTTTGAAGTCTGCTCCTCTTAAATATATTTAAAGCTGCACTATTAGACATTTTCCACTGTCATGGTTCTGGGCTGGAGTCAGTTCTGGAACCGCTCTGTGTATATTGTGTGTATATATCTGAAAATCTCATATAGGATGTGATTGGGTGAGTTAATTCAGATGCAAAGCACTTTAGTTTAACGGTGTTCATTAGGGACGCACTGATCAGGATTTTTACAGACGATACCGATCCAGATACCAATCTTTTTTTGTTTAAAAAAATCAGGAGGTCTGTCATAAACAGTTAAATGTAAGCTCTCTGCTCATGGTCACTGTTAATTTAATTAAAATAATACCAATGAGATACTGTTGGTTAATTGATAAATAAACAAGCATAAATGTTGAAGCAGATGTTAAAATTTAACTCTTCATCATTGAAGTTGGAAGTTGAAGCAGATGTTCAGTGTTACTCTTCATCATAATGGCTTCTCTGCAGTATTTCCACACTTGTTCAGTTGACTGAGGAGATGAAACGCAGTGTGAAAGTAACTGTTGCGCAGTGTAAATGCATTTTGTATTTCCTGTAGTTTTTATTCCAATTGTATTATACAACTCTGAACAGGTCACTCACACTGGTGCAAATAAATATTTATTCTCAGTCGCACAAAATACTTTTCAGTTGCAAATGCGAGTGAAATGGTCGCACTGTAGAGCCCTGAGTTTATCTGCAAAGTTTTTTCCTGTTCGGCATGATGAGATTTAATGTCCCCGACAACCTCATTTAGCATCGTGTTAATTTCATGATTTCTCTTTGCGCAAAGCGCTGGAGCTCAAAGCGAAGTTGGCAGCTTGAGGGCTAAAATGCTAACTCCATTTTGGGGTTTTGGCACTACAAATTTACGTCATCCCTGCACCGCTCTATGTGATTGGCTGTAAGTGTAGGAAGCACTTGATTTGATTTCCAGCGGAGTTTTCTATTAGCAGAGGAATATCACAGTCGATCATGTTCATTTGATCGTGGGCAGTCAAAATCGTAATCTCGATCAAAAAATAAAATAATAAAATATTCCTATTTTAGTCGTATTATCGACGTGCATTACAGACATGTACACAGTATGCGGTTTCTTATGCAGCCCATGGCTTTAAGCAGTCGTCTATTTGTACGTAAAGCATGACAAATAATTAACTGCATGTAAAGCTTTCATAAAATTAAAAATGGAACCCCCAAACTGTATATAATACAGTAATGAAGACGAACTGTATGTTGATACATGAAATTCTGGAGGGAATCTCAGACGGTGTTGCATGGGGACGTAATGACGTGTGACGTTAAACAATATAAATAGAATATAAGTTCTATAACATGTAAAACGTGAACATGGAAGGAGTATTCTAAAAGCGACTCATGTAAACACTTATAAAAGCACAATAGTGTCATATTCAGAATAAGATCAATAATTAGATTACTGCTGTCCATGTTAATGTAGGCAGTATGAGAGCTGTGAAGAAAAACTCAAAAACAATAGTCAGTGACCTCACCAACAGCAAGAAACACCTGTCGTTCACGTGTTCCAGTATTTTAATTACTTGAAAAATATGTAGGCCCTAAGAAAATATGCATTGTTCTAAGTTGTTTAACACATCTAGATGAAAATATCAGGAAATGATATCTGAAATTCCAGGGCTTGACATTAAGCATTTTCTCGTGGTTGTCCTTTGGACAAGTAAATTTGTTATTCACTTTTCCAAGTAAAAAAGCCCGGAGAGAAAAAAAGGGCCATTTTTCTACTGTGGTGTAAATATAATTATTTAGAAGCAATAGACTCTCCTCATTGTTCTATCAGCTTATATAATACCTTACTTGAATCATTTAACTTTAAACAGCACCACACCAAACAGTGATGTGCTAGCTGGCAACAGCATTGCTGCAGTCATGGAAAGACACAAATGCATAAATTTAAAGAGCACCTGTTATGCTTTTTCAGATATTAACTTTCATGTAGTGTGTTAGGTAGCTGTTTGTGAATGTAAAAATTCTGCAAAGTTTCAAAAACCAAAAGCGCATGACAAATTTAGTTATTGACTCCCAAAAGAAAGAACTGACTCTGAACTGCTGAAACGAGTCGTTAGTAATTCCAGACTTATTTCCTTTATAACCCTACGTAGGTTTGTAACAAAAAAAAAAAAAACAGCTTCTGGTCTTCATTGGCTGCTCGTGAACAACGTGTACTTTAATCCACCCTCAAACACTACAGTTGAAGTTGCGTCCTGAAAGAGTTAGATCCATGTCTAGATGATGAAGTTTTCTGGACTGCAAAAGAAAAACCACTTTGCATGGACTCCCAAAGGATAAGGATGTAAAGCGTCAGTGGTTAAAATAAATTTTTAAAACGATACCACAGCAGTTCAACTCCAACCTTTGTTTATATTCCTGTCATTTCACTGACAACTGCTTCTCAAATCTAGCTTTAGCCAATGCAGGATTTGTGAAATGATTATTCATTAAAGATGGGGCTGTATCCACTTTATTCAGACCATCTTGTCTCTCTGTATCACAGCCTATAAGTTTGATTATTTATTTATTTATATATTTTCTACTCAGTGTTCTAAATGGGTGGGTTTGTACAGTACGTGTACAGTCGATTCACTCTATTAGCGTTTAGCTGTTAGCCTCTGCTAACCGGCTAACTCACATTATTTCCAAACTACATATGAACTTACTACTGAGAAAAGTCCTGTTCTTGTCATGCTTGCGATGGTGGTTTGAAGGGCTGTGACAGTGGCCATGACAACCGCACCACTACAGTGGTAGTTTGAGTGCTGCTTGCGGTAGTCTCACAGCACAAGCAATGTTAATGTTTCTGCTTGAGTGAGTGCTATGACAGGAATAGGACTGCAACAATTAATCGATATAATCGATAATTAAATCGACAGCGAATTTCATTATTGATTAGTTGGGTCTGTGACGTCACTGTGGATAACCCCCATCAGTGATGGCATTTCACAATGGTGAAAAACACATTTGTATGAATAAAACAGATTTTTGAAAAACAAAACACAGAGTGAGCTGCTGCAAAAGTTTGCAAAAGTGTAAACTTTTGTCCAAAACATGAGAATGTTTTATATTAAGCGCTTCAAACAAACTTGTAAGTGTATTAAGGTGGCTTGTTGTGTCAGATCCTGCGACAGATGCGTGTGCTGTTTAATGTTCTCCAGACCTGTTTTCTTAGAGCAGATGTTAAATTTTTATGTTTATATCCTTGTAAATTTTAGAAATTCATGCCAGTATTTCCATTTTACAAAAAGGCTCGTCCTGACAGCCAGTGAGTCTCCATTAAACTTCACTGAATGAGTGTGAGTCCATGCATGCACGTCAAACAGCACGCAGAGTCTAGGGGGAGTAAAACATTCTAAACCTTGATCTGATATTGCTATATTATCATCTACAGGCTTAGTTATAAAACTGCCTGGTTTGAATTTAATAGCCTGAATATCACATCTATTATTTTCAACTTTACCAATTTAAAAAATTATGAAATCTTCGCTGCTATATAATGATATATTTTGTCTTCTTCTATTAAGGTGGGGAGAGAGACTTTTCTAACATCACTAAGAGATTTTCTATAGTTCAGAAGGCTCTCCTTCCATGCTGTTTGAAATACTACCGATTTGGTTTGACACCATTTATGTTATAATTGTCAAGTGGTCTGTTTTAAGGCATGTGTTTGATCGTTATACCAGGGTGCTAGCTTTTTATCTCTAATTATTTTTCTTTTGAGTGGACCCACTCTATCTAGTGTGTATCAGAGCGTTGACTCTAATCATGAACAAGTTTTATGGGATCAGATGGTGATCCAAATCTAACAGATGTATCTGGGAGGTTATAGATTAAACTCGGTGCAGTAGCTGACGTGAATGTACATTTTACGCGGTAGTAGGGCTGCACAATTAATTGAATATCGATCGCGTTTACGATTTTGACTGCCCATGATTAAATGAATATGATCGACTGCGATATTGCCGTTTAATGTTCATCCTTCGCTCATAGAAAAATCCACAGCAGATCAAATCAAGCGCTTCCTAAATTTGTAGCCAATCACCATAGAGTGGCGCAGGGATGACGTCATTTTGTAATGCCAAAACCCGGAAATGGGGTTAGCATTTTACTGCTCGGGCTGCCAGCTTCGCTGCGAGCTCCAGCGCTTTGCGCGAGGGGAAATCATGACACTAGCACGATGCTAAATGGCGTTACAGAGGTTGTCGGGGACATTAACATCATCATGACGAACAGGAAAAAATTTTGCAGATAAACTCGGCTCTCTATAGTGCGACCATTTCACCCGCGTTTGCGACTGAAAAGTACTTTTAATTAGATTACTGCTGTCCATGTAAACGTAGTCATTGACTCATAGAAAACTCCGCTTCAGATCAAATCAAGCACTTCCTAAACTTAGACAATCACCATAGAGTGGCGTAGGGATGACGTCAGTTTGTATGCCAAAACCCAGAAATGAGTTAGCATTTTAGCCCTTTTTTAGCCCATTCAGAAGTTTGGCCCATCATTCCAAATCAATGAGGTTTTAAATGGGATTTTGGTTAAAAGCCTGAAATAAGGTCTGTGATGAACACAAGCTCAAAATATTTTTCATGTTTTATTCTACGACATAAAATACACCCGTAAAACCCCACCCATGTTTTTTTTTAAAAAGTTTTATGTATATTGAAAAAGGCTGTTGCTGACTGTCACATTATGGGGGTTTAGGATGGATGCAAATGCAGATAAAAGCTCTATTGAAGAGAGGCAGACAAATCCAAAACGTGAGACAGTAGCATGGTCAAAAACGAGCGAAAGGTCAGGCGATCAGCGAACGGGCATAAACAAGGCTAAACAAGAATCAAACAACAAGTTTGAGGTCAAGAACAAGATCAAAACTATGAACAAAAGCTTGGTACACGGAAAACTCGCGCAATACTTCGCGTCGAACATGGATACATGTGGGGTTTAAATGACAAACGTAATTAAGGGTGAACACAAAACAGTTGAGACTAATGATGATTAGGGATGCCACGATACCAAAAATCCCGTAGTTGGTACTGATACCACCAAAAGTACACCATACTCGATACCACGGTATGGTATTAAAATAAAATTAAAAACTCTCCTGGAGGACATCCTCCTCTGGCTGATACTGGCAAAAGAGAGAAGGGGATATTTTAGTTATCAAACACTGTCTGACAATGACAATTAAAACATTGGAGGCTACAAGTGCTAAGGTGCGTTCCTAAACACACACACACACAATCCTACTCCTCTTATTCTCTGAATGCAAGCATTAGTTTAAATTCACTGATATGGTGGCAGGCCAAAAAGATTTATTAAAACCATTAACATTTAAATAATTATTTTGACAGTGACATTAGGCTACATTTAGCTGACAGGACACGGGCTGAATGGCGATGAATGGTGGCCCATTCAGAAGTTGTTTATAACTTTGCAATGCATTAGCATTGTTAACAAATGACTGGCTATCGCTAACATTACATGGAGCATAACGTTAGCTGGTTTCACGGCCACAATGCCAGCTGCCTCAGACAAACATAATGTAGGACCGTCTTTCAGGTGCTTCGCCAAATTCCAGGTGTTTCCTTGCTTTGTTTGAAATGAATGATAGCATCGGTTGCACACCGGCTTCACAGCATTAATTATGTGTTCATTGTCATCCGCCTCGAATGTGAAGTATTTCCATATTTGACTACATTTCCTGTCAGCGAGTCGGGGCGGAGCTAATCTTCTGTAGTTTTTCCCTGTGTGCTTGTAGGCATTCTTCTTCATCACTTGTGGACCGACTAAAACACTTGCGCGTATTTGCTGCCGCTATCAGTTCCGGAAGAATTGGAACCTTCATTACTAATGGTACCGACGCTACTGCAGAAAAACAAGTACAGTCACATTTTAAGAATGTTGGTACTGACTTGGTACCGAAGTATCGGTTCTCAAGACATCCTAATGATGACACATAAGGGAACAACCAATGACAATACGGGGTGGGAAAATTATCTTGATTGACAAAACGTGTTCGTATTGTAAACTTTTGTTGATCACAGAGCTTATGTTTTTGCAATAATCCAAAAGCCTTTGGGAAAATCCTATTGGGTTTTTTTCGAGGGAACCAGTGTGACGCTATCTTCCGGGTTCCGGTACAAAATGACGTCATCCCTGCACCACTCTATTCTGTAATTTGGCTGCGTCTCTCCTCCTGTAAACAGTTATGGCCTTTTCTGCTTAGGCCTGAATTGTTTTCATTTGATTGCATATTTTCATTTGATTGATGGTATTTTTATTTTTACTTATCCTATATTTTGGGTATAATTCTATTTATATTTTGCTTCTATGAGATGATGCACATTAAAGACCAGTCTAATTTGATGCAAAGATTTGTATATTAACAGGAATGTAGCACAACATGGAGGTGAAGCAGTGGCCTGATTATTTAAATGTGAAAGTGCAATAAAAATATGTTTATTTAAAATCAATGAATAATCGTGATAAATAATCGTGATCTCGATATTGATCAAAATAATCGCAATTATTATTTTGGCCATAATCGTGCAGCTCTAGACTGTAGCTACCTAACATAAAGTGATCTGACAGACCACATATACATTCAAACTGTTGCCACAGTTTGAAATATACAATTGTCTTGAATGTCTTTGAATGCTGTAGCATTAAGATTTCCCCTTTATTGGAACTTGCACTCTAATAAACACTGGGTTAAAAGAAACCCAAATCGGGTTATTTTAAGCCCAACAGCTGGGTAAATTTAGGTCAGAGCTCATTTTGGGCTATCTTAACCCATGAAGTTGGGTTGATAATTTTAACCCAGCAAATGAGTTGTTTTCAACCCAAAAGATCTAATTTTTACAAAAATGCTGGGTTAATTTTATTTCCTAAATGGGTTAATATTTTCAGGGTTATTTTTTTACCCTTTTGAAAATGTCAAATATACCACATTATAAACAAAACAAATATGTCAACATTGTATCTACTTACTTTATACGTAAGAAGCTGCTAAAGGGGTATTTATATATAGACTCTGAAGTAAATTACTTAATATCTAGAGATGATGAAACAAGATTTTATCCTCATCTCTTTTACAATTTGACAGAAGACTTTAATGTGATCTGAACCTTTTGCAGGTCTTCTTGCAGAAGAAGTTAATGTGATCTGAACCTTTTACAGGTCTTATGGCAGCGTATTCAAGGCACATTATAAAGAGACTGGGGAGATTGTGGCGATTAAACAGGTTCCTGTGGAGTCGGACCTACAAGAAATCATTAAAGAGATCTCCATTATGCAGCAGTGCAACAGGTTTGCTCCCTCAGATACATACATCTGTCCTTTACTGATACCTTTACTGAATATTTATATATATATATATGTGTGTGTGTGTATATGTGTGTGTGTGTGTGTGTGTGTGTGTGTACACACAGTATCTCACAAAAGTGAGTACACCCCTCACAAGTTTGTAAATATTTGACTATATCTTTTAATGTGACAATGCTGAAAAAATGACATATATATATATATACACACACACACGTATCAGGCTGCTGGGTTTTGCTGCAAAAATAAGAAGCAAGTTTGACAGTCAGATTCTCCAGAAGAACTGTGGCTGGTTCTACAAGATGCTCAATAAAACTTACCATCTAATTTCCTTATAAAACTGCCCAAATTGTACTGGAAACTATTTTTATTTTTTGTTACACCCAATATTCACTTTCATTCACTACTGTTGACTGCTTTTAAAAAAAAAAAAAAAAATGTAAATGTAACATTTGCCTTCGTCTTAGTGCTAGATTCTACAGCACACCTTCAGAGTTCTTGTAGAGTCAATGCCTAAATGGCTCAGAGATGTTTTGGCAGCACAAGGGGGTCCTACATGATATTAGGGTAGTTTTAATGTTATGACTGACCGGTGTGAGCATTTTTTATATATATATATATATATATATATATATATATACATACATACACATACACATACATACATACATACATATATATAGCTGGAGCCAGCATTGGTCGGACTCCTTTCCCCCCCACACATCCCACAGATGCTCGATTGGATTGAGATCTGGGGAATTTGGAGGCCAAGTCAACACCTTGAGCTCTTTGTCATGTTCCTCAGACCATTCCTGAGCAATTTTTGCAGTGTGACAGGGCGCATTATCCTGCTGAAAGAAGCCACTGCCATTAGGGAATGCTATACCATGAAGGAGTGTACTTGGTCTGCAACAATGTTTAGGTAGGTGGTATGTGCCAGTGTAACATCCACATGAATGCCAGCACCCTTGGTTTCAAAGCAGAATATTGCCCAGAGCATCACACTGCCTATTCCGGCTTGCCTTCTTTCCATAGTGCTGCCTGGTGCCATCTCTTCCCCAGGTAAGTGACACACACGCACATGGCTGTCAACATGATGTAAAGGAAAATGTGATTCATCAGACCAGGCCACCTTCTTCCATTGTTTCATGGTCCAGTTTTGATGCTCTGAAAACTGAAAAACAAACAAACTTGTTTTAAAAAATTTTAAATTGAAAAGTGGTGCATTTATATGTATTCACCCCTTTTGCTGATGCAGCCACTTACCTTCAGAAGTCACATAATTGGTTAATAAATTCCACCTGTGTGCAATCTGAGTGTCACATGATCTGAGTATGTATACACTTGTTCTGAAACGCCCTGAGAGTCTGCAACACCACTGAGAAGGGACACCACCAAGTTTGTGGCACCAAGAAGACCAAGGAGCTCTCCAAACAGGTCAGGGACAAAGTTGTGGAGAAGTACAGATCAGCGTTGGGTTATAAAAAAAAAAAATCTGAAACTTTGAACATCCCACGGAGCACCATTAAATCCATTTTTAAAAAATGGAAAGAATATGGCATCAAAACAAACCTGCCAAGAGTGGGCCGCCCAGCAAAATTCATGGACCAGGCAAGGAGGGCATTAATCAGACAGGCAACAAAGATAACCCTGAAGGAGCTGCAAAGCACCACAACGAAGATTGGACTATCTGTCCATAGGACCGCTTTAAGCTGTACACTCCACAGAGCTGGGCAGAAAAAAGAAAACAAATAACACATTTGCTGTTTTCCAAAAGGCATGTGGGAGACACCCCAAACATATGGAAGAAGGTTCTCTGGTCAGATGAGGCTAAAATTAAGCTTTTTGGCCATCAAGGAAAACGCTATGTCTGGCGCAAAACCCAACACCTCTCATCACCCCGAGAACACCATCCCCACAGTGAAGCATGGTGGTGGCAGCATCATGCTGTGGGGATGTTTTTCATTGGCAGGTCTGGAAAACTGATCAGAATTGAAGGAAAGATGGATGGTGCTAAATACAGGGAAATTCTTGAGGGGAAACCTGTTTCAGTCTGACTGGGAGGGAGGTTCACCTTCCAGCAGGATAATGACCCTAAGCATGTACTGCTAAAGCAACACTCGAGTGGTTTAAAGGGAATTAAATTAAATTAAATTTAAATTAGAATGGCCTAGTCAAAGCCCAGACCTCAATCCAGTTGAGAGTCTGTGGTATGACTTAAAGATTGCTGTACACCAGCAGAACCCATCCAACTTGAAGGAGCTGGAGCAGTTTTGCCTTGAAGAATGGGCAAAAATCTTAGTGGCTAGGGGGGGGGGGGGGGGGGGGGTGAATACTTTTGCAAGGCACTGTACGTGGCAAGCTGCTATGCACTGTGTGTTCTGACACCTTTCTTGTTCCTTGGGCACTCATGACCCTGTCGCCTATTCACTAGTTGTCCTTCCTTGGACCACTTTTGGTAGGTACTAACCACTGCATACCGGGAACACCCCAGAAGACCTCATAATTTGGCTCTTGTCAAAGTCAACTCCTTACCCTGCCCATATTCTTGCTTCCAACACATCAACTTCGAGAACTGACTGTTCATTTGCTGCCTAATATCCCACCCCTTGACAGATGTCACTGTAACGAGATAATCAGTGTTATTCTCACACACACACACACACACACACACACACACACATATGTTATAAGGTGCTTCTCCTGAAAAGCTGTCTTTGGTCTGCGCCAAACATGTCTGCTGCTACTGTGGCCAAATAACTCTATCTTGTAGAGACATACTTGTTCAATGTGAGTGATGTTGTTTTTTTTTTGTTTTTTTTTTTTTGGGGGGGGGGGGTTGTTAAATTGTGAAAATTACTACATGTCAATTGTATGTGTCATTTGATAGTGTATCAACTTTAATAATAGGCAGCGTTTTCAAAGAGGATCAAATGCTTGCTTGTCCAAATATGAAGAAAAGAAAAAAAATTTCCATAGGGCATACTTCTTTTTTCACGACACACACACAGTGGTGTTTGAAAGTTTGTGAACCCTTTAGAATTTTCTATATATGTGCATAAATATGACCTAAAGCATCAGATTTTCATGCTTAAGTCCTAAAAGTAGACAAAGCAAACCCAATTAAACAAATG